>NC_044977.1:125691525-126291525 GCF_008728515.1 Papio anubis
GATATCATCCAGGAGAACTTCCCCAACCTAGTAGGGCAGGCCAACATGCAAAGTACTTTTCTTATTCTCACAGACCACTCAACACAATACTTTTGACAGCAGAGTCTCCAGCAGACACCAGTTATGTGTCCTATAATTCAGTTCTGACATGGAGATATTTGTCACCTATACTTCTGACCTATCAGCTATAAATTGGAATTCTCAAAACTGTCTTCCTGGGTTTGACTAATTTGGTATGATGGCTCCCAGAACTCTGTGAAATGTTTACTAGTTTAATAAAGAAGGAATTAATAAAGGATACAGATGAATAGCCAGATGAAGAAATACATACGGCACAGTATGAAAGGGTCCCAAACACAGGAGCTTCTGTTCCCATGTGGTTGGGGTGAGTCACTCTTCTGTCATGCAGATGTATTTGTCAACCTGGAAACTCTCTGAATACCATGTTTCAAAGATTTTTTGAGGCTTCATCACTTAGGCATGATTGATTATTAACTAATTTTCTAGCCACTCTCCCCTCTCCAGAGAATGGGGACCTCCAAGCTTCACATCATGGCTTGGTCTTTCTGGTAACAAACCCATATCCAAGAGCTCACCAAGATTTGCTCCATTTGAATGAGATATGCCCTTATTATCCAGGAAATTCCAAGGGACTCAGAAGCTCTGTGTAGGAATTGGGGGGATTAAAGATCAAACGTTAGAGAAAAAGACCCTGCTTAGCACTTCTATCATTCAGGAAATTACGAATTTTAGGAGCTCTGTGCCAAGGACTGGGAGCAGAGAACAATATCTATGTAGATATATTATTATTTCACATAGGGTCATCAAATATTCTTAATTTATGGATGAAGGAACCTTATTTAGAGAGCTAATGCTTTGTGAATTTGTTCTAGTTTAACTAGTGATTTCCTGTCAAATTAGAACAGTAAGACCTCTCCATCTGGACACAGTAGAAGGGATGTGAAACCTGTTGAGGTTAGATTAGGGATGGTGTAGACCAAATAGTTCCTTAGCAAGGATTCTAGACATTTAATCTCTGTTATGACACCCCTCTACTATAAAGGATTCTAAACTTGAAAGCTGAAGGCAGTTTTTTTCAGCTACCAGAGGAAATTGGTCATCAGTAAGACTGAACAGGCCCAGGTAATAATTGTAGAGAAAAAACTGATGACAATCATATCAGTGGTTCCACTTATTTTTCTGAGTCCTGGCCACAGGAGGCCCTCATGAACTATGAAGTACCCTTATATTCCACTCTAGTCATAAACTGTCCTTTTAGGCCAGGAGTGGTGGCTCACATCTGTAATCCCAGCACTTTCAGAGACTGAGGCGGGCAGATCACTTGAGGCCAGGAGTTCAAGACCAACATGGCCAATATGGTGAAACCCCATCTCTACTAAAAAAAAATACAAAAAATTTGCCAGACATAATGGCATACACCTTTAATCCAAACTATTCAGGAGGCAGAGGCAGGAGAAACATTTCAACCTGAGAGATGGAGGTTGCAGAAAGCCAAGATGGGGCCACTGCACTCCAGCCTGGGTAATAGAGTGATGCTCTGTCTCAAAAAAAAAAAAAAAGCAAGCCTTTTGATTAGGCAATTTCCAGTGGGTTTGTTATTTGCCAGTTTGAGTTATAATCATTATATTAATTATTGCTAGATAATCCTGATCTTGAACTTCTCTTTACCCTACATTGCAGAAATATATCTGAATTTATTAAATGTGGACCTCAACGTATTTCAACAATAATGTTTCATGTAATTAATGCTAAATGTATTCCCTTCTTAATAAATAATGCCATCGAATAATCACTTTCTTTTAAAGCAAGGAATACCTGCTTCTACTTTTAGAAATAGATGTGAGCTCAAAAAAGAAGCAAGAAGTACAGAAGAACCATCTCTTCTTTATTTAAATTATTATCCATTTTATCTTCTCCACCCTGTTTCTATAAAACATTAATAAGACTGTATATCTAAGCTCTTATGTCATTGTAACTGTATGTAGCTTTTGTACTCTACAAAAGATTGACTCCAAATATGGCATTTTCTTGCTACAAGTAATGTGCGTAGAAGAGGCAATAACTTATCTCTGTGAGCTCTAATCCCATAATAATTTATTCCAAGGCCTTGGCAGCTCATACTTCAAGCACTATTAATAGAAAACTGTGCAAGTAGTGTAGGTGGCACTTTCAGTTTAGCAATGCTGCAGTTAATTTCTTTAATTTATAAAGTATTTATAAATCTCATCTTTGCAGAGCTGCTGAAACCTTGTAGGCAGAAATCACTTATCACTTTATCTCAGAGCCTTCCAAATTCTATCGACTCTTGTAGCCTGAATGATCACTTATATTCCTCCTGCTAATCCCATGTGTGACTCCCCCCCATCGATCATTGTATTTTATGAAATAGCTAATTATATTTATGGGTCATAATTAGGAATTATTTTGTTATTCCAATTACTCTACAGCAGTTTTTTTCTTCTTTAGTTACAGAGGACCTGAGGGCTTGCTACCATCCAGATTCCTGGGCTCTATCCCACCACTGTCAGCAGAACTTTCAAATTTGACCTTTGTAACTTCCCTATATTTATGTGATACTGGTATAACCATATCGGCCTTATCATGCTCAGTGTTGGCATAGTATAACTTCTCTCATCCATTTATTTTCAACTATCCTGTATTCTAATAAAATACTGTTTATAGACGTTAAGTAGGAATTTCATATAATTTTTCACATCATACAATATTTTCCTCTTTTGATTTTTTTCACAATAATTAAAAATGTAAAAAACCACACTCAGCTGTGGGTCATCCAAAAACAGTCAGTGGGCTGAGTTTAGCCCCAGACCATTGTTTGCCAACCTCACTCTAAAACACAAAATAAAGTTGATGATATTGCAAATGTTTAATTTAATATTTATAGTTTATTTTTATTTGCTTAATTGATACTTATTATCTAAATCAAGCCAGGCACTGCAGAATTGTAAAAGTAAATAAGTAACTCTGGCAGGATTCTAAAATTTCAACAGAAGAACTTATACATACAAATATATAGGTAATCCAATATTGATGTGGTGACTGACAAAATGGTATTATATAGAACACTGGGCAGTGCTTTGAGGTTACATTGAGATAGAATTTTCATGCTATAAAACTCACAGATAAATGTATAGCCTGAGGAGTTTGACAAATTTGTAGACCCACAAAACCACCATCCTGATCAAAACCAAACAAAATTTGCATTACCCTGAGAAAATATTATTTGTCCCTTTAGAGTCAAACCCCTATCAAGAGCAACCACTACTGGGATTTTCCTCAGATTAAATAAATATTTGATGTTCTAGAAAGTTATGTAAATAAAACTGTAGAGTGTGTTCCTCAAACAATAATTGTAGATTTATTTAGTTTTTCGTTTTAGTTCTGCCTGCTATTGCTTCATGTTTTGCTGAAGCTCTGTTATTCAGCACATACAAAATTTAGTATTTTTAGACCCTTGTGTTAAACCGACTGATATCATTAAGATGGTCCTAATATCTGATATTAACCCATGTCTTGAAACCTACTTTGTCTGCTATTAGCACAGTAATATCAGCTTTATTATGCTCTGTATTTACATAGTATGTCTTTTCTCATGTTTTTACTTTCAACTTTCCTGTGTCTGCATAGTTAAAATGCATCTCTTGTAAACTGCCTTTAAATGAGTTTGCCTTATTGATTCAATTTGAGAATCTCTGACTCCTAATTGTATCAGTAAGTCTACTTATAATAACATAATTGTTGATATGTTTGGGTTTAATTAGACTCTCTTGTTATTTGTCTTCTATTTTTTTATCTTTGTACTTTGTCTCATTTTTCCTCCTTTTATTTGCCTTATTTTAAAATAATAGACTATTGTTATCATTCCATTTTACCTCCTAAATGGAATTTTATTAACTCTTTCAGTTAGTTTTATCATGCTTATTTTAAAAATTATAATATGCTTCCTTAACTTTTAATCTACCTTGAATTAATACCTACCACTTCACATACAATGCAAGAACTTTATATCTCAGAATTGTTTTCAGTCTCACTTTCTTCAACCTGATTAACTTCCTGTAGTGGCTCTTAGATTGCTGGTCAGTTAGTAACAAATTCTTGTGGGCTTTTTAATCTAAAGTTTTTCCATGTCACCTTCATTTTGAAGGATACTTTTACTATTAAAATATTCAAGGTAGATGGATTTGTTTCCCATTTTTGAAAGTATTTTAATATATCATTTCATTAGTTTCTGCCTTTCATTACTTCTCGTGGGAAATGTTTATTGTTTTTTCACTGCATGCATTATCTTACTTTTTTTTACTGGCTCCTTTAAGATGCTTTCTTCTATTTGACAGTTTTTATTTGTTTTATTTTTTGACAGTTTTTTATTGTGCCTTTATTCAGTTTAATTTGTTAAAAATATACTTGTTTTGACTGGGCATGGTGTCTCACACCTATAATCTCAGAACTTTGGAAGGTCAAGGCGGGTGGATCACCTGAGGTCAGGAGTTCGAGACCAGCCTGGCCAACATTGTGAAATCCTGTCTCTATTAAAAATAGAAAAAAAAAAAAAAAATTAGCCAAGCATTGTGGCAGGCACCTGTAATCCCAGCTACTCGGGAGGTTGACCAGGAGAACTGCTTGAACCCAGGATGTGTAAGTTGCAGTGAGCCGAGATGGCGCCATTGAACTCCATCCTGGGCTACAAGAGTTAAACTCCATCTCTCTCTCTCTCTATCTCTCTCTCTCTCTCTATACACACACATACACACACACACACACATACATACACATACATAAACACATAGTTGTTTTAAAGATTCTATAAATAAAGTGACCACCCGCCCACTAACGTGGGATATAGGTCACCGGTCAGCATGTTACTTACTTATATTTTTAAAGCAGTATTTCTTATAGGAATTGTACTGATCACACAGTAGTTACAATAATGTCACATATAATGATGCATACAATCTCAATGAGACAAGCCAGTTAAGAATTTACATAACCTAAAAATATATATGTTAAAAGTTAGCCAAGTAGACAGATGCATGCATAGAGAAAGCAGGCGACAGGAACTTCTTTAGTGATCCGTAGAGGGCCCAGATGTAAGGAATCTTGTTTTCCCTTTTGTTACAGTAAACAGCTTTCACTAACATACACAGGTATTCTATACACATCTAAACACACAAGAGTAGGTTGTGACCTGTTACACATACAGTCTAAAGTGCTGTAACTGTGCTCTTCCTGTGATACTTCCCCAAAAATGGTAGATAGTGAACCCGATGTAAGTTTATGTCTTATTATTAGTAGTTTGACTATGTAGTGACCTTCACATGATTTTTATTTTATTTATTTAATTGAGTTTTCTTTCTCCTTAAATGTGTGAGTAAATGTTTTTAAAAATTTTTGAAAATTTTAGCCAGTGTTAATATTTTCCCCATTTTCTCCTCTCCTTTTCAAAAATCATGTACTTTAACCTTCTTGTTATTATCTTCTAATTCATTCAGGTTCTGTACATTTCTTTCAATGTTTCTTTCTATTTGTGTTTATTGGTCAAGGCTCTCCAGAAAGACAAAACCAGTAGGGTAAAGAGAGAGAGCTCTTCCCACATTTCTTTGTCAACAATTTTCTAATATGTTTATTCCAAATTCCTGATCATCTAGCCAAACCATTGGTTACAACCCATGAATTGGTATGTAATCACACATCTGACCATTTTTCCTTCCAAGCAAGGTACACAGCCAGGGACACTGCCCAAAGTCCTCCTGTCCACTGAAAATATTCTTTTTCACCATTGTCCTTCAGAGAGATTCCAGAAAGAGGCTGTAATGCTGCAGCTGTCCATTTTTGGGTGGTGCCTGAACATTGTAAAGAACCATATGTAATCTAGGCCTTAGTCTTTTCTTCCTCTCTCAACTGATCATAGGATACTCCCTATGAGGCCTAGGTGCAGGCTGGGAGAGAAGGTAGTGTAGTTTGGGTAGGAACCATTGGCATTTGGGCCATTTCTTCATGTAACTTACTTGTATCTTCAGGACCTGCTCAGACCCAATCACAGATATGCCATTTACATTTGATGATGAAATGATACTGTGCACACCCAACTTGACGGCTTGGTGAGTCACATAACACTCAATTTATAACAAGAAACTCAGGTTGCCTGGTAACCTGGTGATCCGTGGTTAGGTGTTTAGTTTCTACTAAGACCCAGTAACAGGCCCAAGAGCTGCCTTTCAAAAGGAGAGTAGTTTTTGGCAAATAAAGAAGGCCTTGCTCCAAAATCCTAGAGGCCTGTCCTGCAATCTATCTATTGAGACTTGATAAAGAGTCCAAACAGCATCCTTATCTGCCAGTGATACTTAAAATATCACTGAATCTGCTGGATTAGATGGCCCAAATGGCACAGCAGGTTGCACAGCAACCTGGACCTGTTGCAGAGCCCTCTTCTGTTCTGGACTCTGGACAAAACTAGCAGTTCTTCTGCTCAGTCAATAAATGAGCCAGAGCAACACACACAAGTGAGAAATGTGTTGCCTCCAAAATCCAAATAGGCCCACTAGGCAGGTGCCTCTTGGTTGTAGAAGGGGCCAAATGTAACAATTTAACCTCCACCTTAGAAGGTATATCTTGATATGCCCCTAAAAATTTCACCACTGAACCCCTAGACATTTCAGTGAAATTGATAGCCCCTGAATTTTAGTCAGATATTTTTCCCACCCTCTGACATGCAAATGTATTACTAGTAAGTCCATAGTGATTGCTATATTTTGCTCATTAGTTTCAATCAGCCTAAGGGCATCAACGTAATGAACTGGTGTGAAATCCTGTGGAAGGGAAAAAAATGATCAAAATCCCTGTTAATTAAATTATAATAGGGCTGGAGAGTTAATATACCTCTAGGGGAGGACAGTAAAGGGGTATTGCTGGCCATGCCAGATGACAGAAAACTGCTTCTGGTGGACCTTACAGACAGGTATGGAGGAAAAAACAAACAAACAGAAAAACATTTGCCAGACCAATAATTGCATTCCAGGTACCAAGAGATATGTTAATTTGCTCAAGCAATGAAACCACAATTGGTACAGAGCTGCAATTAGAGTCATTACTTGGTTAAACTCTTGATAATCATGCCATTCTTCAGAATCCATCTGTCTTTGGCACAAGCCAAATAGGAGATGGAATGAAGAAGTGGTGGGAATTCCCACCCCTGCACCTTTCAAATTCTTGATGGCAGCACTGATCTCTGCAATCGCTCCAGGAATGCCATATTGCTTTTGATTTACTATTTTACTGGGTAGAGAAAGCTCTAATGGCTTCTATTTGGCTTTTTGCAACATAATAACCCTCATCCCACAGGTTAGGGGACAAATGTAGGAACACTGACAACTGACAGCTGCTTAGTAGGTCTATCACAATTATGCATTTTGAAATTGGATAAATAAACATTGTACACAAAATGAGTCATACCTGAGGTAAAACTCCATTGCTGACCTGCCCTTTATAGTCCCCTATTCTGACTTGTGTGCTATCAAAAATTTATTCGTCTGGAGGACTCACCTTCTTCTTCATTTAAGAGACTGTGACTTGGAAAACTTGCTCAAGTCAGGGGATTCTTTGAGGGGCTATGATTCTTCATTTTTATGATTTGAGTTAGACTTTTGTTCATTTGACTTAAAGGTTGCTGCTACACAGATCAAGTAAGGATTTAATGGGTTTTCTATCTATTTCACTATTTAGGAGCACCGTGAGTAACTTGCCAATGCAAGAAGTCTATGTGAGTCAATCTTGTCTAATTGTGGCTTTGCCTTTGCTCTTCATTATGGTAACTATGCCCACCTTGCATTTGGCAAGCTGCCACTTGCTTGCTGGCACCCTGGTACACAATTATTCACATTGCATTTAAGTTTTCCAGTTGAGTGACTTCAGTTCTCACTGTAACTCTGGCCTAAGGAGAATAGCAATCACAGAGTTCTGGGGTTCCCCTCAGAAATCTACTTTTTAATGTACTGGTGAAAAGTATGCCTTTTGGAGCTTCCCAGTGTGGTAAATAGGCTTTAAGTGAAAACTGTATTCTTTCATTCCAATCTCCCTAAGCCTTGTCATCTCTTTCTCTACGTTAAATCAAAGGAGATTGTGTATCTTCTCCTTGCTCGTAGTACGTCATTTTTTCATCCATGTTTTAGCCAATTAACCAACCAACCAACCAAACAAACTGTTAGCATCGTTTCTAATGACTTGAGCTGCAAAATTAAATGCAGAATTCTTGCTTAGTGGGCCTCTTTCAATTAATTCAGCCTGGTCCTACTTTATGTTCCTTCCACTATTATTTCACCCTTGTAATACCCATTTCCACACATGTTCCCCCTATTTCTGCTTGCATAAATTAGAAAATTCAAGTGTTTATTTTTCAAGTGTTATGCACTTCTTCACAAGTCACACTTTGTATTTCACTTTTAGGAACCTGCTAGGACTTGAATCTAGTTACAGGTAGAGAAGCAAACAGGGGTGATGTTAGTGGGTCCTGAGGAAAATCAGCATTATCTTTCTTGTCAACTGCCTTAGGGAAGGCCCTTCCTATTTCCTCAGGCAACACAGATATAATCCCAAAGGACAGATGTGGAAAGGCTGATATCATTGTGTATGCGGAAGTTATTCCTGCTGTGGGTAGAAATTTTTTTTTTTTTTTTTTTTTTGCCACTTTCACTGACAAAACAAAACAAAAAAAAAGCCGTCAGAATTTAGGAATTTATTGTTCCAAGCTTCATCAGGGTCTTTTCACATCTCATTTCAACTTATAAGATATCACTTTTTTATCCAACCAATGCCCTGTCTTGAATAGTAGACACCTGCTAGGCTAAGAGCTTAATTTTCATTGTAATTCTGCCAATTGCATGATTAAGGCTTATTTTGACCCTGTGGCTACAGGAAAAGAGATTCTCCCTTAGGACACATAGAAGCTTTTAGGCTACTGATGTGATGGGAAATTTGATTATCTGAGCTGTCCTTTTTTTTTCATCAATTTGTGGAATGACATTAGAAACAACTAAAATCATTATATTCCTTAGTTTTTCCTAAATGTTTGAAAGTTCCATTTACAGAGTCATCAAATTCCTTGCCACTTACAAGTGCTGTTTAGGTATTCAATGCAGGTATTTTGTGTATCTCTATTAATAGGCATGCCACAGATTATCAGTACCATTGGAAGTAGATTTTTTTTTTTTTTTTTTTGGTATTTTAAAGTCTAATAAGATTAGGAAATAAACTCAAGAAACACCAAAATGAATTGCAAACACTCACTTTTAAAATTAGGTTCTTTTAGAACCACTTCTGGTATCAAAATGTATATTAGGGTCCTCCAGAGAGACAGAACCAATAAGATAGATAGATAGAGGCCGGACGCGGTGGCTCAAGCTTGTAATCCCAGCACTTTGGGAGGCCGAGACGGGTGGATCACGAGGTCAGAAGATGGAGACCATCCTGGCTAACATGGTTAAACCCCGTCCCTACTAAAAAATACAAAAAAAGACTAGCCGGGCGTGGGTGGCGGGCGCCTGTAGTCCTGGCTACTCGGGAGGCTGAGGCAGGAGAATGGCGTAAACCCGGGAGAGGGAGCTTGCAGTGAGCTGAGATCCGGCCACTGCACTCTAGCCTGGGCGACAGAGCAAGACTTAGTCTAAAAAAATTAGATCACATAATTATGACGGCTGGGAAGTCCCATGATAAGCTGTCTACAAGCCGGAAAAACAATGAGGCCAGTAGTGTGGCTCGGTCTTCGTATGAAGACCTCAGAACCAGTGGAGCTGATGGTATAACTCTCATTCCAAAGTCCAAGGCCTGAGAATCGTGGGTGTTGCTGATTCTAGTCTCAGAGTTAAAGGCCAGAAATCCTGGAGTTCTGATGTGCAAGGGCAGGAGAAGGGTGTCCCAGTTTCAGAAGACAGAGAGAGAAAATTCACCTTCCTTCTGATTTTGTGTTCCATCCAGGCTCTCAATCAATTGGATTGTGTCTACCTTCATTAAAGGCAGATCTTCTCCACTTGGTCCACCAACTCAAACGCTAGATTCCTCTAGTAACAAGGTCATAGACACACCCAGAAATAATGCTTTACCAGCTACTTAGGTATCCCGAATCCAGTCAAGTTGATAAATTAACCATCACATGATACTTCAGATTAAACAACTTCTGTTAACTCGTCTCTAAGAACACAGATTCTTTTCTCTGAGATGCCCTATCTGCCATCTATCCCATTGAACAATTTTCTTTTAAATATTTTTCCTTTTTAGTTTTAAGATTTCTGTTTGGTAGTTTTTAAAGATATTTAATCTCTCTCCTGAAATTCCATATGTCTTCACTATTATGTTCATTATGTTCATTTATTGATACATTATTTAGCATATTTATCATGGCTATTTTAAAGTCTTTGTCTATCAATTTCAATGAACATGCATGGTATCTGAGTATCTTTTTCTATTCATTTGTTTTCTTCTTTGATGTGGATTATGTTTTTCTGCTTCCTCATATATCTAGTAAGTTTTAATTATATGCTAAATGTTATAGATAATCTGTTGTAGGAAGTCTTGATTGTACCTTCATCTTAAGAGTGTAGAATTTTTCTACTTGCAAGTTAAATTATTGGTGAATCTCCTTTACACTGTGAAGGCTTTGTTTCAGAATTTATTAAGGTAAATCTATATTTGCTGTATTATACCTACAACGTAGCTCTACATTGAGAGAAAGGCCCTTACTCCTAAAACATTGGCCTGCCTTTATTTCGTTGGAGCTCCCGAAGTGCTTGTCAAGATGTGCCAACTGCACAGAACTTAAGTTTCAAATTCTGACTTTCTAAGACTGAGAAGCTGCTAATTCTCTGGTCAGATATTTTACCATTACAGCTGTTGCTTTCCAAGTGGTTCCTTGTAGTTAAGCTCTTTGATCTTGAATCTGATCACTTAAGATGGTTTCATCATATTGTTTTCCATTTTATACTAGCATTGATTTTTCCTTTGTAATTAATTACTTATCTGCAAATTCACACAAACACACACCTTAATTTCCACCAAATTATCCATTGATGTTTCTTACCTGGGGGTTATAATTATTACAAAAGTAATTGCAATTTGGTAATATTCTAATTCTATGGTTCCTTCAATATTTATCTATTTTTTCCATAATAATTAAAAATAACTTTTTTAAAAAAAGCATTTCATCTCTTCACAATTTTATGAATAATTGTAGTTTCAAGGATTCTTTTTCTTTCTACACAATTTATAAAAATTTTAACTGTCATTATTGTTGTGATAAATTGTTCAAATATTGTCTATCTAAGTTGTGTAGACACCTGTAAAATTTTGATATGCCTTCATCAAAATTTTAGCTTTTTTTCCTCTTTTCAGTGTAGCAAAAATTTCTAGGCTGATTTTTTACTTTTCCTGTCTCATTTCTGAAATAAGTCATTGCTCCAAGAAGTTCTGGTTCATTTTAGTGGTTAGCAGCATTTGGAGCACAGCTCTGGGTACTGGTATTCTTATATCTACAATACGTCATTACATCTGGACCCATTCAGTAGAATAGGATAGAAAAAAGACAGTTTTTTCTTTTATTAATAAGTAATATTTTACATATTTATGTAGTACATGTGACTGTTTGTTACATGTGTAGAATGTATAACATTTAAGTCAGAGTTTGTTGGGTATCCATCACCTTGAATGTCTACCACTTTTATGTGTAGTCTTTGGTCTTACATTTAGGTTTTTATCCACCTTGAGTTGACTTT
Source organism: Papio anubis (assembly GCF_008728515.1). Classification (NCBI taxonomy): domain Eukaryota; kingdom Metazoa; phylum Chordata; class Mammalia; order Primates; family Cercopithecidae; genus Papio; species Papio anubis. The sequence continues at coordinate 125,703,321 of NC_044977.1, forward strand.
TGCATATAGTGAGAGATAGGAGTTGTTTTATTCTTCTACATATGATTACTCAGTTTTCCCAGCACCATTTACTGAAGAGGGTGTCCTTTCCCCAAAGTATGTTTTTAGCAGCTTTGTTAAGGTCAGTCAGTTGTAAATATTTGTATTTATTTCTGACTCTGTTCTTTTGATCCATGTGTCTATTTTTATACCAATAACATGCTGTTTTGGTTACTATAGTCTTGTACTATGTTTTGAAATCACTTACTGTGATGCCTCTAGCTTTGTTCTTTTTGCTCTGGATAGCTTTTGTTATTCAGCCTCTTTTTGGTTCCATATAAACTTTAGGTATAATCTTTATTTTCCTGTGAAAAATGAAGTTGGTATTATGATAGGAATTGCATTAAATCTGTAGAGTGCTTTCAGAAGTATAGTCATTTTAATGATATTAATTCTTTTGATCTATGAGTATAGGATGTCTTTCCATTTTTCCATGGTTTTCTCTTTTTTCTATTTTATTTTATTTTTTTGAGATGGAGTCTCACTCTGTTGACCAGGCTGGAGTGCAGTGGCATGATCTCAGCTCACTGCAACATCCTCTTCCTGCATTCAAGTGATTCTCTTTCTCTTGCCTCAGCCTCCAGAGGAGCTGGGACTACAGATGCAAGCCACCATGCCTGGCTAATTTCTGTATTTTTAGTAGAGATGGGGTTTCACTATGTTGGCCAGGCTGGTTTCAAATTCCTGACCTCACGTGATCCACCTACCTCGGCCTCCCAAAATGCTGGGATTACAGGCATGAGCCACCAGGCTCAATCCATTTGTCTATGTTTTCTAAAATTTATTTCATCACTGTTTTGTAGTTTTCCTTGTAGAGATATTTTACCTCTTTGGTTAAATTTATCCATAGGTATTTTATTTTATTTTTCACATAGCAATTGTAAATGAGATTCCCTTGTCTATTTCTTTTTCTGTTATTTCATTATGGTTTTACAAAAACTGTACCAATGTTTGTATGTCAACATAGTATCTTGCAAATTTACTTAGTTTATCAGTTCTAAAAGTTTTTTGGTGAAGTCTTTTGTTTGTCTGTTTGTTTAAACATAAGGTCATGCTATCTGTAAAAAGCAACAATTTCAGTCCCACTTTTCAAATGCAAACTCCTTTTCTTTCTTTAACTTATCTAATTGCTCTGGATAGGAGTTCCAGTACTATGTTGAATAAAAGTGGTGAAAGCGGGGGCATCCTTGTCTTTTAGAAGTTCTTAGAGGAAAGACTTTCGACTTTTTTTTTCTAGTATGATCTCACCTGTGGGTTTGTCTTTTGATGTATGTTCCTTCTATGCCTAGTTTGTTGACACTTTTCATCATGAAGGGGTAATAAATGTTATCAATTTTTTTCTGTGTCTATTGACATGATTTTGTGGTTTCTATCCTTTATTCTGTTGATGTAATATATGATATTTATTGATTTGCATATATGAAAATATCCTTGCATCCTTTATATAGATCCCACTTCATCATGCTATATCATCTTTTTAATGCGTTGTTGGATTCAGTTTGCTAGTATTTTATTGAGGATTTTTGCATCTATGTTCATCAGGGATATTGCACTGCAATGTTTTTTTTTTTGGTTGCGTCTTTGTAATCCGGTTGAGGCCAGGGTAATGCTGGCCTCATAGAATGAGTTAAAGAGAATTCCTTACTTTTTAATTTTTTGGAATAGTTTCAAACAGATTAGTATTAATCTTTCTTTATATGTTTAGTAGCATTCTGCCGTTAGTACTGAGCTTTTTTGTTGTTGCTGTTGGCAGGCTTTATATTATTGACTCAATCTGACTAATCATTATTGGTCTATTAGGTTTTCTAATTCTTCCTAATTCAGTCTTGGTAGGTTGTATGTTTCCACATATTTAGCCATTTCCTCTAGATTTTCCAGTTTGTTAGTATACAGTTGTTCATAATAGTCTCTAATAATCATTTGTATTTCTGTAATATCAGTGGTAATGTCTCCTTTTTTATTTCTGATTCTGTTTATTTGTATCTTCTCTCTTCTCTTGTGTAGTCTAGTTGCTGACTTATTAATTTTGTTTATTCACAGAACCAACTTTTCAGTTCATATATTCCTTATGTTGCTTTTAAGTCTATTTTGTTTAGTTCTACTCTGATCTTTATTTCTTTTTTTCAGCTAATTTGGGGTTTGGGTGTTTTTTTGTTTTGTTTTTTGTTTTTGTTTTTTGCTTTTATATTTGCTTGACGTGTATCATTGCATTGTTTCTTTGAAATCTTTCTGGTTTTTTGATATAGATGCCTATTGCTATTAATTTCCTCCTTGTGACTGTTTTTGTTGTGTCTCACAGGATTTGGTATGTTGAATTGTTAATTCCTTTCAAGAATTTTTTTTTAATTTCTGCCTTAAATTTTTTGTGTGCCAATGATTATTCAGAAACATTTTGTTTAATTTCCTTGTATTTACGCAATTTCCAAAGTTCCTCTGGCTGTTGATTTCTACTTTTATTCTATTTGGTCTAAGAAGATACTTGGTATGATTTTGATACTTAAAATTTTGTTGAGGTTTGTTTTGTGGCCTAACATATGGCCATTGCTGGAGAATGTCTCATCTACTGATGAGAAGAATGTGTATTCTGCAGTTATTTAATAAAAAATGTTGCAAATGTCTCTTAGGTACATTTAGTCAAAAACCCACTTAAGTCCAATGTTTCTTTGTTTATTTTCTCTCTATATGAGTTTTCTAAGGCTAAGAATGTGGTATTGGGTTCCCCATTATTATTATATTAAGAGTCTATCTCTTTCTTTAGATCTATTATAGTCATGTTTGCTTTATGAATCTGTGTCCTCCAGTATTGGGTGCATATGTATTTAAAGTTGTTATATCTTCTTTTTGGATTAATCTATTTATCATTATAGAATGACCTTCATTCTTTTTTAAATACCATTTTTTGACTCAAAGTCTGTTTTATCTGATATCATCATACTTACTCCTGTTTGCTTCTGGTTTTTGTTTGTGTAGAATATCATTTTTCATCTTTTTATTTTCAGTATATATTTACAGGTAAAATGTGTTTCTTTTAGGCAGCATATAGTTGGGTCACATTTTTTAAAACCATTCAGCCAGACTGTATCTTTTAAATAGATAATCTATTATTTTTACACTCAAGGTTATTATTAAAATGGGAGGTTTGTTTCTATCATATTCTTATTTGTTTTCCAGTTGCTTTTTACATGTTCTTGTTCCTTTCTTTTTCCTTTATTGTTAGTCATTGTGGTTTGCTGATTTTCTGTGGTAGTATTACTTGACACTTTTCCACATTTGTGTGTTTATTTTATCAGTAGGTTTTATACTTTCATGTGTTTTCATAGTGTTAAATGTCATCTTTCATGCCCAGGTTTAGGGCTCCCTTGGGCATTTCTTGCAAGACCTATTTAGTAATAACAAATTCCCTCATCATTTGCTTGTCTAGGAAAGAATTTATTTCTTCTTTTCCAAAGGAAGGCTGTTGTGGATGGAGTATCCATGAGTGGCAGGATTTGGGTCTTTTTTTTTTTTTTTGGCACTTTGAACATATCATCTAATTCTCTTCTGGTCTGTAAAATTTCTGCTGAGAAATCCTCTATTAGTCTGATGGAGACTCTTTTATAGGTAACTAGACACTTTTCTTTTGCTGTTTTTATAATTTTTTAGTCTGTTATTGACCTTAGACAGTTTGACTACAATATGCTGTAAAGAAAAACATTTTGAATTGAATCGAGGAATCACTGGGCCTACTGTATCTAATGTCTAAATCTCATGCTAGACTTGAGAAGTTTTCATCTATTATTTTGTTAAATAGATTTTCAAACTCTTTCATCCTCTCTTTGCCTTAAATGAAACAGATAATTTATATATTTATTCTCTTTATGGTGTTCCATATATTTCAAAGACTTCGTTCCTTTTTAATTTTTAATTTGTATCATTTTATGACTGGGTTATTTCAAAAGACCTATGTTTAAGTTCCAAGATTCTTTCCTCTGCTTGATCTGGTCTATTGTTAAAGTATTATAGAATATCCTGTATTTATTCAGTGAATTCTTTAGTTACAAAATTTCCATTTTTTAAATATCTCTTTGTTAAGTTTCTCATTTATATCCTGAAGTTTTTTATATCTTATATTATTGCTTTTTGGAATTCTCTTGTCATTGAGCTTCTTTAGTATCATGATTTTGAATTTTTGGAGGGTCATGTGGGTTTCTTTTTGAGTGGGATCTTTTGCTGGAGGAATTATTGTTTTCATTTGAAGATGTTATATTGTCTTTCTTTTTCAAGTTATCTGCTTCCTTACATTCATATCTGCAAAACTATTATTAATATTTTTAAAGGAGTTCAAGAGTAGTTTCATTTCTACCCATAACTCATTCTATGGGAATGGTTCTACTGATGTAAATTACTGGAACACCAGAAATAAAAATACCAGAAATTAAAAACAAACAAACAAACAGAAATAAAAGATCAGTGTGCTTGAAAACCTGGCAACAATGAGAATAAGGATTAAATGGGAGAAAAAAATACTTGAAAAAATATTAACCAAGGAATACACTGATTTGATGAAAATTGTGAACTAACAAATAAAAGAAATTCAGTAAATCAAATGAGAATAAATATAACGAAAACACATCAATGCACATCATAGTCAAATTTTTGAAAAGCATTGAAAAAGAAAAAAAGTATCTTAACAGCAGACAGAGATGAAAGACACAGAAGGAGAAGAGATCAGTATGACAGCAGACTTCTCCACAGAAAGTACTCATTTAAAAAATAATTGGGAAAAGGTGAGAGAAAATGACATTAATCCTAGAAATTTATACTAAAAAAATGTATCTCAAAAGTCAAAGCAGATTTGTTCTATAAAGAATGTTAATTAACAAGAAAAAATGATATCAGATGAAAATTTGAATCCACTGAAAGTAAGCAGAGAATGGTAAATATGTGGATATTTCCTCACATCTTAATGTCTTTAAAATTAAGTGACTCTTAAACAAAAGTAACAATGTGTGATTTTAAAATTTACATTGAAGTAAAATACTTGACAACAAATGAACATATAAGGCAAATGAGAAGAGTAGAAATGAAAATATATACAGTTATTAATATTATTATTATATGCTTGAAGTGACACAATAGACTGTCACACTTGAAGCTACAAACTTATGGCAACAACTATAAAATCAAATAATGTAATGTAACTAAGCTATCAATAATGGAAATGAATTGCAATTACTTTTTAAAGACTCAATTACTCCAGAAAATAGGCAGAAATAAGGAATTAAACAATGAAAATGTGCTACAAAAATAAAGCAAAACCATAATATAGTAGATTTAAATCCACTCACATCAATGTTTACTTTAAATGTATATAATTTAAATGCTTCTACTGAGGCAAATATTGTCAAAATATAAAAAAAGTTATCCACAAAACACTCTATTAACATAAAAAACAAAAAGATACGATTTTAAAAGGGTGAAAAATATATCATGTGAACATTCATCAAGAGAAGGTTGGAATAGCTGCATTATTATCAGAAAAAGACTTCATAAAAAGGAATGCTACTAAAGATCATCTCATGAGGACAAAGTGCAAAATTCATTAGTAGGATGTAACATTCTTAAATAAATATATACATAACAAGAAAGCTTCAAAATACATAAAGAAAATTAGATAGAAAAAGCAATTTTTCAAGATTTCAAAACTATTTTTTAAATAATTGATAGAATAAATGGACAGAAATAAATAATGATGTATGAGACTTGAATAATACAATTAACCAACTTGATCAAGTTGACATTTATACAACACTTCACTCAACAACAACCAACTACACATTCACTTTTCAAAAATACTCAAAAATTATTATAACATATAACATATTATGGACATAAATTAAGTCCCAATCAATTTAATAGGCTTGAAATAAAATATGATGTCTAAATACAATACAAATAAACTTAAATCAATAATAAAAAGATATATGTAAAAACCTCAATTCTTGAAATTAAACAACATACCTATAGGTAACTTGGCTCAAAGAAGAAATCACAAGAAATTTGGAGATTTTGTTTTTGAATTGAAGGGGAAGGAAGACCAACATACTAAAATTTGACATATTCATAAGGCTTAAATAAAAATGTAGAGCAGGGGTGTCTAATTTTTTTGCTTCCTTAGGCCACACTGGAAAAATAAAAATTGTCTTGGACCACACATAAAATATACTAACAATGAGCTAAAAAAAAAAAATCACAAAAAAATTTATAATATTCTAAGAAAGTTTATGAATGTATATTGGGCCACATTCAAAGCCATCCTGGACCACATGCAATCCATGGGCCACAGGTTGGACAAGTTTGATTTAGAGCCTATATTAGAAGAAAAATCCTTAAATAAATAAAGTTTTACTTCATAAAGAAAGTAAAGAAAATGTAAATTACAATCAAAGTCTAGCACCAGAGAAAGGACAACACAGATAATAGAAACCAATTAAGTAGAAAAGTGGTAATAAATAAAGAAAAATAAATAAAGCAAAAGCTAGCTATTTGAAAAGATCAATACAATTGAAAATCCTCTTACCACACTGATGAATGAGAAACAGAAATATAGAAGACACAATCTACCAATAGCAAGAAATAGGGGATATGCTACAAATTCCACAGACTCTAACAGGATAATAAATATTAGAATAACTCTATGCCAGATAATATGAAAATCTAGATAAAATAGACAAATAGCACCATATTAAAAGGATAATATATCAAAAACAATGTAATTTATTCTACGAAGATGAGAGTAGCTTATTATTTGAAAATGTATCACTGGATTAGCGTATTAGAAACAAAACCATAGATTATCTCAATAGATGCAGAAAATATATTTGACAAAAATAAAAATTCTTTAATAAAAATTTTCAGGATACTATAAATGTCTGAATGTTTTTCCCTCAAGAAAAGGATGAGGATGTGTAATCTCATGATTTACTTCTTCAACATTTTACTGTTCCACATCGTATTGAAGGTCAGAAAGGAAAGAAAGAAAAAAACAGAAGAGAGGAAAAGAAAGACAGCAAGAGGGGAAGAAAAGGAGGTAGAAAAGATGGTAGGGAGGGACAGATCAGAAAGAAACAAGGAAAACATTATTCACATCCAGTGAAAAATTCTAAACAGTATACCACACATGGCAACAGAAATAATCATTGACTTTAGCCAGATCACAATACACAAGGCCAATAAATAAACATCAATTGTATTTTACTATGGTAAAATCAAAAAATTGAAAATTGAAAGTTAAAAATACAACATGCCATAGCTTTAATGTATACGAAGTATATTGGATTAAAGACAACTTTAGCAAACTATGTGCAATGCTTAGAAACTGAAAATTTCAAAATACTACTGAGAGAAATTTAAAAACAGTTAAATATATGTTGTTTATTAGCATGTTAAATAGCACGGAGAGATACACTATGATTATGAATATTTTCTACATCATATTTGTGATTCTGTTATAAGACTACATACGTTTCTCAAAACTCATTGAATGGTACACTTTGAAGTGGTGAGCTTGTTATACTTAAATTATTTCTCGAAAAAAATAAATTTTATTAAATAAATTTATAATTATACTTAGTTCAAATCCTGCATCACGAAACCTTCCTTCTCCTATTTCATATTTGTATTTCTCTCACATTGAGAACTGTGCTTACCAGCAATATAAATATACAGCCATGCATTTATTCAATACATACAAAGTCTCAATACCATGATCTAAAACAAATTCAATCAGAATAATCTCAAAATTTCTTTGCAGAAATTATTCTTACTAGAATATATTACATTTAGTATGTAGAATCAGAGTACTGAAATGTTATTACTTTGTAACAAGAGAATATTGTTTGTCACATTTTACTTTGTGGAACTTATTTATGACCTAGTATATTGCCATTTTTTGTGAATATTTCATGCATAGTTGAGAAAAATATTCTATTTCATGTTTAAAAAATTATATTTATCTATATCAATATTTATATATCTCTTTTTCTCTATATATATACATACATATTCTCTCTATATATATATGTAGACTATAAATAGTCATAAATATATATATGACTGACCTTGTTAGTTCAGTTATTTAGGTCTGTTATATCTATGTATATATTTTGCTCACTTCATGTATTTTGACATGTCTTGGACTAAGGTTTGTATGTTATATTCTTATATTATTACTGTAGTTCTCGTCTTTTCTGTTCATATCTTTCTGTTCATATCTTGTAACTTTGATAGCTACTGCCAAATCTCCTTCCATAGGGATTATAGCAGTAAATATTTCCATCATCATTATATGAAAATGCGTGTTTTAATACAACACTACATGTCATAACCATTGGAAATTTTGTGAGTCAAATAGTTTTAAAAATTGTGTTAAGGTAGTTTAAGTTTAAATCTGAATTTTCTTATTATCTTATTATATGTGATTTTGAGCATTGAGAGCAATAGGAGACAAGCAAATAGTTAGGCAGAGAGAGACAGGTCCCCAGTAAAACCCAACCTTAAAGCCAAAAACAGCCTGAAGCCTGAAAGCTGAAACGCCAGTTCCAGATAGAGTCTGTGACTGTAATGGTTAATACTGAGTGTCAACTTGATTGGATTGAAGGATGTAAAGTATTGTTCCTGCGTATGTCTGTAAGAGTGTTGCCAAAGCAGATTAACATCTGAGTCCGCGAATTGGGATAGGCAGACCCACCCTCAATCTGGATGAGTACCATCTAATCAGCTGCCAGGCAGATGAAGCACGCAGAAGAAGATGGAAAGAGAAGACTGGCTGAGTCTTCTGGGATTCATCTTTTTCCCATGTTGGATGCTTCCTTCCATCCAACATTGGACTCCAACTTCATCAGCTTTTGGACTCTTGGACTTAGATCAGTGGTTTCCCAGGGGCTCTCCTGCCTTTGGCCACAGAGTGCAGACTGCACAGTCAGCTTCCTTACTTTTGCGGTTTTGGGACTTCGACTGGCTTCCTTACTCCTCAGCTTGAAGACAGCCTGTTGTGGGACTTCACTTTTTGATCCTGTGAGTCAATACTCCTTAATAAACTCCTCTTTATATATTCATCTAACCTGTTAGTTCTGTCCCTCTAGAGAACCCTGTCTAATACAATGGCAGACACAGAACTTCTATCCCCATCTTACCCTTTCTTTCTCGATTGGTTCTTCTGGATGACTTTTAACCAATTAGATGGTGTCTTTTCCAATGACCACCCATGGACCAATCGGCACACCCATTCTAAGCCCATAAAAACCCTGGACTCAGCCACACAGATGGCTACCCACTCTCAGATTCTCTCTCACTCTGAGAGCTTTCCTTCTGTCCCTCAATAAAATTCTTCTCTGCCTAACTCACTCTTCAGTGTCCAGGCACCTTATTCCTCTTGGTCACAGGATATGAACCCAGAACATGCCAAGCTGTGGATGATGGGAATAAAGGAGAGCTATAACACTTGGCAGCCTACAGGAGAGACAGCTATAACAGCTACCAGGTGCCAAGTTATGGGAGTGAAGTGCTGTGACATCTCTTGGGGGTTAAGACCTCAGGACTCCATGAGCAAGACCTCTAACATCCCGTGGGGCTCTATGATTGCTGGCATCTCCAAGTTTTCAGGTGCCACTGAGTTCCCCTCATCTAGATGCTGGCACCCAAGTTGGAGACTGCTCACAGCACATCCAGTCCAGCCTTAGACTGAGAGCAGAGCTGGTGCGGGAAGGAAGCCAGGACATCAGCCAAGCACAACCTACTGGGTCAAGCAGGCAGAAGAAGACTAGTGGGCCCCAAGCAAGGCCCAGGCTTAGGCAGCAGCGACTGCAGAGATTTCTGACTGGCAAAGTAGCCCCAGAGGAATCCTGTAAAAGCATCTCTAGTAGAGTTGTCATTTTTTCTTTTACTTTGAGTTATATCTATATTCTTAACATTTTTTTTTTACTGAATAGCTGATATTAATTAAATTATTTTAAACAAATATTTGGACTTTGTAAGGGTCATATGTGTTTGTTAGTAGATGTTTTGTTATATGTTTTTGTTAGTGATAAAATAATTGGCATAGTTATATATGCCAAATAATTTTCAGAGAAACTCCTCATTTTCAGAAACACTAAAATGTTAGATTTCTTATTCAAACTAATTTTCTAAGTGAAATTTACATTTTCTAAATTTCTCTTTTATGTAGAAGTACAAATATTTCAACAAAAAATACATTTGAAAATAAGTAAATTCAGTCAGGCACCAGAATGAAAATTTACATCACTCAAATTTCTTCTAAAATGTTCCTGTCTTTAAGTCCGTGTTTTGCTTAATTGTTCTTGGTAACTTTAACTCCTTTTTCTCTACTTTTTTATGTGTTTCAATTTCAGGGTAGTAATTTTGAGATATAAATAAATATAATAACTTTTAAATATTTCTTCTGGTCCTTGGACATAGCTTACTTTCTGTAATTATTGCTACAATTTATTTCCAGAGTTGTCTCTACTATACTGAGACATTGAAAGTATGATTCAGGTCTCTTTTTGTCCTTAATACTAGCAGAGTATGTGGCATCTAGTAACTGCTCAGTATTTTCCGAATAAAAAAATGTAGGTTAAATTGAGGGGCCTAGTTTAAGTCACTTTTACTTTCCAAATTTTCCATCTCTTTAATCCTACAGTGTGTCATCTAACTCGTTTTACCCAACTTTCCCCCTTGTTAAAATGAGGATGATAATTACATGTACCTTTTGCAATTATTACATAAGAAGTGTGTCAAAACATTTAAATGTTTAGAATAGTACTTCAAAGACAAAGCACACAATAATGTTAGCCATCATTGTTGCCACTAGTATTATTAAAACAAAGGATTTCAATATCATTACATAATAAGTATTTACTAAAATTTCTTAAGTGTAGATTGATTAGGTTGAATCTTACTAGGTCAGTTTGCTTGCCAGAAATTAACAAAAGGGCCCAGAATGTAAAAGGGGAATTACTAGATCAAAGGATAAGAAGCAAATATTAAAATAAAGCAGGGATAACATAACAGCCAATAAGAAGTTATTGACCAATAATTGTACTGCCTGAAGCAAAATCTGTTTTGTTCACTCTATTATTTATATTAATGAGCTTTTTAATACCTTCATCTTTTCCTTGTAAGTTTAGACTTGTGAGTAGCTAGACCTCAGCAAACTCTGTGGATAACTATGACTTAATGACATACTATTTTTAGCATCTCTTGGAGATGCTGCAAAATTAATAATGTCACATATATGATATAAACAGCCTTGTCACTTTGAATTTGCTGGTTGAGCAACTTTGCCTTTAAAATGTATATAAATTACGTCGTGGTTTTTAATGAGTTGAGGTGCCTGCATTGATATTAACCCTGTAATATCATTTATGCAGAAAGAGAAGTTTTCTAAATATATTTAAAATCTTTCCTAGAACAGAATTATTTCTATGGTAAATAAATATGTCTTCAACTATCTATTCCTCTATCCATTCATGAATACACTTATCTTTTTGAGAAAGCTATATTAGATTATGAAACCTAATTACTGTAAAATTATGAAAAGATTCTGAATTAACAAAACATAAACAATATTTCTCTTAGCAATAGTCTAGTAAGAATCATAACTCACTTTTACATACTGTTTTATACTTTACAAAGTGCATTTATACACATTATTGCATTAGAATTTCACAATACTACATGAGAGAAACAGAAGTAGCATAAATCCCATTTTAAACATGAGAAATACAGCACACAGAAAAAATTGGAGATTTGCTCTGCGTTCCACAGCTAGCATAGGACTTGAAGTCAGCTATTTTGACTGATATTTGAGTGCTTTTTCTATTACTACGCAAAACCTCTTTAAACATAGAGGCAAATTTTCACACTGCTCATGCACTGATTATGCTTTCACTTAAAAGTAAATGTAATATCATTATTACACCTCCTTAATTAAACGTATCATTACATTTATTTAATTAAATATAAATTATATTTTATGGGATTAAAAGTTCTTAACATTTAAGTGTTGTCTCAGAACAAAACCACAATAATTATAAGCATTAATTTAGATAGTGTATTAGTTTTCTATTCCTATAAACAAGTTACTATGAATTTAGCAGCTTTAAGCAGCAGCTGTTTATTATCTCACAGTTTTCGTAAGTGAGAAGGCTGCCATGGCATGGATGTGTTCCCTGCCCTGTGTCTCACAAGGCCAAAATAAAATTTTAGGGAAAAGAGGCAGAAATATTCTTGTATTAAATATTAATCATTTAACAATGGCTTTCTTTCTGTTTTCTATGTTCTTCCCTTCTGGAAATCTTGGTAGATTATATTGGATTTCCTGGGTCAATGCTTTAAATGTTCTAAGTTTCTGTTTTCCATCTCTTTTTGTTGTTGTTGTTCTGTTTTCCAGAAGCTTTGCTCAAATAATTTTTCAAGTCTTACATGGAATTTTTTATTTCTCCATAATCATTTAAGCTCCTAAAATCTCATTCTTGTTCTCCAAATGCCCATTTTTTGTGATAGTCTAATCCTTGCTTTTGCATGCCATGTATTTACTTTCTTTGATAGTATAAAGTAAAACTTTTGAAATTTTTTTTTGTGTCTCTTTCATTGTCTACATCTTTCATATTTAAGTATTTTTCATGTGTGTTTTGAGATTTAAGTGAAGGCCAATGCAAAGTTTTATTTTCCAGGTTTAACTAGAATCTGAATATATACTACTGGTAGCTATAGTCAAATGGCATGTTGACAATATCCACTAAAACTAAACCCCAAGTTTAAGGTGTTCTACTTCTCCAATGCATCTACTGTCTCTTAATTTTACAGTAATGTTTTTATCTATGTGATTTTAAGACTGAATTCTAAATTTTGAAGATAAATGGCATTTACAGTATGATTTTCTGAATTGTGCTTCTGATTCTTACATTTTATATAAAGAAAGTATATTTCACAGGTTTATCATCTTGATTAACAAAGAAGCTAATTTTAAAAAACACACACACATTAAATCAAAGCTCATGAGAATATTCATAGTAAAATTTTGGCTCTATTATGATAATAAATAAGTTACCTCAAACCTTCACCCTTGCCTTGGCCATATAGTACTTATCATGTCTTTCCTTGCCCTTTGACTTCAGGTTTGAACGTGTGATTGTTCTGGTGAATTCAATGCAGATGGAAGTAACAGTGTACTTATGACTTAATAAAACTCATATGTTTCTTTTTTTTTATTCTTTCTTATCTTCCTGCCATCATCTTGTAAAGTGATTCTGGGTTCTCCAGAGAAACAGAAACTAAAGGGTCAATCTCTCTCTCTCTCTCTCTTTCTCTCTCTCTCTCTCTGTGTGTGTGTGTGTGTGTGTGTGGAGAGAGAGAGAGAGAAATGAATAGAGAAACAGAGAGAGAGAAAGACAAAGTGAGAAATAGAGATTTATTATAAGGAATTGGCTTATAGGATTATGGAAGGTGAGAAGTACCAAAATCTGCATTTGGCAAGCCAGAGATCCAGGAGAGCTGATCATGTCTTTCCAGTCTGAAAGCCAGCAGGCCCAAGACCGAAGAAGAGTCAATGTTTCATTTTAGTTCAATGGTAGGAAAAGACAATTGTCAGTTCAAGGCAGTCAGGCAGGAGGAGTTCCCTCTTACTTGTGGAAGAATCAGCCTTCATGTTTTAATCAGGCCTTCAAGTAATTGGATCAGGCCCACACATGTTAAGGAGGGCACTCCATTGTAATTGGCTTATGCATTTAAATGTTAATGTTCTACACAAATACCCTCACAGACACACTCACAATGTTTGACCAAATAGTTGGCATCCCATGGCCCAGAAGTGGTTGACACATAAAATTAACCAGCATGACTAGGTAGCTACTACCTCCACAGAATGAACTAAAGTAGACCTGTTCCAGTTAAGCCCAACCAGACCCACAACTTGAAGCAGAACCACCTATCCAAGCGTAGCCTGTATCATGTAGACTCTCTGGGAACCTGCAGATTTCATGTAAATAAATAATTTGTTTGCTAAGATGTTGAGTTTTAGGTGGTTGATGATGTAGCAATGGTAGACTATATAACTAATCCTTACCTACTAGGTAACTGAATAACCATTGTTATGAGACAATCACATATAGTCATAGTAATATATTTCATTTAAAGGTTACTACTCATATCTAAATATGCTTCTTTATTTTAAGCCTTCACCAGATTTGCTGTATTAGAAACTATAAATGCATTGTTTTAGGTGGGATACTAATCTGAGTATAAACGTCAGTGCAAGCAGTGTCTTAAAATGATAACCAAAATAAACTATTAAAGGAATTATTTTTTTTCATTTTGCATGGGGCATGTCTGTGTAAGCATTTATCCTCTGTACTTGGGTTTTTAATATAATTTCCTCCTTAATTTATGTTAACCAATTTTCTGTTCTCATACTTGTCATCACTTAATGTCTTTCCGATAAGCGTGTTATGACATCCACTTTCTAGTCTTAAGGAATCCCGATCTGCAACAAGTGCACTTTTAAAAATATCATTTTCAACTTCTCTAATTTCTGCAGCACTAACTCTGAAGTCTACGGATATGTATGCTGTGTGTTTCCAACACAGAACGTTTATTTCCCTGAAGAACATGTGATGATATTTGAATGCTACTTGAAGGTTTTTTATAAATTGAAACAAATTTTCTCTTGAATAAATTACACCTAATCTCCACCAAAGACAGTTCAAATTCTTCTTAAAAATAAAGTCAAATCTGGTGCCCGTTACATCAAATGTTGAAACCAGATTAGGTAGCTAAATACGAATGCTGTGCCCACTAATACTGAACCACATGATACTTGAGAAATGCCTTATATCTATTTGTTTCTTTGGCTTAATGCCAAGCGTACAGGTTTCTTACGATGACTACATGAGACAATACATGTGGCAGATAATTTATACTTGGTAAGTTATGTACCATTATACATATTATTTCTATTTCATTTATAGAACACCCTGTTCACATGTCGAGAGGCTACTCAATGTCAGCTTGTGCTCTCACAAGAGAAGTTTTTGGTACTAAAAATGTCAAGTGGCCTCTAACTTTTAATAAGAATTACAATAAAAATGAAAAAAAAATTGCAGTGTGAAGAGGCTATAGTGTGTACATATATATATCCTAAATAAGTGATTCTGACAAGTAGATGATCATTTTTAAATTTATAATTATTAGAAATCTAGTCCAATTGAGAAATTGCTGTTAACAGTACAGTATTACAGTTTTCTAATCTCCCAAAGAAAGATTTACAAAATAAATGTCTATTATAAATGATACTAGTGTTTTATTCTTCTAAGTGCTAAGGATAAAGGTTTTATATAAAATAAGTATATTGTACACAATAAAAATACCATTATGGAGAAATCACTGTTTCTAGTAGTTTGCTACCCACTTTACATAAAAATTAATTTAAAACTCACATATCTGTTAAGACAGCTATTGTTGTTATACCCATTTTACAGGCAGAAAATATAGAATTAAGAATTTATGTCACTTACCTAAAGTCATAAAGCTAGAAAAAGACAGAGCCAGTGTAAAATAATAGGTGCAGCCCATTTATATTCATAGTCAAATCTTAGACCTTGACATTACCCTACTATCTTTCACAGTTGAAACTTAGACCTAGTATTCCACATTCAGACCAAAAAATTCTGATTTTTTTTTAGCAGTCTCAACCATTCATATTTCTTTTCCACTTCCAAATCCATGCTATTGCACCAGAAAATAGAAAACTCTATACCGCTGTGCTTCTTGCTACATAAATACCCCAGTATTACTTTATGAAATGCTTGCTACCATCCTTCAACTTATTCCTAGTAAAACCCCACCTTATTAAGAAATGGGCACTTCTCTATTTGAAGCTATTACCAATTTCCTGTTGTCTCTTACTTGAGTACTACTACCACTTTCACCCCAGGAGTAAGAAATGTTTCATAATTCAAGGAAAATCACTTTTACCATTCACATCCAAATGAAACTCCTCTACTCTTTAGGCAAATTGGATTCTTTTAAATTGGTACTTAGCTCTAAATAACATTAACTTACATCCAGTTTCTCAAAATAGAATACTATAAATCACTGTTAACATATCACATTCTCTTATCTTCCACATCCATCAGCAATTCTTGTGATATTACCTTTTACAGATCTCTAGGATCCACCCTCTTTAATTCCATGTTCTCCTCTCTAGAGCAAGCAATCTCAGTCATCTATGGAGGCAATGGCAGGGCACATCTACTAACTTGTCCCTCTTTATCAACTCTTGTCCATTTCTACCATGGAAGTTGGTTCAAAAAACAATTCTAATTAGGCCAAGATTCTTACTTAAAATGCTTCAAGTTTTTAATAAAAGAATTTAACAAAATCTGACATTATTCTATATTACTATTAGTTTATATGTTCTACCACATTGGTCTTCTTTCAATCACACAAGTTAACTTCAGTCTTTACCACTGGACCTTTTACATGTTCCTTTCTCTGTCTTAGATTCATTTTTTCTTCATTTATCTGTTTATTTTCTACTTCTTTGTATCAAATTTTAATTTCTTCAGGAAATTTCCCTGACCCTAGTATGTCTTTTCCTTATCTCATGACACTGTAAGACTTATTTTCACAGATCTTACTCTGCTGTAGTTTAATGTTATGTTTGTGATTATTTTATTAATGTCTGCCTCAATAGTTAAAGAGCTGTAAGTTCCACAAAAACAGAGATAGTTTCACATATTGAGCCTTGAAAATAGAAAGTTATTAAAAGAATATTTGTTGATTATTGGATTGACTGATATTGGTCATAGAAGGTCCTTTATTCCACTTAAATTTCTTCTTTCTACACCCATCTTCTGGAATTATAGCATATTACTTCTTTACTAATTTTGCTTTTGGTGTGAGATTTTTTTTTTAAAAACACCACCTTCAGTCCTTAGTAACCTGTAAGTACTTCCTTCACTTAACTCTTTATCAGCAATATCTGCATATACAGCATACAGCACAGCTTCATTTGTTAGATATCAATAATATTTTGTTGACTGGATGAATAAATTAATGCATGAAGGTGAAGTTAATGGCAAGTAAAATCACAGAAGTCTCACGTGGTGAATATAATTTACTGGGAGGGGCCTACATTGAGGATTTATCCCAAAGTGTAAGTGACGGGCAGCAGCAGCCCACCTGGAGCAGCAGGGGAGGCACAGCTGAGTTGCACGCTCTATGGATCTGGCAGGAGTCAGAAACAGGTGGGATCCCCGCTCCCTTCCTAGTTGATGGGGCAAGAGCCCTTCCCTCCCAGGTGTAGCTGCAGCTGCCCAGTCTCCCTGGTGGACCCAGACATCCTTGGGCTCTTGAAGACCGGGAAGCCCCCTTTACTCACAGGCTCGGAAGTGCCTGCTCCTGATGCCTGGCCTCTCCCCACCCCTGGGCCTACTCTGATTTCTGAGCAAAGTTGAGGACAAGCTCTGGTGCTGTTGCAACCTGGCAAGGTGTGCATGCACTTGGGGCAGTGCTGAAATGCCAGCCCCCTTCCGCCTCAACCCCCTCTGGACTTGAATCACCAATTAACTTGGGAGGAAGGCCAAGGGGGCCCTGAGGACAGCTCGATGTAGGCCTGAATGCACCCCTCACCACGAACGGCCTGGGTGCCTGGACAACAGGATTAATGATGACAGGAGGCAGACAGGAAGAGGGGCAGGTCCCCGGTAAAGCCAGACCTTCAGGCCAGGGATGGCTTGAAGCATGGGGGCCAGCTGTCAGTTCCAAGTAGAGTCCATGGCTCAGAGTGAGAACTTACCGTGCTTTTTC
Source organism: Papio anubis (assembly GCF_008728515.1). Taxonomy (NCBI): domain Eukaryota; kingdom Metazoa; phylum Chordata; class Mammalia; order Primates; family Cercopithecidae; genus Papio; species Papio anubis. The sequence continues at coordinate 125,721,207 of NC_044977.1, forward strand.
CAGGCTTGCCCATGGCCACCTGTGGATTAATCAGCATGCACTTCCTCCCTTCTGAAGCCCATAAACCCTGGAATGAGCTACATTCACAGAAACGTTGGGACTACCAGCTGTGGGAAGGAGCTATCCACTGCAAGTCTTCTCTCTGCTGAGAGCTGGACACTTGTTAGGATGGCCTGCCTGAGGAAAGGAGCTACTCACTACAGGTCTCCTCTCTGCTGAAAGCTGGACACTCATCTGGATGACCTGCCTGTAGAAAGAATTCACCCACTTCAGGTATCCTGAGAGTTGTTCTGTTGCTCAGTGAAGCTCCTCTCTGCCTTGCTACCCTTCCAGTTGTTTGCAGACCTCATTCTTTCTGGACACAGGACAAGAATTTGGGGCTTGCTGAATAGCAGGACTGAAAGAGCTGTAACACAAACTGGGCTGAAACATGCCCCCAGTTCACCATGTTACAGGTGTCAAGAAGGAGAGAACTGCAGCCCTTTGGGAATCCTAGACCTAGGGGCTCCCCTAGTCAGGGCTGCAACACCCTCTTTGAGGCTCTGTGGTTGCTGGCATTTCCAAGCTTCTGCGTACCACTGTGTTTCCTGGTGCTAGAAGTGGAAGCCAATTGTGGTACTCCTGGTCCAGCCACAGCCTTGCATGGAGCAGGGGCCTGGAGCTGCCTTCCCTGCCATAGCCGGCATGCCTAGCTGTGTGCAGTGACCAGATCCCACCCTCACTCACATACCCCTAACTGCTTCATTCCTGGCTCACCCTTGGCAGGCATGGGATCCGGTCCGGTACAGCGAACTGAGTGCAGCCTGCTGGGCCAAGTGAGCTTGGGAACAAGCTCGGAGGTCCTGAGCAACACTCAGGCAGAAGGCACCACTGGCTACAAAGGTTTCTTGTTGGCAAAGCGACAGCCCAAGGATCCCCTGACATTTTGGGGGGTGCTCTTCTGGGATCTTCAGAGGGTGAGTAAAAGAGGACTTGCTGCTTTCCATCCTTTTTTTTTTTTTTTTTTTCCGGAGTCCATAAACTACACACTAGCCAAAATGAAAGAAAAATATGGGCCTCTGTCAGCCAACTAAAAGCAACAAGTGTGGTTGCTGGACTTAAGACACAGAGGACAAGCTTGCTGGGGAGGACACTGTCAATCACTTGTCACCCTTGGGTGTTGGGAATGTTGGCCTTGTGCCAACCTGGTTTCCCTTCACGAAAGTTTAGCTGTCACTTGAGATTGGAAGGAGGTCCTGGGGCAATTGCAGATATCTGACTGAGGCTATACCTTGGTGTTATCCAAAGGCCCCTGGACTAACTCCCATCCCCACCTGCCCATTAGGGTGTCAGCACTAGTACCCTCAGTCTTTCCTATCACACTTTCTGTCTCTCCTTTCCCTCCCCTCCCCTCCACTCCCCTCCCCTCCTCTCCTTTCCTTTCCTTTTCTTTCCTCTCTGACTACCATGGCTACGATCCTCTTTTTTATACACAATGTTAAGGGTACCACAGAGAAAATATTACTGGGTAGAATAAGCACTTGGAAGCCGGGCATGGTGTCTCACGCCTGTAATCTCAGAACTTTGGGAGGCCAAGGTGGGCAGATCACCTGAGGTCAGGAGTTCGAGACCAGTCTGGCCAACATGGTGAAACCCCATGTCTACTAAAAATAGAAAAAAGGAGTGGGGCATGGTGGCAGGCACCTGCAGTCCCAGATATTTGGGAGGCTGATGCACGAAAATCACTTGAACCTAGGAGGTGGAGGTTGCAGTGAGCCAAGATTGCACAACTGCACTCCAGCCTGGGCAACGGAGTGAGACTCCATCTCAAAAAAGAAAGAGAAAGAAAGAGAAAGAGAAGGAGAAGAAAAGAAAAAAGAAGAGAAGGAAAAGAAAAGAAAAGAAAAGAAAAGAAAAGAAAAGAAAAGAAAAGAAAAGAAAAGAAAAGAAAAGAAAAGAAAAGGAGAGGAAAGGAAAGAATAAGCGCTCGGCTTAGTGATCAGGAATGTAAATCAGAACAATGTGGTATCTGTCTATTGTTAGAAGCAAGGAGAATGTAACAACTGAGACTTTTCTTTCCCCTGTTGAAAGAAGCCATTTCCACAGGTAAAGAGACTTTTCCCTCCAGGCACCTTCCCCTTCCCTACACTTAAGTTTTTCTTTTTTTTTTTTTTTCTTTTTTCTCCACCATGTAAGCAGTCAACATAGGTAACCTGGGGAGCTTTTCTATGCAGGATTTTTTTTTTTTTCTTTTGGGAGACATCTTATTAGGCCCAGTCCTAAATTCCCAGGCCTCCCTTTCTTTCCTTGGTTTGAGGGGTACCTGGTTTCACAGTTTTACTTTAGCATTCTGCTTATGATAGGGAAGAAACGAAAGAGTGGCCCTGGCTACCCCATCAATTACTGGCTGCAATTTGGTAAGGGCTACCTGGGACTTAATTTAATGAGTCCATACAAAGGGAAAGCTACACCTGAGAGACCCAGAGGTAGATGAAAGTGGAAGTCGAGAGGCACAGTGCAGGTGAGCATGACTAATTCCTGCCATTAGGGTCTTCCACTTCTGGATGGAAGTCATGTTGCATCCATGGCATAGATAAGGTCTAGGGAACTCAAAAGTGACTGACAATGGGAGAATAGGGCAACATGAAGGTAAGTGCAAATATTCTTATCCACTAGGATGCCCTGCTACATAGGTGAAGGTGGCATGTGCAAAGGTTGCCGGGACTTAGGGATATAAGGTTGAAATAAAGAAGGGGGGCTGGGCACGGTGGCTCATGCCTGTAATCCCACCACTTTAGGAGGCCGAGGCGGGTGGATCACGAGGTCAAGAGATCGAGACCATCCTGACTAACACAGTGAAACCCCGTCTCTAGTAAAAATACAAAAAATTAGCCGGGCATGGTGGCGGGTGCCTGTAGTCCCAGCTACTCAGGAGGCTGAGGCAGGAGAATGGCGTAAACCTGGGAGGCAGAGATTGCAGTGAGCCAAGATCACGCCACTGCACTCCAGCCTGGGTGACAGAGCGAGACTGTCTCAAAAAAAAAAAAAAAAAAAAAAGAAATAAAGAAGGGGATGTCTTTTTTTTCTCTCCCGCATGTACCCCATCTATCAGCTTGAAAGAGAAAGAACAAATGGAAACCATTTCCCCCCTCTTTCCAGATGGGTAATCAACCATTTCAACCTGCACTCTTTTTGAGTGCATCCGGAATGCCTGGGACCTCCTTGACCCTCAGACTCTGGAGAGAGGAAAGAATGCCTTTTCCCCCTCTGTGCTCTCTTCCAGAAGGGGAACCAATCATCTTTAGCCTGCACTCCTCTCAAGTGCATCCTGAATCTCTGGAACTCCTTTGACCCTCAGACTCTGGAAAAAGCCAAAAAAAAAAAAAAAAGTATATATTTTTCCTTTTTTCCTCTTGTGTCTTCTCTTCGAGGATGGGTAATTGCATCTCTCTACCATAGGACACTCCCCTCAGATGCAGTCCCTGAACTGAGAAGATGTTACAAATCAAACTGAGCAATCTCTTGAAGAGGGACAACTTTTACAGAAAGACTTACTAGTTTTACCTGTGAGGTTAATTTTGTTAAGGTTCAAAAGCCAGTCACATTGGCCATTTGGCATGGCTAAGGCTGGTTAATGAGACATTTAAGAGGACTTTTTAAAAAAGGATTTCTGGCCAGGCGCAGTGGCTCATGCCTATAATCCCAGCACTTTGGGAGGCTGAAGTGGGTGGATCACGAGGTCAGGAGTTCAAGACCAGCCTGGCCAAGATGGTGAAATCCATCTCTACTAAAAATACAAAAACTAGCCAGGCGTGGTGGTGTGCACCTGTAATCCTAGCTATCTGGGAGGCTGAGGCAGAGAACTGCTTAAACTTGGAAGGTGGAGGTTGTAGTGAGCCGAGATCATGCCACTGCACTCCAGCCTGGGCAACAAGCAAGACTCCATTTCAATAAATAAATAAATAAATAGGATTTATGTGGCTAAAAGCTTAACTAAAAGTGGATATCAAGCTACAGGCATATCAGGCATGCATAAAAGACCTTTATGTCTTTTCTCTCAATGGATCTAGTTTTTCTGGAAAAAGGATTTTTTTTTTTTTGCTCCTTAGTCAACTTATTTTTCTCCATTTCATCTTGCCACTCCTAATGCCCACATAAGAGGCCCTAAGATGACTTTTAATGGTCTGCCACCCCTTGGGAAAAACAGAAGAGATGCCATTGACCCATTTTTGGAAAAAAAATAAAAAAATAAAAAACACCTGTTTTTGTTTTTCTCTTGGAACCCCAGGAATTAGAGACAGATAGATCCCTCTCAAAATCTGTTTTTGTCTTCCAACTATGCCTGCTTATTAGGCCCTAGAAACTGCATGGTTTCATAGCCCTGTTTCTTAAAGGGTTCCACCCTGAAGACAGTAATAAAATTAGATCTTCAAATGAAAACCTAACAACTAACGGATCTTATTCTGTCTTTCTCTGTAGTTATGTATGTGTTATATGTGTGGTACTTATATTAAAAAAGAGCTCTAATTGACTGGTTTTAAGAAAAAATAAGCATTTGCATCAAATATTTTTAAAGAAAAATGAGGCGGTAATGTATTTTTTTCACATGACTTTAATCTTTGAGAAATAAAAATAGCTTTAAAGATTATTGGTAAAATAAATATGTCTTCAAAGGATAGACATATGGGCTGGGCGCAGTGGCTCACGCCTGTAATCCCAGCACTTGGGGAGGCTGAGGCAGGCGGATCATGAAGTCAGGATGGAGACCATCATGGCTAACACGGTGAAACCCCATCTCTACTAATACGCAAAATAAAAATAAAAAAAAATAAAAAAATAAAAAAAAAAGTTAGCCAGGCATGGTGGCGGGTGCCTATAGTCCCAGATACTTGGGAGGCTATACGAGGAGAATGACATGAACCTAGGAGGTGGAGCTTGCAGTGAGCCAAGATCACACCACTGCACTCCAGCATGGACAACAGAGTGAGACCCTGTCTAAAACAAAAAAAACAAAACGTGGACACATGGTCTACATTATGCAGGTCAGATACTAGGGTTGCTAAAGGCTTTAAGGTCATGAAATGCTTCTTTGGCTTTTGAAAATTGTTTGACTTGCCTTCTTTACAGCTTGGTAAGGCCTGGGGGCATATGAAGTTAACAATGCCCCCGACTATGTTGGAAAGCGTCAGACCTTATCTGCACCTAGTACAAAATTAAAATAAATTACCATGTTTTACACCAAAATTTTAAAAATTTCTAAGAGTTACCATTTAACATGTATTGAAACTACTGAAAATAGATTTATGTGCAAGGTGTGTAAGGAAAGTAAAATGTGTTTTTAATTAAAGATTATAGGAAGACATGAGAATGTAAATTTTTGCTTACTCTAGAGGATTAAAGAATTATTTTTAATTAAATAAGATAAAGCTAAAGGTTTAAATGAGTTGTGGAAGGTTTGTAAAAATTAATATTGTAAAATAAATTGTGTGTGTGAACATACTGACTAAATTCAAAAGGGTATTATTCGATTTTTCCTTAAATTGAGCATTGGAATAAAATCACAACAAGGATTTCTTAAGGCACTGATCTACTCTTTATCAAAAATTGGTTAAGGGTTATAAAAGTTTTGTAAGAATCTCACCTCATGGTCAAATTGATTAAGATTGGATAGATTTTTCTATAAGTTTTCATTAAAAAATTTGGGATTGATGTTAAAAGACTAATACAAGGGTGAAATTTGTCTCTCTCTTTCTTGAACAAGATTTTCATGTAATGTTAGGGATAATGAAAAATTTTGGTTTGCTTTGTGAATAAACTACTGAAAAAAGAAGGAAAAGAGAAGAGACAGATCGTTTGGAAAGCTGAGTCTGCCCTAGTAATCCTAGTAATGAGTAAAGGTTTTTGCTTTTTTAAAAAAATGTTGAATCATCATTTTGGTTAAATAACTTACTTATGCTAATCTGGAGTTCTATTTCATATATCGGGTGTTTTAAACCTTTAATGTATTTGACAGGCTTCCCAAAATCAAATTTCAGCTTCAAAATTATCTTTTCTGACCCCTAATTTTGGGATGCTACAGAGGGCCCCTGGCGCATTCAAACAAGAGGTAAAGAGAATTATTTGATATGTTTAGTTACATGGGATTTTCCAAATAAAAATAAGGTTTAATCTTGTTTAGGTTATATTTTAGTAAGCAGTAATGTATGTTCCAAAATTGTATGGGATTTCTGAAATTCAAATGTCTGAGTATACGCTAGCAATCATAAATAGCATTATTATGTTAAGTTACTGTAAGCCACAGAAATAACTAAATTTCTTTGTCGACTACATTTTTGACTGTGAAAACCTAAGACATTTCGTCATCCACAGGCAACTGTTGTTTTGTTTTTACTCTCTTCAAAAAATAGTTTATAATCAGTTATAGGACTAGGATAGGTTCTCATTGGTTGTTTTGAAGTTTTTCTCTTCATTTTAGATTAACCCTTCTTATTCCTGTGAACTATCCAACTATCTCTGACTGCAGCTCAGACCCCTCCAAAAAAAGGGATAGGTAAAGTAAAAATGTGCATAAACATTCTAATTATGGGCAATTATCCTGTAAATTCTGCCAGGAGATGGGAGTAAATGGGATGCCGATAACCCAAAGGTTTCTTTTTGGGCAAAATCAAATCAAGGGATTATCTACTCCCCTAAACAGTTATTTCTCTTTTAAACTTTAACTGCCCCCATACAAGATTTAATTTCTTTTATCAGAGTGAAACAGCTCTAGCCACAATATTGTTTTCTGAATTATTAGTCTATTTTACTTCTTATTTCTGTTATTTTTGGCACTGGATTTTTTCCTTCGCATACTTAACCTCCTCGTAAAGTTTGTTTCTTCTTGCCTAGAGGCCATCAGACTCCAAGTGGTCATGCAACTGGAGCCTCAGATGATGGCTCCCTTTTACCAAGGACCCTTAGATAGGCCTCTGAGAAAGACCTGACTGCGTTTTCCCCAAAACAGTGCCTCCTCTCAGCATGAAGCAGTTACCTCTCCAGAGGGAGGATTGACGGCAGTGTGGCCCATCTGCAGTGGCTGCTGCGAAGACACCATCTGCCCTGGGGAAGCAATCTGCTGTGGCTGCACACTCCATGGAGCCGGCAAGAGCTGGGAACAGGATGGAGCCCTGTCCCTTTCTGAGTTGGCAGGGCTGGAGCCCCCACGACCCCCACCCAGCTGCAGCTGCAGCCACCCAGCCGTGGCCGTGGACCCATGCATCCCTGCACTCTCAGAGCCCTGGGAATCCTGCTGCCCCCTCAGGCTCAGAAGTTCCTACTCCCACTGCCTGGCCTCTCCTCACTTCTGATGCCTGATCCAATTTCAGAGCAAAGTTGAGGCCCCTCCTAGATGATGTCATGACCCGTCCAGGTGTGCATGCACTTGAGGCAGCGCTGATACACCAGCCCCCTGCTGTCTCAGCCCCCTCCGGACTTTGGGTGTCTAACACAGGAGAGAGACTGAGTGGCAGCTGAGGCCAACTCAGTACAGGCCAGCAGGCACCCGATCAACAGCATGGACAACATGATTGATGGCAGCTGGAGGCAGACAGGCTCCTTTGTGGAAAAGGGTGGATCTCCGGTGAAGCCTCACCTTCAAGCCAGGTAAAACATAGGGCCTAGGCTGGCCTTTCCCTATGGAATCAGCCGCCTGGAGTGATAACTTGTGGTGCTTTTTCTGGGCCCACCCATGACTGAACATGGACCAATCAGCACGCACTTCCTCCTTTCTGAAGTCCATAAAAACCCTAGATTCAACCAGCCTCACAGAGATGTCAAGACTACCAGCTTCAAGGGGGAGCTGCCTACTGTGCTTCTCCTCTCCACTGATAGCTGAACACTCGTCAGCATGACCTGCTTATGGAAAGGAGCTACCCACTTCACATCTCCTGAATGCTATTCTGTTGCTCGATGAAGCTCCTCTTTGCTTTGCTCACCCTCCAGTTGTCCATGTACCTCATTCTTCCTGGATACCAGACAAGAACTCGGGACCTGCCAAAGAACAGGGCTGAAAGAGAAAGAACTGTAACACAAACAGGGCTGAAACACACCCCCTGCTCACCACATTGCAGGTAAAAGAAGGAAGAAACTAGTTGCAGCTCTCTGGGGAGTCCAGACCTAGGGTTCCTTGAGCCAGGGCTGCAACACCATCCTTGGGGCTCTGCAGTTTCTGATATCGCTAAGTTTCGAGACACAGCTGCGTTCTCTGGTGCCCACAGTAGAAGCTGCTTATGGTATGCCTGATCCAGCTTAGCGTCACATGGAACCAGCACCTGTTCCAGCTCTGAGAGCTGCCTACCCTGCTGCAGCCGGCACTGCTCACTGTACACAGTGGCTGGACCGCCGTGCTGGCTCTGTGCCTGGCTTGTCCTTGGCAGGCATGAAACCCAGGCAGATAGTGTGAACTGAGTGCAGCCTGCTGGGCTGAATGGTTGGATCCAGCCCAGTGGCCCAAGCGATACTCAGGCAGAAGGCACCACCACCACAGAGGTTCTGGCTGGCAAGGGAACATCCCAAGGATCCTATGTCATAGGTACATGCAAAGGTGGGCAGGGAATTTTCATAATATCTTTGACCTCAAAGGTATAACCTCTGTGTCTTTCTAATTACAAATGGGAACCGTTCAAAAGTGTTTTACTTAGGGGAATAATCCGATTTTAATCAGTAAATTTGGTTAAGAAAAAAGGTTGAATACAAGGAAGACTGAGTGCTATGTCTTCACTTGTAACATGTTGTTGAGTAAAAGTAGAATCAGGATGAGGAAAGTCATCCTACCACTGTCCAGGGACACAGGAAGGAGAAATAAATAAAAATGAAGCAGTGGGGGCAGGGAGGTTGGGTTATTCCTGTGTGTAGTAAATATTTACTGACAGTTGACTCTTAACAGGTCTCAGATGAAGCCATGTGTTATTTGGAAGTAAGAAGGGCCTTAGTTAAGAAACTGAAGAACTAAAATTTAAGAGAAAGAAATAGTGATAGTGCTTGAGTTCTTGACAATAAAGGCGGGCCAAATATGCAAGAGAAAGTTCAAATGCGTGAGAGAAAAGCAAAACATGCTCAAATTACCTTCTCCCCAATTAAACATAAACTAATAGATAATATCAGATATGATATTTAAAACATTTTAAAAAGCAGAACAACATAGAAATTGAACAAAAAGAATAGATACAGGCCAGTCTATCCATCAGGAGGATATGCACTCTTTATCAATTCTGGATACAAGATTCTTCTCAATAGATGCCAATTTATATTTGATTATTCAGAAATGCTTGGAATAACTTCAGAGACTATTGTTTGGAAATAAAATTATTAACATTCAGTGTCTTCTTGATCTAGCCCATGATTCTATTTTTTTCTTAAGCTAGTTGTTTAGTCACTTATTTAGATTTTGAATTTTCAGCAGTTTTTAATAATGCTGACTTTTCATAGTTTTTGCTGCAATTTAAATTACAATTTCCACCAACATTTCTTTTCAGCATTATAATGTGCTTAGTGATATTAAGAAGTATAATTGCTCTTTGGCTGAAAATGCATGGTCCAATAAATATGAAGATGATTTTCTTCTGCCCTCTCAAAAAACAGCTTCTGAACTGGAGCTAACAAATATATCATAGATTTTTAAGAAATACGTTTATATATAACAAAATTGTAAGTGTGAATATGTGTGTATGTATTGATGTCTTTCCAATATGACATATGATATGTCTTTTTTTTTTTTTTTTTTTTGCAGACCCAGATTGAGGAATTATACAGATATCTCCATCTCTTATTTTGCCTTACCTTCAAAAGAACAAAGTCTTCTGAAATGACTTACTCATGCCACAGATATAACCTTTTTTTGAAAAACTTTAAGCTTTTGGATGAAATAATTGGGTAAAATTATCAAAATGTGAACTCAACTAAATAAAATTTTAAAATTTCTGCTACCTACCGACTCCCCAAATGTGTACTATAAAGATATACCTATCCTTCAGGCTTCCAGTCATTCAATGGATACTTCTTGAGCATTTACTGTAAGCCATGTGTTGCTTTAAACATTAGTGACAAACAAAACCGACAAGATTTCTACCCTGATGTTTACCCATATTCTAATAAAAGGAATGCAGTAAACAAACCAATGTGTATTTGGCTTATGAGAAAATGACAATATTATGGGTATAAAAGAAAGCTGGATAACAGCAATATGCTAGCCAGTCTCTAGAATGGCATCAGATGATCTTTGTTTTCTGTTATTCACACTTGTATATTGCCATCCCTGACTATACCAGTTTAATATTCTGTATTTGAATAAAATTTATAGTAAATTGTTACCAATAGCATGCAATACAAAATGATAGTATATCACTTCTAAGATTGTTATACAAATACTCCAGCTTCTGTCTATGTATATCCTCTCTCTAGGATGACTTGCTCCAGGGAAAGCCAGCTGCCATTACAAATACACACTATGGAAGCCTGCAGAGAAGCTCATGTGGCAAGAAACTTAAGTCTTCTACCAACAGCCACTGAGAAACGTAATCCTGCCAACCATTACGTGAGTGAGCTTGGAAGCACATCTGCTCCCATTTGGATTTTCAGATGAGACTGCAGTCCCAGTTCATGGTTTGTCTATAAATTCACGACAGATGTTGTCCCCAACCACCCAGCTAGGTGACTTCTATATTCTTGACCCACAGAAACTACGAGATAATAACCGTCATTCAAGATGCCAGATCTGGGGGTAATTTCTTATACAGTAATAGATAACTAATATGTAGAATATAAAGGGAAATCTTGGGACAGATAATTTTTGTTTTGTTTTGTTTTTGTTCTTTGAGACAGCGTATTGCTCTGTTGCTCAGGCTGGAGTGCAGTGACAAAATCATAGCTCACTGCAACTCTGGACTCCTGGGCTCAAGTGATACTTACACCTCAGCTTCCCAAGTAGCTGAGACCATTATCCAAAGAAGTTTTTATTTAGTCAATTTTCATGGAGTTTTTTGACTCTGAATCAAAGTTTACCCCTAAAAAATAAGTTTAACATCATTTTATGTAATTTCTCATTAGTCAAATATATGTGTTTTCTCTTTAAATATTGTTTTAAATATTGCCTAATGATTAAGAAAGTAATGTATTTTTCTAATGTACAAAGAGTAAATATTATAGAAAATATTAAATTGTATCCACTGCTACAGAGTTTGGTGACTATTTTAGCCGTTTTTTTTTTCCTGTGCTTATTTTAGCCGTTTTTTTTTCCTGTGCTTATTTTAACATGGTATGCATTAGTTTATGTTATCCCCTAAATAAAAATAAATCATGTTACATATTCATTTGTCAAACTTCCTGTTTTATGTGTACCTTGAGCAGCTCATATAGGTATAACTCATTTTTTTTTCCAAGCACCATACCATTCTTAGTTCTATGGATAGAATTAACCCAGGTGGGTTAATTCTGATTATTTGGGTTAATTCTAATTATTTTCTATCACAGAAAACATTTTGTAAAATTTTGTGTGTCTTTAACAAAATACAAATCATATTATTTAGAAAATGCTATACTTGTAAACTGTGTCTTAAAACCCCTGAGAGAATAAATTCAATTTATCAATTTTCTTGAAGATTTAATGGTTATTTATTAGACATTTAATTAGTCAAGTTAAAATGATTTGGTTATTAAAGACAATGCAATGTCTAAGTATTATATCTTCAACTCTGTATTTTTTTCTTTAAAAAATAGTAATTGATTGGTTTAAAGTATAATTAAAATAGCAAACACTAAAGATAGACTGGCTACTAAGTCAGCTGACATTATGTTTTTAAATAGAAACATATTAAATGGACTGTGCCAAACTAAAAATGAGGTTGTCAGATATCGTATTGTATAGAAAGTGAAACTTCAAAATAAAATGTAAACCAAGTCCGTTTTAGAGCTCTTTAAAAGAGGGAGAAGTACGCCCCCTCTTTAAGCTGTTCAGATCATGGACAAATTCCTCACAACCTGAGGGATTGTTGCAGAAGCCTATCTTAACCTATGCCATTAAATAATCAACTGATCTAACCAGAGCAGAGCCTTCTACAACTCGCCAAATATCTGAGTGCATTTTCACATCTCTTAGACGTCTTCTAATTAGGCAATTCCATATGACCAGTTTGGGCCATTGCATTGAGCAAAAGAGTTCTGTGTCACTTTCAGACTGAATTTTTAAGAGCTTTCATATGACTCTCGACCTTTTCAAGACAGAAATTAACCTTTATTATGTTAAGCCACTGAAATTTTAGTGTTTAATGTGTTACCACAGTATAAACTGGCCTATCTGCTTCATGCATGAATTCACTTCTTATAATTTTATACTCACCAAACAAATAATATAGTTTTGCTCTTCACCTATTATTAATGATTGAGAAAGAATGTGCAATTAAGCCAACATGAAAATTTCTACATCTGTGCAAGTACATGCTCTGTTGCCAATTAATATATTAGCAGTAGGATTTGATGCATCGGTCTTCTCACTTTGGCTAATTTTAGCCTGTCAGAAAGATAACCACTACTCCTACACATAAGGTTTATATAAAACTGTATATAAAAGGGTTTCAGAGCCTAAAATACTCAGGTACTGGCACTGAACTATAGTAATTCCTCCAAGTATAGTACCCTATCCTTATGCACACAAACACCCACGTCCATCCTTGAAAAATCTTTTGATATATTTCACTCTGCCATTGCTGCATGTGGTTTCTATTTAACCACTTTTTACAACATACATTTAGGGAAACATTTATTAAAATCATAGAAGTATGTTTATAGATAAAAATAAATAATACATTTTATATTTATCCAAGCATCGTTAAATATAATTCAACATATAATAGGAGTTGAGACACTTGCCCTCAAGATGCTATAAAAGTGCCAACTTCAGAAAACACAGTTCATCTTTATGTTTAACCTTATCTCTTGGTACAATTTAAGTATATTTTTATATGTTCTGGTTTTGGTTCAAACAGGATTTTCAGTAACTCATTCCTCAGAATTCTCTTTCAGAAGCCAACCATCATTTTTAGCCTTCTTTATATATCCTATTTTCCAGACAATTTAGCATTATCATCGCTTACTGTTGTACTCTTTGAATTATTTCCAGAAATTTTTATTTTTAAAAGTTTATAACATAAAATCTTCAAAATATTCTAAACTTGTTATAAAGTTTTAAAATCTCCATGTCTACTGATATATTTGCCAGTCAATGACCCACAACTGTTTTTCCAAGTAAGAATAAGGCCTGAGAGATAGCATCATATGACAAATAAAATGCTCTGCTTTTAAAAAGTAGTGATGATAATATAATGCTGCAGCTACAATATAAAAGTCTATTATATATATACACACATGTATGTGTGTGTGTGTATGAGTGTGTATATATATGTATATATATGGCTTACTGCATCCATGGGTTGTGCATCCACAGATTTAACCAAATGCAGAATGAAAATATTGGAGAAAAAAGATGGCTGCATCTGTTCTGGACTTGTACAGACTGTGTTTCTTTTCATTCCCTAAACAATACAGTGTAACAATTATTTTCAGAGCATTTACATTGTATTAGGTATTATAAGTATTCTAGAGATGATTTAAAATATACAGAAGGATGTGCATAGATTGCATGTAAATACTATGCCACTTTATAACAGAGACTTGAGCATCAGGGATTTTGTTATCCAGGGGCTTCCTGTGACTAATATCCCACAAATAACCAGGGATGATGACACTTCTGTTTTTTTCACTGATGTCAGAATAAATCCAAAATGTAATAAAATCTAGTCAGTGATTTTAACCAGTGATTAAATTTGCCATATTATAGAGATGCCAAGTAAATAGAGGACACATGATTTACAGCATGTTTTTCTATATAGCTTGAATACTATTTTAAATTTAGTCTGAAATATTTTTATCTTAATTATAATGGTGAATTTAATTTATATTGTTTGAAATAAGTACTATGCTTTGTCTAAATATGTTGGTTTGATTTCTATTTTTTATGTTACATATTTCTTAGTTTGATTTTCTACAAATATTATAGCACAGATAATGTATTTTTAAATTTTCATACATTCTTAAGTTTACCTGCTTTTGTTTATCAGATAGTAATAGGCCCCTGGTTAAAGCACTCTACAACTAACTCCTTGGATTAATTAATAGATCAGACCTGAAATTAGATGACAGGTCTCTATGCTTATCTCTTAGTACATTGTTTAGGAGACAATAATCCTATTATTATTGTCCTTTATATTCTAAATTCCATTCCTAGACTCCAAAAGAGTGTTTACCACAGGTTTTCTTGGAGAACATTATTTCCTCGATGTATTTCATCAGAAACAGTCTCCAAAGTCAACCAAGTATGGGAAACAGGACACGCAGAATATCATTTTAAAGATATTTAAAATGTTCATTAATATATTTAAGACTCTGAGGAATACTGGGGAATAGTGGAGTAAATAGACCTGTAATTGCGACAATTTTTTTTCACAATTAATTTGACCACATAGTTGTTTATGCACATGTGTTTGTAATTATATGCACAAAATCTATTAATATTCCAGGGAACTTTTGCAAATACTGTTCCAAAAGAGTTATTTGCAAAATGTTTTTCTAGATCAGTGATTCTCAGCCTCAATACTACAGTAATTTGGGGATAGACAGTCTCGTTGTGGAGTGGAGACTGTGGTCTTGTGTACTGTAAGATGTCTAGCAGCATCCTGATGTCTACCCAGGAGATTCCAGAGCAGTCAAAAATGCCTCCCAACATTGCCAAATATATTTTGGAAAGCAAAATTGCCCCCAGTTGACAACTACTGCATAAGGCAGAAAATGCAAAGCTCTTTGCAGACAATGCGGTGTTTTTCACCTCAGTTTGTAATATTACAATGAGCATTTTGGTAGAGAGAAAAAAAAAAAAAGGAAAGAAGATAGAGAATATGAAATGCTCATATCATTGACTGGCTGGTTTCTGAGGTTCCTGGTTCAGAGGAATGATGTGTGGGACTCTGCTCTTAACATCAGTGCAGTTATCTGATATGAAACAATTTCCCTTTATACTTTAAAAAGGGTAAAGAATTTTCTTTTTTTTTTTAAATACTTTAAGTTCTAGGGTACATGTGCACAATGTACAGGTTTGTTACATAGGTATATATACATGTGCCATGTTGGTGTGCTGTACCCATTAACTCATCATTTACATTAGGTATATCTCTTAATGCTATCCCTTCCCTCTCCCCCCACCCCGTGACAGGCCCCGGTGTGTGATGTTCCCCATCCTGTGTCCAAGTGTTCTCATTGTTCAATTCCCACCTATGAGTGAGAACATGTGATGTTTGGTTTTCTGTTCTTGTGATAGTTTGCTTAGAATGATGGTTTCCAGCTGCATCCATGTCCCTACAAAGGCCATGAACTCATCCTTTTTTATGGCTGCATAGTATTCCATGGTGTATATGTGCTACATTTTCTTAATCTGGTCTATCATTGATGGACATTGGGTTGGTTCCAAGTTTTTGCTATTGTGAATAGTGCCACAATAAACATACGTGTGCATGTGTCTTTATAGCAGCATGATTTATAAGCCTTTGGGTATATACCTAGTAATGGGATGACTGGGTCAAATGGTATTTCTAGTTCTAGACCCTTGAGGAATTGCCACACTGTCTTCCACAATGGTTGAACTAGTTTACAGTCCCACCAACACTTCTTTAGAAGTGTAAAAGTGTTCCTATTTCTCCACATGATCTCTAGCACCTGTTGTTTCCTGACTTTTTAATGATTGCCATTCTAACTGGTGTGAGATGGTATCTCGTTGTGGTTTTGATTTGCATTTCTCTGATGGCCAGCAAAAACCCTAGAAGAAAACCTAGGCAATACCATTCAGGACATAGGCATGGGCAAGGACTTCATGACTAAAACACCAAAAGCAATGGCTGGAGACAAAAGCCAAAATTGACAAGTGGGATCTAATTAAACCAAAGAGCTTCTTCGCAGCAAAAGAAACTACCATCAGAGTGAACAGGCAACCTACAGAATGGGAGAAAATAATTTTCAATTTCTTATGCTTTATATCTTTGCTCACCTCCCATCCTCCCATCACAAATATTTAAGGATTCCTTGGACCCCTTCTTAACTCTCTTCCACAATCTACCTAGATAACTTTAACTATTGTCATGGTTTCAAATAATATCACTATCTGATACATCTAAGTGTGTCACTATTCCTGGCTTTTATCCAGAAATTTTCATTTGCGTTGAAAACCTCAAACTCACTGTCTTACTCCTTAAAATTTTTTCTTTGTCTTTAATCTATTGCAGCATCACCATTCCCCTGGTAACCTGTGAGAAATCTGTCATCTTGATTCTTCCTTCTTTCTCATAAACTTGTTCATAGAGCAGTCAAATTCTTCTATCTAGCCTTTTTTTTTTGGTCCATTTAAAGATATCTTTCCCCCTCATTTTTTACACTGATCTATTTCAGGCCTTTATCACTTTCAGTAGTCCCCTATCTGGTTAGCCAGCCACAAATCTCTTCTTGAATTATTTGTTCACAAGGATCTCAAAGCTACCTCTCCAAAATGTATGTCTATTTATTTTTCATTCATTTCATGTATACAAAAATATTTCTGGAACATTCACTATGTATCAGGAATTGTGACAGACGTTGGAGATGAAGTGATAAAGAGGACAGGGTTGACTCCTTTCCCTATGGAGTCTCTATTGTAGTGAGGGAGATAGACAACAAATAAGCAAACACTAATAAAATAAATGAATATGATAAGTTCTTGGAAAAAACTAAACAATAGACTGAGATAGAGTGTAACTAGGGAAGTGAAGAGAGGTATATATTCTAGGCAATGTTCTCTGGGAAGGCCCTGAGGAGGGATATTTAATTTAAACCCTAAAAGAGAAAGAGAAGCTAGATCTATCATTCAGAATTTGTTTGAAGAAATAGAATCACTAGGACTGATATATAGGGTTTTCTTATAGGAATTTGATCTCACATAATGGTCAGGGATGATTACATAGCCTATATAAGGCTTCCATCTTTGCATCTGGTGCTGGAGGTTGAAGTCAGCAGAACAGGAATTTAGGAAGGGTATGTGGGTGTGAAGTGTGGAGAACAAGGAGAGCATGGAAGGTGAGAATGGATTAGAACTTGCACCAGTATCTCACTCCCTCCAGGCTATCAACCTCAATGATTCAAATGAACTTCAGGATAAATTTGGACCTTTGTCATGAAGATCTACGTGTACATAGTTCAGGAGTTGAAGAAATCAAAGGAGGATGTGGTAGTTCCTGCAGGAGCTATAGGCTCAACTGTTGTTCTTTGCTAACAAGATGAGCTAGCCAATGAGAACACAACTGTGTGAACCACAATGGTACCTGTATCACAGTTCCCTTGAACCAACTTTCCACATGTGAAAATAATATATCTGTTACTCCTCTCTGCCTTTCAGATCTCATTTCAAGTATCTATTGTATTCACTACTAATTTGGAACTGAGGCAAGGAAGAGAATTCTGGGAAATGTGATTACCACTTATCTAAATTGGCACAATACTAGTCAGGCAAGTAGTAGGGAAGAGTGCATTGTAGGAATTGGGACTAATATGTGTGAAATCCTTGAGGCATAATAGCACTTGGTGTGTTTGATGAATTGAGAATTAAAGTGACTCTACAACAGTAAAGGGGCAGGAGAAGAGCAGGAAATGGTATTACAGAGATAAGCCAGGTAGAGATTGCACAGTGTCACAGAAGTTACACAGATGGCAAATTGTAAATGTGTCCTTCAAAATCTTCTGTTTTTCCCCACATTAATTCCAAGTTTCTTGACTTTGGATCCTAACTGCAAAAGGAGTTATAACATTTAACAATGATTCTGAGCTCAGAATGTACATTATAGTCACCTGGAGAGGTGCTTAAAATCCCATTCTTGGGCCACAATGCCAGAGACTGTATTTTCAATTGGCCTTAGCTATGTTCCTGGTATCTATTAAACTAGAGATGAGCTCACATCATGATGCTCCTGTTTATTTCAGTGTTTTCATAAGCAATTAGTCATACTTTTCCTTGGGTCCTAGAAGATGGAAACATAAGACAGTAAAGATAGATCTAATTAATTAAAGATAAACTATTGAGTGTTTTTGTATGGTAATATACTAAAATTTTGCTAACACCTTCTTGTATTCTTTTTTTTTACATACTTTAAGTTCTAGGGTACATGTGCACAATGTGCAGGTTTGTTACATATGTATACATGTGCCATGTTGGTGTGCTGCATCCATTAACTCGTCATTTACATTAGGTATATTTCCTAATGCTATCCCTCCCCCAACGCTCCCCACAATAGGACCCGGTGTGTGATGATCCCCTTCCTGTATCCAAGTGATCTCATTGTTCATTTCCCACCCATGAGTGAGAACATGTGGTATTTGGTTCTGTTCTTGTGATAGTCTACTGAGAATGATGGTTTCCAACTGCATCCACGTCCCTACAAAGGACACAAACTCATCCATTTTTATGGCTGCATAGTATTCCATGGTGTATATGTGCCACATTTTCTTAATCCAGTCTGTCACTGATGGACATTTGGGTTGATTCCATGTCTTTGCTATTGTGAATAGTGCTGCAATAAACATACGTGTGCATGTGTCTTTATAGCAGCATGACTTATACTGATTTGGGTATATCCCCAGTAATGAGATGGCTGGGTCAAATAGTATTTCCAGTTCTAGATCCTTGAGGAGTCTCCACACTGTCTTCCACAATGGTTGAACTAGTTTACAGTCCCACCAACAGTGTAAAAGTGTTCCTATTTCTCCACATCCTCTCCAGCACCTGTTGTTAACTGATTTTTTAATGATTGCCAATCTAACTGGTGTGAGATAGTATCTCATTGTGGTTTTGATTTGCATGTCTCTGATGGCGAGTGATGATGAGCATTTTTTCATGTGTCTGCTGGCTGTATAAATGTCTTCTTTTGAGAAGTGTCTGTTCATATCCTTTGCACACTTTCTGATGCAGTTGTTTGTTTTTTTCTTGTAAATTTGATTGAGTTCTTTATAGGTCCTGGATATTAACCCTTTGTCAGATGAGTAGATTGCAAAGCTTTTCTCCCATTCTGTAGGTTGCCTGTTCACTCTGATGGTAGTTTCTTTTGCTGTGCAGAAGTTTTTTAGTTTAATTAGATCCTATGTGTCAATATTGGCTTTTGCTGCTGTTGCTTTTGGGGTTTTAGACATGAAGTACTTGCCCATGCCTATGTCCTGAATGGTATTCCCTAGGTTTCCTCCTAGGGTTGTTATGGTTATAGGTCTAACATTTAAGTCTCTAATCCATCTTGAATTAATTTTCGTATAAGGAGAAAGGAAAGGATCCAGTTTCAGCTTTCTACTTATGGCTAGCCAATTTTGCCAGCACCATTTATTAAATAGGGAATCCTTTTCCCATTTCTTGTTTTTGTCAGGTTTGTCAAAGATCAGATGGCTGTAGATATGTGGCATTATTTCTGAGGGCTCTATTTTGTTCCATAGGTCTAGATCTCTGTTTTGGTACCAGTACCATGCTGTTTTGGTTACTGTAGCCTTGTAGTATAGTTTGAAGTCAGGTAGCATGATGCCTTCAGCTTTGTTCTTTTGGCTTAGGATTGTCTTGGCAATGCGGGGTCTTTTTTGGTTCCATATGAACTTTAAAGCAGTTTTTTTTCCAATTCTGTGAAGTAAGTCATTGCTAGCTTAATGGGGATGGCATTGAATCTATAAATTACCTTGGGAAGTATGGCCATTTTCACAATATTGATTCTTCCTATCCATGAGCATGATATGTTCTTCCATTTGTTTGTATCCTCTTTTATTTCACTGAGCAGTGGTTGGTAGTTCTCCTTGAACAGGTCCTTTACATCCCTTGTAAGTTGGATTCCTAGGTATTTTATTCTCTTGGAAGCTATTGTGAATGGGAGTTAATTCATGATTTGGCTCTGTGTTTGTCTGTTACTGGTGTATAAGAATGCTTGTGATTTTTGCACATTGCTTTTGTATCCTGAGACTTTGCTGAAGTTGCTTATCAGCTTAAGGAGATTTTAGGCTGAGACAATGGGGTTTTCTCAATATACAATCGTGTCATCTGCAAACAGGGACAATTTGACTTCTTCTTTTCCTAACTGAATACCTTGATTTCTTTCTCTTGCCTGATTGCTCTAGCCAGAACTTCCAACACTGTGTTGAATAGGCGTGGTGAGAGAGGGCATCCCTGTCTTGTGCCAGTTTTCAAAGGGGGTGCTTCCAGTTCTTGCCCTTTCAGTATGATATTGGCTGTGGGTTTGTCATAAATAGCTCTTACTATTTTGAGATATGTTCCATCAATACCGAATTTATTGAGAGTTTTTAGCACGAAGGGCTGTTGAATTTTGTCAAAGGCATTGAGATAATCATGTGGTTTTTGTCTTTGGTTCTGTTTATATGCTGGATTACGTTTATTGATTTGCGAATGTTGAACCAGCCTTGCATCCCAGGGATGAAGCCCACTTGATCATGGTGGATAAGCTTTTTGATGTGCTGCTGAATTTGGTTTGTCAGTATTTTATTGAGGATTTTTGCATCGATGTTCATCAAGGATATTGGTCTAAAATTCTCTTTTTTTGTTGTATCTCTATCAGGATTTGGTATCAGGATGATATTGGCCTCATAACATGAGTTAGGGAGGATTCCCTCTTTTTCTATTGATTGGAATAGTTTCAGAAGGAATGGTACCAACTCCTCCTTGTACCTCTGGTAGAATTCGGCTGTGAATCCATCTGGTCCTGGACTTTTTTTGGTTGGTAGGCTATTAATTATTGCCTCAATTTCAGAGCCTGCTATTGGTCTATTCAGGGATTCAATTTCTTCCTGGTTTAGTCTTGGGAGAGTGTAAGTGTCCAGGAAATTATCCATTTCCTCTAGGTTTTCTAGTTTATTTGCATAGAGGTGTTTATAGTATTCTCTGATGGTAGTTTGTATTTCTGTGGGGTCAGTGATGATTTCCCCTTCATCATTTTTTATTGCGTGTATTTGATTCTTCTCTCTTTTCTTTATTAGTCTTGCTAGTAGTCTATAAATTTTGTTGATCTTTTCAAAAAAACCGGCTCTTGGATTCATTGATTTTTTGGAGGGTTTTTTGTGTCTCTATCTCCTTCAGTTCTGCTCTGATGTTAGTTATTTCTTGCCTTCTGCTAGCTTTTGAATGTGTTTGCTCTTGCTTCTCTAGTTCTTTTAATTGTGATGTTAGGGTGTCAATTTTAGATCTTTCCTGCTTTCTGTTGTGGGCATTTAGTGCTACACATTTCCCTCTACACACTGCTTTAAATGTGTCCCAGAAATTCTGGTATATTGCATCTTTGTTCTCAGTAGTTTCAAAGAACATCTTTATTTCTGCCTTCATTTCTTTATGTACCCAGTAGTCATTTAGGAGCAGGTTGTTCAGTTTCCATGTAGTTGAGTGGTTTTGACTGAGTTTCTTAGTCCTGAGTTCTAGTTTCATTGCACTGTGGTCTGAGAGACAGTTCGTTATAATTTCTGTTCTTGTACATTTGCTGAGGAGTGCTTTACTTCTAACTATGTTTTAAATTTTGGAATAAATGTGATGTGGTGCTGAGAAGAATGTATATTCTGTTGATTTGGGGTGGAGAGTTCTGTAGATGTCTATTAGGTCTGCTTGCTGCAGAGATGAGTTCAATTCCTGGATATCCTTGTTAACTTTCTATCTCGTTGATCTAACTAATGTTGACAGTGGGGTGTTAAAGTCTCACATTATTATTGTATGGGAGTGTGAGTGAAGTTTTGTAAGTGAAGGAGAAATAAAAACCTTTACAGACAAGCAAATGCTTAGAGATTTTGTCACCACCAGCCCTGCCCTACAAGAGATCTTGAAGGAAGCACTAAACACAGAAAGGAACAACAGGTACCAGCCATTGCAAAAACATGTCAAAATGTAAAGTCCATCGATGCTAGGAAGAAACTGCGTCAACTAGCGAGCAAAATAACCAGCTAATATCATAATGACAGGATCCAGTTCACACATAACTATATTAACCTTAAATGTAAATGGACTAAATGGTCCAATTAAAAGACACAGACTGGAAAATTGGATAAAGACTCAAGACCCACCAGTTTGCTGTATTCAGGAGACCCATCTCACCTGCAGAGACACACATAGACTCAAAATAAACGGATGGAGGAAGATTTACCAAGAAAATGGAGACCAAAAAAAAGCAGGGGTTGCAATGCTAGTCTCTGATAAAACAGACTTTAAACCATCAAAGATAAAAAGAAACAAAGAAGGCCATTACATAATGGTAAAGGGATCAATTCATCAGGAAGAGCTAACTATCCTAAATATAAATGCAGCCAATACAGGAGCACCCAGATTCATAAAGCAAGTCCTTAGAGACTTACAAAGAGACTTGTATTCTTAATATAGAAAATATCTTTCGATGATCACTTCAAATTGAGATGACTTACTCTGTAGATGGATTTCCAAGGTCATTTTCTTTTATCACCTCTTCCTCATTCCATTTTCTTGTATGATGTAATTCTTCTTTACTCTATCACTCACACGCCCTACCTTCTTCTAAGAAAAATTTTAAAAGATTGAATATGACCTGTAAGGAGAATTAAGAATTGTATTTTACTGTCTACTGGATTCCTTAGATATGCCTGATATTTAAATAGAAAGACTTTGGTAAATAACAGATTATTCCTTCCTCCTGTTCACCATGATAAGTACAGCCAAGATGTGCTGAAAATGAGATATTAGAAGGAAGTAGAATTCTTAGAAGCCAAGAGTTAATTTTTAGTTTTTAAGTTTTAAATTTGCATAGGAACTAACTGCCTCCAACATTTTCTACCCCCTTTTTACTACCTATTTCCAAATGATTCAATGTAACATTACATTTTGTTAACTTTAATAATTTTATAGTAGAACACATGTAGGAAGTAGATATTCAGTATGTTGATTTATGGAACATTTATATGGCAATATAAAAATAATCAATAACATAAGAGTAATGTTATTGCAGGCAAATTGCTTCCTCAATTCCTTTACTGTGTGACCTTAGCCAAGTAACTTCACTTTATCGTTTCTCAGATTTCTCATCTATAAAATGGGGATAATGATATCTTACTATAATATGCAGTTGTGCCTACTAAGAATTGTGAAGATTAAATGAGTTACTGTATGAAGTATGAAGTGCATAGAACAGTGGACACTATAAACTGTCATTTACTATGTGTGTATGCATTTATGTGTACATGTATGTATTGCATATATATGCCTTTAGTGTTGTGCATGCATGCATTTATATATGTATAGATATTATATTGTGGAGATATTTATATAAATATAGATATGTATAGATATTTATAAGCTTTCATGTAAAAGTTTTTGGAAAGTAGACATAATTAAGAATTTTTTAATTTATGTAATAATATTACAGCATATTACTCTTGAGGATCTGAACAATTGAGATATACTAGCTGGCTCAGATGAGGGAAGATGAAGCTGCAGGTATGAAGCTTATTTATTTGTCATATCACTGTGAGATTTTGAGGTCTTATATGGAATAGAAGGGAAAGTGAGATTCTCACAATTGCCATGCAGCAAGATAGCATTTCAATTATTATGCTGTTTGGGAAAGGTTATGGTCTCAAAAGGTAATTTTTATGCAGCATTATTACAGGGTATGCAATTGATTCCATTCATTTCAGTACAGGGAATCAGAATCATAGATGATGAATCTCTTTTCAAAGAAAAACAC
Source organism: Papio anubis (assembly GCF_008728515.1). Lineage (NCBI taxonomy): Eukaryota > Metazoa > Chordata > Mammalia > Primates > Cercopithecidae > Papio > Papio anubis. Next base: position 125,745,017 of record NC_044977.1, read on the forward strand.
TTTCAGCTTTAGAAAGTAATTTATGAGGCTACATTCATGTCATGAACAGAATAAAGAATAGTAAGAGATAGTAGGACTGCCCCATTATTTACCAATGATCCCGCTCTCTTTTCTTTGGTATCTATTACTCTAAGAAGTGGTGTTTATTGGTTCTTATTTTTCTCTCTCATGTGAACAGCACAATTGCTGTGCTCCTCTTCACAAGGTCATGTTGGCTTTCCTCCTCCTGCTACTGCTTTTTTCTGCTGCTATAAATTACACACACACCACTGAATCTCAGCCAAAAACAAAGATCAAGATAACTGCTTCAACTAAGAATAATTATTATTGTTGTTTAATTTCAAAGGATACTATAAAGTCAGCAAAAATAATAGTTACCTCTGATGCCCCCAGTTGTTCCAATGAGAACATAGAGCATAGACCTGTGGAATCATAATTTTAAAGCCAAAGAATTTGGCTACTCATGTCTCCTCATTTTACAGATGAAGAAATACACGTCCAGAGAAGTAACATAGACACAGCTGAGTTTAAGCCTCTTTCTAGTAAACCAACTACTATTATCAAATATAAAAATCACTATAATCATGAGTAAAAAAGACCAACAATTTTACCTAGAGAGGCCAAGTAATTATAACAGGAAATGGAAGATTCTAACAAGCAATATTTAAAAACGGTGAAAATAAAAAGAGCTAGGGACAAAGAAACACATTGGATACCTTATTCTAAAGAGAACCACCACAAATGTGACCAGATATCTCAAGAGTTTGAAACCTATTTCTGCTACTAGGTAAAAAATATTACTAGCACTTTTATTTCTCTTCCTCAAATGGTCAAATATCTAGAAACTATGCCATATGAGATACAGTTTTAAGAAGCTGATGATGCTTGTATTAAATATATGCTTTTAGTATATACGTATTTAGGTATTTATACTAAGTCTGTAAAAGAAAGGACTTTGTAAACACAAGAGTAGTACATAAAATTTTTGAAGGGCTATTTAATGAAAAGGATACCAAATAGTTTATGCAAACTGTAGAGAAAACTAGGAGAAATAAATGAGAAATACTTTTTGTTAAATATAAAAAAGGCAGATAGTAAGCAACCCAAACACTGGCAGTGTTCAAACAGAAAAGGAAAACCAAGTTTTAGGAACCAAATGCCAGTGATGCTTTCTAGACAATAAATAACGCAAAGTTTATTCAAATAACATTGGAGACCTGTCTCACTAAGATTCTCTGAATCATGTCACAAAATAAAGGACATGCATAGTTCGTTTGCAGATGGATAGTCAAAATGGACAATTCCAAGTTAAAAAAATTAAAGTATCCAAAGGCCTTCCATCTACTTAAATGAATATAATACCACTCTTTAAAATCTCTTCTATATTCCTTGATTATATCCATTCCTGCCTGACTTGTAATTTTTTTTTTTTTTTTTTTTTTTTTTTTTTTTTTTGGTGAGACGGAGTTTCGCTCTTGTAGCCCAGACTGGAGTGCTGCCGCACTATCTCCACTCACTGCAACCTTCGCCTCCCGGGTTCAAGCAATTCTCCTGCCTCAGTCTCTGGAACAGTTGGAATTACAGGCACACGCCACCAAGCCCGGCAATTTTTTGTATTTTTAGTAAAGACGGGTTTCATCCTGTTGGACAGGCTGGTCTTGAACTCCTTACCTCAGGTGATCCGTCCGCTTCATCATCTCAAAGTGCTGGAATTACAGGCATGAGCCACTGGGCCCGGCTGCCTTGCAATTATCTTAAAATACTTTATTGTAATCTACAATTTGGGCTTTAGAAACTTCTTTCAAGGGACTTAATTTTCTCATCTGTGAACTCCTACCAAACGCATTACCATTCACGTTCAATTTGTCTTATGATCGATCACATTCTGTTCTATTTCATTCTTACAACATTTAAAACATTTCATTTTAATTAGCTGTTTACATGTCTATCTCTTCCACAAGAATAGAAGTTCCTTGAAAGTGAAAACATTGATTTGTTTTTATTGTATACTCAGTGCCTAGCAGTCTGCGTGGCACATTGCAAATCTCCAGTAAAATTTGTAAATTAATGCATATACAAATAACTAAATTTCAAAAAAATCTTGTAATCTTATATGGTAACTTAGAGCGGCCTTTTTGTTTGTTTTGTTTTTTGAGACAGAGTCTCACTCTGTCACGGAGGCTGGAGTGCAGTGGCGCGGCCTCAGCTCACTGCAAGCTCCGCCTCCCGGGTTCACGCCATTCTCCTGCCTCAGCCTCCTCAGTAGCTGGGACTACAGGCGCCTGCCATCTCGCCCGGCTAATTTTTTTGTATTTTTATTAGGGCCAGGGTTTCACCGTGTTGCCAGGATCGTCTCTATCTCGTGACTTCGTGATCCGCCCGCCTCGGCCTCCAGAAGTGCTGGAATTACAGGCATGAGCCACAGCGCCCTGCCTAGAGTAGCACTCTTAAGGACTGAGCTCATTTCTTATATTTTATGCTACCCCACAGCTCTTGTTGAATTTCATAGCACATAGCAAATGCTTAATGTTACCACATGTTATCATTTAACTGAGTTAGCCTTTAGCTTATTTCCACTGTGTTGTTCTACAGCACCATGCTATGCTACATTATGTTTTGATTTATATGCTTTACAGGTGCACCTATGTAAAGTGAAGTAACTTTAGATTTATCATTTATAAAACTATTATAATTGATAGTCTTCCACAGTCTTGAAATCTATCATTTTCCATGCTGCTATGTAAGGAACTCTAGACATACAGGAAAAATAAATTAAAAATCAAATAACCCTGACTCTAATGGATGTTTACTATGACTGGAATATCTCACTGAAAACAGAAAAGACAACATGTCAACTGGTATTTAGTCTAAGTTGTTACTCATTCAACAAGCATTTATCAAATATTCACTCTGCAAAAAATTCTATAGCAGCTGCTAGGGTTAGGAAGATAAGACTTTCACTTTTCCTTTCTCTTATGTAAAAATAGCAATAGTAAGAACTAACACTTATTTAGCACTTTTTTTTCCAGTCATTATGCCAAGACCTAAATATAAATCATCACATTAAATTTCCCTAGTTATTGAATAAAGAGAATCATTACAGTTCTACAGACGAGGGAACTGAAGCTTAGAGAGAGTAAGTGTCCTGCCCAATGTGCCACACCTAGAGAAGGCTCTAGTTAGAGCTCATGCTGTATAGAATTGCCTAGTGATCTTGGGCCACACCTTCATTCACAGAGAGCCTCTCTATCCAGAGTGCCCATTTTCCCTGAACAACTTGAATAACTAAGCCATGCTTAAATATATTTCATACGGTGTATTTTTTTGGACATCTGAAGTTTTATTTTTAGAATTATAAGGAACAAAATGCGACAAGCTTGAGTTGTAACAAAGACACTGTCCCTTCTCCCCCTCACATCTGAACAGCCCTCCACTCCCTCCGAAAGTTTCAGTTGTATGTGGAGTTCTTATTCTAGTTTCCCCTAGGGGGCCTTTTATTCTTCAGCAGAGAGAGTTTTAAAAGCAATGGGAGAAAGATGAATACCTGTCCTGTCACTTGCTAGTTCTGTAAATTGTTATGTAACTTGACAGGGACTTTATGTTCTAATCTGTGAACAGAATAGGAAATGGCTATTGAAAATAAGAGGTATCAGGCTCATTGAGGGCATCTGGTGACAGGGTCAGGTGGCAGCATAGCCACTACAAAATTTTCTAATGGGCAAATTTTGACAGCATTGCCGAAGATATTCATTTAATCAGTGTCAATATTCAGTCAGCATGTCATGATAAGCCAATAGTGGCAATTAAAACATTGAAATACTTCCCTAATAGTAAATCACTGCCACTCTTTGTCCTGTGTGCCTTTTTACTTCCCAGATTATTGCTTTCACTCACTTCTCTTGATCTCCCAAACCTCCCTCCTGTCCTGAATATTAAAGGCCATGCATGGCCCAGCAGGACTTCTCTAGATCCTTGCTCCCAATCCACAGCTTACATCCTTTTTAACTGAACAGAACTCTTGCTATAACTGTTGTAAAATTAAAAAAACAAAAACAAAAACAAAACAGAACAAAAAAAAACGATTGCTTTTAACAACTATTTCTTGAGTATATTAAGTGCCTCTCAGAATGAGACATGAATGGCTCTGTCAGAGAATTCATGGTTTCTACACAACCTTTTGGAAAAAAGAACCAGTTTCAAAGAAATGAGAAGTACTGCTGGCAGCTGTTTGTGAATATGATTATAGACTGATTTTAGGAAGTGCTGAGAGAAATCAGTATGCTACACAATTTTCATAACTGTTTAAACTGCTCTCTCTACCACCTAAGTAGCTAAGGTTTAATGAGAATTGGAGATTTAAGCATTCAGTTTTATTATCTACTATAAGGTATAAACTGTTTGTGTTCTTCTAAGTGGTTTATAAACTCACAGGAAGGCTTGGCACCTGGATTCCCATTGACATTGGTTCTTGCTAAATGTTGCATGTGCTGCAAAGCCATTTATTACTTTACAGCAATTTTTTCTTCACCTTAGTCACTAATGACTCATTACTAATCCGTTATGGCCCAGATATTCAACTTCTTTATGGCATAAGCTTGCATTTCATTTTCAAAAAATCTGTACTTTCCATTTAAACCAGAGGAGTCATTGATATACAGATGCAGAATATGCGTGAGTAAGCTTTCACATGGGAAATATTTTTCTGCAACATAAAACCTGTTTCATTAAAAGAAAGTGAAAATGTTGACACCCAGAAAGCAACTGATCAGATCTTAGTCATTAACAGATTATCATATCAAGTGTAAGTAGACAAGAGAGTACAGTTGGAGTTGAAGAAAATATGAGTGCAAAAAACTTCTAATATTAATAGTGAAACATATTTTACAGTTAGTACTATATTCACCTAATGAATGATAAATTACACATTGAGAAATAGACTCTATTGAGAACACCATAGAGGGGAAGAAAGACTTTCCCTCTGCTCTCCTGGTTCAATAGCTGGGTGTATGAAATAAACTGACACCTGGCAGATTAACAGAAGAAAAGGTGTATGGACTTGCCAGTTTTTAATATTACATGCATGGGACATCACAAAAAAAAAAAAAAAAAAAAAAGTGAATACCCTTCAAATTGGTAAGATTTGACAGCATATAGACCATCTTAATAGGGGAAGGAGAGGAGGCTATAGATCACTTGTGGAGAGTAAATGACTTTTAGAAAAGATCAATGGGTGCTTAGAATAACAGATGGGAATTCTGATAATTTGTGACAAAGTTTGTCTGGGTGTAGTGTTGACTTCGAATCTTTTCTCTGATAGGAGTCAATTTTTCCTGCTGATTAAACAATAGCCAGGGAAGGGATTTATGACAATTTAGATTTCTTTTTTCTTTTTTTTAAATCTGACTTTAGACAGATGCAAGTGTTCACAGAAAGTCTCTCCCTATATTTGCCATTTTTCAAGTACCTTCAGCTCAAAATAATCAAGATACCAAGGTGGCATATGTTGGGGTAGCATGGCCCAAATTAATTTGTAATATTTTGAGGTGATACATTCTGGTCTCCAATCATGGAAACTAGGTATTAGAATCTAGATATTGGGTCTGCCATTCATAGATGGGTTCATAGAGAATGGGAATGTCAATGTAGTTATTAACATTGATTAGTTCACTATAATCCTACAAAGAATTTATAAAGGCAAGTCATCCCTGAAGCCATGTTCTCTGCAGCTCAAAGAAGTTTCTAGCTTCAATTACTTTCACAAGATTTAATAAATTAAATTAGTTCTCTCCATCAAGTTTTGTAGTTACTTTACATAATAATGAATTTTAAGTGGGAATTTAACTATAGGATCAGTATACAAGTAGATTAATTTCTGTGTGTTACCTCAGAGGGCCTTATGTGGCTATGCAGTTGTGTGGACACTGAAGTTAAACTAAACAAAGGGTTTCTTTTTTGAGTCTAAATTAAATGTAAAATAAATGTAAACATGATGCCACTCAGCAGTGTTATCTAAATATATGCATTGGCTGTTTTCCTTGAGAAAAGTACAAAATCAGAAATGTCTCAGTCGTGTTATAAATGTGAAAATAGCAGACTGGTGAGAGCCCCGAAAGATATTTCATAGTCAAAAAGAGAGGAATGTATAAGGGAACACAGATTCAATTGAATTTATTATAAAACCGACTGAAACTTGTCTCCACCTAACACTATAGGAACCAAAGTTTACTTTTCTGATTCATACTTTTTGAGAGAGCTTCCTTCCTGAAAAGAATCTTATTTAGAATTGTTAAATATTAGAGATTGAAAGATGGCTTTTTTTTTTTTTAAGATTTCATATACCATCTCTCTCCTGAGTAATGAGGGTTTTTTTTGTTTTTGTTTTTGTTTTTGTTTTTTAACTTCTCCAAAGTTACTGAATAATATTTAGGATGTGATTTAAAGTATCCAAATGTGGTTATTGAAAAAGATCATATAGACCAGCAAAATTCAGATAAAAGAAAAGAAAAAAACAGACACAACAAATAATATAAAAAACAACTTGAAATCAATTAATAAATCAATTCTAATTACTTTCACAAGATTTATGCATTGAAATTGTTTACTAAAGCAGGCATTAAGTTCTAACTCGACTACTTAATATATAATGTTTACTCCCTTAGCATCTATTTTTAATGCCAGGATGACTGAAACAATAGACATTCATTGACTACTTGTTGTAAGCTAGACACCAATAATTTCTAATGCAATTTGCTATAGTTAGATTTCATGACTGGTTTTTGAAATGCTTAAAATGCAAAAAACACAATGAGCAATAAATAATAATTTGAAACATAATTGATTTTGTGGTATGAAATTTATGTTATTAGAGCTTTTCAGGAAAGGGAGAGCTTTAATTAGGAAGAAGTACTCAAGGAAAACAAAGGAAAAAAAAGTCATACAAGTGGAGGGTACAGAGCTGGAAAATTAGTATAATGTCCCTAGGTAGTAGAAGTGCAGGAAGAATTTTTAAGTTCAAAATTCAAAATGACAAGGTGACAGTACGCAGTAAGTAGAGAATATGCATATGACACAGGAAAGAGAAATCTGAATTAATTGGAATATCTAAATGGGAATTGACTTAAGATATAGGTTTTAGTGTCCACAGCAATGTTGGTGAGTGGGCACACACATACACACAAAATGGGTACTGACGGAATGAATTATATCCTAAGAAAGCCAATGTGCTTGGGGAGGCTGGACCATTTGCAAGCTCCTGACTGGCTGAATGCACAGCATGTTCAAAGGTAAAGCAAGTTCATACACTATTTTGAAAGTCTCCCTTTAAAAGCATTAAGGAGAACAAATGTTCCCCATTTGACATGTGATAGAAAGTAGTAAAAGATCTCATATAACACATTACCTTTAAGAAAAATGCTTTAAGAATGCCCTTTTCCAAGTGTCTGTCCATTCATGTCTAGACTTCAGCAAGCATGGAAACAAAGTAGAGTTACTCTAACTTCAGAAAGAAATGTCAAGAACAAGCCAGATGTTAATGCCCTAACATGACCAGTCTCCAATCAGTGTACTGAAATGTTAAGATAAATGAAAGTATAAACCCAAGTACATGGCAGAAAACGTGGAGAGAAAAGGGTAGACAAATAGATAAGCCTAAGATAGACTGGGCTGCAGATATGTTTTGTGTAGGCTACTTATTGTTTTAAACAAATATTGAATAAATCTTTATCATTTAAAAAATAAAATATTTAACATCAGGGAAAAAACACCCCAGAATGTTACCTTATTTTGAAAATCTCAATTGAAACATTGGGTTCATATGCCTGAATGGCATACAGTATGCACTCTTCTAACAGGGAGCCTCCTCTTGAATTCACTGGAGTCCCTCTTTCATCTGCTTTATACAATTTTGTTACTTGTCTGCTTCCTACATATACTGACGTTTGGGATCTATGGTTTGAAAAGTAGTCTTCAAGATGAGATATACAACCCCTAGGACCACAAAGATTTTCTAACATATACATGAACATGGCTTGTTTTAAGAGAGTCAAATATCAAATCTTAAAGACACATATACTGTTTCCTAAAAATTATCTGCCTGAGAAGACATTGAGCGAAAAATAGCAACCTGTTTTTCTTAGCAACTTTTCCTTTCACAAATCTCCCTCCCTACCTATCACAAATTTCAAATATTACTATGTTGCATTGTTTTAGGATGTTAAAGCCTATATACCAACAAACAATATAAACAATTCAAAGGATTAGTATTAGCAATATCTGCTTTAGATAAACTAAGACAAACCATATATTGGGCTTTATATATTTGTCCATCTTAATAACTTGAAACATGGCATTAGAAATGGTGAGTTTTGGCTACTGTTGAAATTTTCTGAATTTAAATACTTTGCAGAGTAGACCCTGAGGAATATAAAAAATTTCATTTATCTATTTTGCCTCTCCACCCCTTATCAGCTCTTGCCAGTGACTGTCAAAAAATACATGTTGTTGGGGAGACTTAAGAGATCAAAGCAAAGCATTGGTAAAGGATAGACAGGTAGATAGATAGATAGATCAATAGAAGCGTTAATTTTTTTCACTCAGGCAACAAACTCATGGTAAAATTTCATATTTTTATTTAACTATTCATGCATCTATTCATCTTAGAATTAAAAGTCAGAAGTCAAATTTGTATCTCCAAAATTTGTTTGTATTGAAACCCAAGGCCATATTTTTTCTTGGTAGAGGGCTAGTCTAATTTAGCAGGGTATTTGTCAAGGAGGAATGCCTGTGTCATTTAAGTTATGAAACAGGCATTGTTTAACAGAATCCACCAAATCTGCAAATATAATGTTTTAATAAAATGTATTTAAAGCATGTGTTAAGATAAAATTATTTTATGAAACAAATTATACTCAATATATTTCTGACATTTCTATTTTCTTAGACTTTTGCATACTTTAACTATAAAGATACATTAACTAATACTTACTAAAATTTAATGAGACTCAATAAAGCATTTTGGCTACTTCTGCATAAATAAGAAAGGGATTGAGCAACACATTAGTTTATCGACACAGTAGATTTGAAATCATTAACTTTAAAAAAATAGAAGGAAAACATAAGTGAATTTTATATTGATAGATTGATGAAAGTACTTTCCAAAGGTACATCACCAAGTGGCTTTTGGACTATAACTCAGAAGGAGTTCAAAGGATTTATAGTATTGCTGTACTAAAGTTTCTTCCATTTCTACCAAATTATTTATGTAAACATTTTTACCCCAAACTTATATCTGTAAAGCAAAAATAAGAATAGAAAAGATGCCACATAATGTCTCATTATAATGTTAATATTTATGATAATGGTAATATATTAATGGTAATATTTCTCATTTTAATGATAATATGTTAGTGGTGATATTCATCTATTGATGTCGTTTGGCTGTGTCCCCACCCAAATGTCATCTTGAATTCCCATGAGTGGGAGGGAGCCAGTGGGAGGTGGTTGAATATTGGGGGCAGGTCTTTCCCATGCTTTTCTCATGATGGTGACTAAAGCTCATGAGATGATGGTTTTAAAAATGGGAGTTTCTCTGCACAGGCTCTCTTTTTGCCTGTTGCCATCCATGTGAGATGGGACTTGCTCTTCCTTGCCTTCCACCATGATTGTGAGGCATCCCCAGAACGTGGAACTGTAAGTCCATGAAATCTCTTTCCTTTCTAAATCACCCAGTCTCAGGTATCTTATCAGTAGCATAAAAATGGACTGATAAAATAAATTGATACCAGTAGAGCAGGGAGCTACTGAAAAGACACCTGAAAATGTGGAAGCAACTTTGGAGCTGGATAACATGCAGAGGTTGGAAAGTTTGGAGGGCTCAAAAGGAGACAGGAAAAATGTGGGAAAGTTTGGATCTTCTTTGACACTTATTGAATGGCTTTGACCAAAGTGCTGATAATGATATGGACAATGAAATCCAGGCTGATGTGGTCTCAGATGGAGATGAGAAACTTGTTGAGAACTGGAGCAAAGGTGATTCTTGCTATGTTTTAGCAAAGAGACTGGCAGCATTTTGCCCCTGATATGTGGAACTTTGTACTTGAGTGAGATGATTTAAGGTATCTGGCAGAAGACATTTCTAAGCAGCAAAGCATTCAAGACATGACCTGGGCACTGTTAAAAGCATTCAGTTTTAAAAAGAAAAAAAGCATAAAAGTTTGGGAAATTTGCAGCTTACAATACAATAGAAAAGAAAATCCCATTGTCTGAGAAGAAATTCAAGCCAGCTGCAGAAGTTTGCATAAGTAATGAGGAACTGAATGTTAATTACCAAGACAATGGAGATAATATCTCTAGGGCATTTTAGAGGCCTTCATGACAGCTCCTCGCATCACAGGCCCAGAGGCCAAGGAAGACAAAATGGTTTCATCGGCTGGGCTCAGTGCCCCTCCCTGTGCTGTGTGCAGCCTAGGAACTTGGTGCCCTGTTTCCCAGATGCTCTAACAATGGCTGAAAGGGGCCAACGCAGAGCTTGGGCCATGGCTTCAGAGTGTGCAAGCCTCAAGATTTGGCAGTTTCTACATGATGTTGAGCCTGCAAATGCACAGAAGTCAAGAATTGGGGTTTGATTACTTCTGCCTAGATTTCAGAGAATGTATAGAAATGCTAGGATGCCCAGGCAGAGGTTAACTGCAGGGGTGGGCCCTCATGGAGAATCTCTGCTAGGGCAGTGTGGAAGGGAAATGTGGGGTTGGAGCCCCACACAGAGTCCCCAGTGAGGCACCGCCTAGTGGAGTTGTAAAAAGACAGCCAATGTCCTCCAGGCCCCTGAATGGTTGATCTACTGGCAACTTGCACTGTGTGCCAGGAAAAGCCGCAAACACTGAACACCGTCCTTGAAAGCAGCTAGGAGAGAGACTGTATCCTGCAAAGCCACAGGGGTGGAGCTGCCCAAGACCCTGGGAATCCACCTCTTGCATCAATGTGACCTGGATGTGAGACATGGAGTCAAAGGAGATCATTTTGGATCTTTAAGGTTTGACTGCCCTACTCGATTTTGGACTTGCATGGGGCCTGTAGCCCCTTTGCTTTGGCCAATTTCTCCCTTTTGGAATGGGTATATTTACCCAATGTCTTATCCCCTTGGTATCTAGGAAGTAACTCAATTTTGATTTTACAGGCTCATAGGTGGAGGGGACTTGCCCCTTCTAGGATGAGATGTTGAACTATGGACTTTTGAGTTAATGCTGGAATGAGTTAAGACTTTGGGGGATTGTTGGGAAGGTATGCTTGGTTTTGAAGTGTGAGGATATGAGATTTAGGCAAGGCCAAGGGTGGAATGACATTTTTTGACTGTGTCCCCACCCAAAAGTCATCTTGAATTCCTGTGTGTTGTGGGAGGGACCCAGTGGAAGGTGGTTGAATCATGGAGGCAGGTATTTCCCATGCTGTTCTCGTGATGGTGAATAAGTCTCATGAGATCTGATGGGAGTCATTTTTCTTTTTGTTTGTTTGTTGTTTTATGTTTGTTTGTTTGAGAAAGAGTCTCTCTCTGTTGCCCCGGCGGGAGTGCGGTGGCATTATCTCAGCTCACTGCAACTGAAACCTAAGCCTCTTGGGTTCAAGCGATTCTTCTGCCTCAGCCTCCTGAGTAGCTGGGATTACAGGCATGTGTCACCACGCCTGGCTAATTTTTGTATTTTTAGTAGAGATGGGGTTTCACCATGTTGGCCAAGCTGGTCCTGAACTCCTGACCTCAGGTGATCCACCCACCTTGGCCTTCCAAAGGGCTGGGATTACAGACATTAGCCATTGCACCTAGACAATCTGATGGTTTTAAAAACAGGAGTTTCTCTGCACAGGCTCTTTTTTTGCCTGCTGCCATCCATGTAAGACGTGACTTGCTCCTCCTTGCCTTCCATGATTGTGAGGCTTCCCCAAACACATGGAACTGTAAGTCCATTAAACCTCTTTCTTTTGTAAATCACCCAGTCTTGGGTATATCTTTATCAGCAGCATGAAAATGGACTAATACATCTATATATGCATAATTCAATTGAAAAGTAAACTGTACTCCCTTATCTTTCAAGGTGTGTTATCCTCTAACTTTGCTTTATATGCAGTAATTTTAAAAGCCAACACAAACTATATTCATGTTGTGTAATAAAGATAAATTGAGGAAAATTGTAATGAAAATGTGATATGAAATCTTTAATACTTTAAATACACATATTTTTGATGCAAAGAAGTGTGATCAGATAATTAAACACTTTCAAGCAAAAATATATAATATAATGGGTAAACTCTGAATGTAGGGAATGGCATGGCAATGTGAGTTTAGGAGAAAAGGGAACAATGACAAATTTAAATCTTGCTTATTGATATTTTTAAGTAGATGACAAATATCAGATTGATATGGTAGCTCGATATCAATAGATAAATTTACAAGAGTAACCTAATGGGTGTTTTTAGATAGTATATTTTCATAATGTAGGAAATTACATACTTTCATATTATTTAAAGTTATAATTAGATATCTTAGATACCACTTTTGAAATATGTGTAAATGTATATAATTTTCTGATAAAAAATGTTTGGATGTATTCAAGAAACAATATTAGAAGATACTCATTTATAGAAACTCGAGATTTGAAAGTTTTATTGGCCTCCAGATTCATTCTTGATAAGGTAGTCACTGTTTAGTGCCTTGCCGTGTCACATTGGAGTCCGAGGCTTTGATATATAGTACTTTCTAATTCGATCATAAAATAATTGAAAAACTAGGTAGGACTGAATATTGTGAATACTGTGAATGACTGTTGAATGCAGAAGACAATAGAAGTGGATAAAAGAAAAATGAAAATAGTAAGAGATCAGATTGTGGGAAAGAATTGAAAACCTAGTAGAAATTTTTAAGTTAATTATAAATGAAATGTGCATGAGTACTTTACATTGGCTATCTCACAGGAAGTTTGAGGAGAAAAACAATGTAACACTCATTAAAGTTACATGATATTTGAGGGACACAATATCGTTAGTGCTAGGCTACATAACAGGAATAAACAATCCCGATATTATTGAATGACAATAATGGATAAAATCATGATGTTAAGATTTAAGACTGTATTAAAAATCTACAATTAACAGGAAAGTTCACTATTACTGTTAATAGCTAAGTTATTTCTTGCCAGTTTAAAGCATTAAGAGTAGACTACTGGACAAAATGTAAAATATCTTTAAAAACTGACAGAATAAAAGAAAGAAAAACGAGTCTCCCACTCCCAGCGCGAGCAACACAGAAGACAGGTGATTTCTGCATTTTCAACTGAAGTATCAGGTTCATCTCACTAGGGAGTGCCGGACAATTGATGCTGGTCAGCTGCTGCAGCCCAACCAGTGAGAGCTGAAGCAGGGTGAGGCATCGCCTCACCTGGGAAGCACAAGGGGGAAGAGAATCCCTTTTCCCAGCCAGGGGAACTGAGACACACAACACCTGGAAAATCGGGTAACTCCTACCCCAATACTGTGCTTTACCAAGGGTCTTAGCAAACGACACACCAGGAGTTATATCCCACACCTGGCCCAGAGGGTCCCACGCCCATGGAGCCTCCCTCATTGCTAGAACAGCAGTCTTAGATCTAACTGCAAGGCGGCAGTGAGGCTGGGGAAGGGGTGCCCGCCATTGCTGAGGCTTAAGTAGGTAAGCAAAGCTGCCCGGGAAGCTCGAACTGGGTGGAGCCCATAGCAGTTCAACGAGGCCTGCCTGTCTCTGTAGACTCCACTCTGGGGACAGGGCACAGCTAAACAAAAAGCAGCAGAAACATCTGCAGATGCAAACAACCCTGTCTGACAGCTTTGAAGAGAGCAGTGGATCTCCCAACATGGAGGTTGAGATCTGAGAATGGACAGACTGCCTGCTAAAGTGGGTCCCTGACCCCTGAGTAGCCTAACTGGGAGACATCCCCCACTAGGTTGACATCCCCCAGCAGATTGACACCCCACATGTTACACGGCAGGGTACACCATGGAGGTGAAGCTTTCAAAGCAAGAATCAGACAGGTATACTCACTCTTCAGCATTATTCTATCTTCTGTAGCCTCTGCTGCTGATACCCAGGCAAACAGGGTCTGGAGTGGACCTCAAGCAATCTCCAACAGACCTACAGCTGAGGGTCCTGACTGCTAGAAGGAAAACTAACAAAAAGGAAGGACACCCACACCAAAACTCCATCAGTACGTCACCATCATCAAAGACCAGAGGCAGATAAAACTACAAAGAAAGATGGGGAAAAAGCAGGGCAGAAAAGCTGGAAATTCAAAAAATAAGAGCGCATCTCTCCCTCCAAAGGAATGCAGCTTATTGCCAGGAATGGATCAAAGCTGGATGGAGAATGACTTTGACGAGTTGAGAGAAGAAGGCTTCAGTACATCAAACTTCTCAGAGCTAAAGAAAGAATTACATACCCAGCGCAAAGAAATCTAAAATCTTGAAAAAAGAATGGAAGAATGGATAACTAGAATAATCAATGCAGAGAAAGCCATAAACGAACTGACAGAGATAAAAACCATGACACAAGAACTACGTGACAAATGCACAAGTATCAGTAACTGACTCGATCAACTGGAAGAAAGAGTATCAGCGATTGAGGATCAAATGAATGAAATGAAGTGAGAAGAGAAGTCTAAAGAAAAAAGAGGAAAAAGAAAATAACAAAGCCTTCAAGAAGTATGGGATTATGTGAAAAGATCAAATCTACGTCTGATTGGACTGCCGGAAAGTGAGGGGGAAAATGGAACCAAGTTGGAAAACACTCTTCAGGATATCATCCAGGAGAACTTCCCCAACCTAGTAAGGCAGGCCAACATTCAAATTCAGGAAATACAGAGAATGCCACAAAGATACTCCTCGAGAAGAGCAACTCCAAGACACATAATTGTCAGATTCACCAAAGTTGAAATGAAAGAAAAACTGTTAAGGGCAGCCAGAGAGAAAGGTCGGGTTACCCACAAAGGGAAGTCCATCAGACTAACAGCAGATCTCTCGGCAGAAACTCTACAAGCCAGAAGAGAGTGGGGGCCAATATTCAACATTCTTAAAGAAAAGAATTTTCAACCCAGAATTTTATATCCAGCCAAACTAAGTTTCATAAATGAAGGAGAAATAAAAACCTTTACAGACAAGCAAATGCTTAGAGATTTTGTCACCACTAGGCCTACCCTATAAGAAATCCTGAAGGAAGCACTAAACATGGAACGGAACAACAGGTACCAGCCATTGCAAAAACATGCCAAAATGTAAAGACCATCGATGCTAGGAAGAAACTGCATCAACTAGCGAGCAAAAAAACCAGTTAATATCATAATGACAGGATCCAGTTCACACATAACTATATTAACCTTAAATGTAAGTGGACTAAATGGTCCAATTAAAAGACACAGACTGGAAAATTGGATAAAGAGTCAAGACCCACCAGTTTGCTGTATTCAGGAGACCCATCTCACCTGCAGAGACACACATAGACTCAAAATAAACGGATGGAGGAAGATCTACCAAGAAAATGGAGACCAAAAAAAAGCAGGGGTTGCAATGCTAGTCTCTGATAAAACAGACTTTAAACCATCAAAGATCAAAAGAGACAAATAAGGCCATTACATAATGGTAAAGGGATCAATTCATCAGGAAGAGCTAACTATCCTAAATATATATGTACCCAATACAGGAGCACCTAGATTCATAAAGCAAGTCCTTAAAGACTTACAAAGAGACTTAGACTCCCATACAATATTAATGGGAGACTTCAACACCTCACTATCAACATTAGACAGATCAATGAGACTGAAAGTTAACAAGGATATCCAGGAATTGAACTCAACTCTGCACCAAGCAGACCTAATAGACATCTATAGAACTCTCCACCCCAAATCAACAGAATATACATTCTTCTCAGCACCACATCGCACTTATTCCAAAATTGACCACGTAATTGGAAGTAAAGCACTCTTCAGCAAATGTACAAGAACAGAAATTATAACAAACTGTCTCTCAGACCACAGTGCAATCAAACTAGAACTCAGGACTAAGAAACTCAATCAAAACTGCTCAACAACATGGAAACTGAACAACCTGCTCCTGAATGACTACTGCGTACATAACAAAATGAAAGCAGAAATAAAGATGTTCTTTGAAACTACTGAGAACAAAGATACAACATACCAGAATCTCTGGGACACATTTAAAGCAGTGTGTAGAGGGAATTGCATAGCACTAAATGCCCACAACAGAAAGCAGGAAAGATCTAAAATTGACACCCTAACATCACAATTAAAAGAACTAGAGAAGCAAGAGCAAACACATTCAAAATCTAGCAGAAGGTAAGAAATAACTAACATCAGAGCAGAACTGAGAGAGACAGAGACACAAAAACCCTCCAAAAAATCAACGAATCCAGGAGCTGGTTTTTTTTAAAAGATCAACAAAGTTGATAGACCACTAGTAAGACTAATAAAGAAGAAAAGAGAGAAGAATCAAGTAGACACAATAAAAAAGGATGAAGGGGATATCACCACTGACCCCACAGAAATACAAACTACCATCAGAGAATACTATAAACACCTCTACGCAAATAAACTAGAAAACCTAGAAGAAACGGAAATTTTCCTGGACACTTACACTCTCCCAAGACTAAACCAGGAAGAAGTTGAATCCCTGAATAGACCAATAGCAGGCTCTGAAATTGAGGCAATAATTAATAGCCTACCAAGCAAAAAAAGTCCAGGACCAGATAGATTCACAGCTGAATTCTACCACAGTTACAAGGAACACCTGGTACCATTCCTTCTGAAACTATTCCAATCAATAGAAAAAGAGAGAATCCTCCCTAACTCATTTTATGAGGCCAATATCATCCTGATACCAAAGCTTGCCAGAGACACAACAAAAAAAGAGAATTTGAGATCAATATCCCTGATGAACATCGATGCAAAAATCCTCAATAAAATACTGGCAAACCGAATCCAGCAGCACATCAGAAAGCTTATCCACCATGATCAAGTGGGCTTCATCCCTGGGATGCAAGGCTGGTTCAACATACACAAATCAGTAAACATAATCCAGCATATAAACAGAACCATAGACAAAGCCACATGATTATCTGAATAGATGCAGAAAAGGCCTTTGACAAAATTCAACAGCCCTTCATGCTAAAAACTCTCAATAAACAAGGTATTGATAGAACGTATCTCAAAATAATAAGAGCTATTTATGACAAACCCACAGCCAATATCATACTGAATGGGCAAAAACTGGAAGCATTCCCTTTGAAAACTGGCACAAGACAAGGATTCCCTCTCTCATCACTCCTATTCAACATAGTGTTGGATATTCTGCCTAGGGCAATCAGGCAAGAGAAAGAAATAAAGGGTATTCAGTTAGGAAAAGAAGAAGTCAAATTGTCCTTGTTTGCAGATGACATGATTATATATTTAGAAAACCCCATCATCTCAGCCCAAAATCTCCTTAAGTTGATAAGCAACTTCAGCAAAGTCTCAGGATACAAAACTAATGTGCAAAAATCACAAGCATTCTTATACACCAGTGACAGACCGAGAGCCAAATCATGAATGAACTGCCATTCACAATTGCTTCAAAGAGAATAAAATACCTAGGAATCCAACTTACAAGAGATGTAAAGGACCTCTTCAAGGAGAACTACAAACCACTGCTCAGTGAAATAAAAGAGAACACAAACAAATGGAAGAACATACCATGCTCATGGACAGGAAGAATCAATATCATGAAAATGGCCATACGACCCAAGGTAATTTATAGATTCAATGCCATCCCCATCAAGCTACCAATGAGTTTCTTCACAGAATTGGAAAAAACTGCTTTAAAGTTCATATGGAACCAAAAAAGAGCCCGCATTGCCAAGACAATCCTAAGTCAAAAGAACAAAGCTGGAGGCATCACACTACCTGACTTCAAACTATACTACAAGGCTACAGTAATCAAAACAGCATGGTGCTGGTGCCAAAACAGAGAGATAGATCAATGGAACAGAACGGATTCCTCAGAAATAATACCACACATCTACAGCCATCTGATCTTTGATAAACCTGAGAAAAACAAGAAATTGGGAAGGGATTCCCTATTTAATAAATGGGAAAATTGGCTAGCCATAAGTAGAAAGCTGAAACTGGATCGTTTCCTTACTCCTTATACAAAAATTAATTCAAGATGGATTAGAGACTTAAATGTTAGACCTAATACCATAAAAACCCTAGAAGAAAACCTAGCTAGTACCATTCAGGACATAGGCATGGGCAAGTACTTCATGTCTAAAACACCAAAAGCAATGGCAACAAAAGCCAAAATTGACAAATGGGATCTAATTAAACTAAAGAGCTTCTGCACAGCAAAAGAAACTACCATCAGAGTGAACAGGCAACCTACAGAATGGGAGAAAATTTTTGCAATCTACTCATCTGACAAAGGGCTAATATCCAGAACCCACGAAGAACTCAAACAAATTTACAAGAAAAAAAACAACCCCATCAAAAAGTGGGCAAAGGATATGAACAGACATTTCTCAAAAGAAGACATGCATACGGCCAACAGACACATGAAAAAATGCTCGTCATCACTGGCCATCAGAGAAATGCAAATCAAAACCACAATGAGATACCATCTCACACCAGTTAGAATGGCAGTCATTAAAAAGTCAGGAAACAAAAGGTGCTGGAGAGGATGTGGAGAAATAGGAACACTTTTACACTGTTGATGGGATTGTAAACTAGTTCAACCATTATGGAAAACAGTATGGCGATTCCTCAAGGATCTAGAACTAGAAGTACCATATGACCCAGCCATCCCATTACTGGGTATATACCCAAAGGATTATAAATCATGCTGCTATAAAGACACATGCACACGTATGTTCACTGCGGCACTATTCACAATAGCAAAGACTTGGAATCAACCCAAATGTCCATCAGTGACAGACTGGATTAAGAAAATGTGGCACATATACACCATGGAATACTATGCAGCCATAAAAAAGGATGAGTTTGTGTCCTTTGTAGGGAAATGGATGCAGCTGGAAACCATCATTCTCAGCAAACTATCGCAAGAACAGAAAACCAAACACTACATGTTCTCACTCATAGGTGGGAACTGAACAATGAGATCACTTGGGCTGGGGAAGGGGAACATGACACATCGGGGCCTATTATGGGGAGGGGGGAGGGGGGAGGGATTGCATTGGGAGTTATACCTGATGTAAATGATGAGTTGATGGGTGCTGACGAGTTGATGGATTCAGCACACCAACATGGCACAAGTATACATATGTAATAAACCTGCACATTGTGCATATGTACCCTAGAACTTAAAGTATAATAAAAAAAAGAAAAAAAAAAAAAGAAAAGCTACAATTAGATATTGTCTTATCCCAGTTTAAATGGCTTAAACTGGTACTCTTTCCTTCACATCATTGCCAGCATTTGTTACTGCCTGTCTCTCTCTTGTAGAAGAATGGTTACCAGAGTCTGGGAAAGGTAGTTGGGGTTAGGAAAAATTGGCAATGCTAAATGAGTAAAAAAAACCAGAAAGAATGAATAAGACCTACTATTTGATAGCACAACAGGATGAATATAGTCAATGATAACTTAATTTTACATTTTAAAATAAAGAATGTAATTGGATTGTTTGCAACTCATAGAATAAATGCTTGAGGGAATGGATACCCCTTCTCCATGTTGTGCTTTTTTCACATTGCATGCCTGTATCAAAATGTGTCATGTACCCCATAAATATATACACCTATTATGCAGCCACAAAAATTAAAAAAATAAAACCGAGACTAAAATTGGACAGAATATTACAAAATACTTAAATACTAATATTTAGTCAAAAACTGTGTTATCTCAAGTTTACTTGGTGCTTGCTATACACCAGGCACTATTTTAAATATTGATCTATATTAGCTCATTATAATAACTCATTACCTTTCCCTATACACCCTCTGATAAAGGTATTAACACTTATTTTGTTATTAATTTTAAAAAGTCACAGTCCATGAAAAAGAAGAAAATACCTAAGATAGATAACTTATTTTTTTTTTATTCAATCCATAAGATAGAAAAGCTTAAAATCTGTAGCTTTCTAGAACTGAAAGACAAATTCAAGCATCCTCGTCATAACATCTCATTTTAACAATTAAGCAATTGAATGCTGTGCCTGGGCTAAAAACACAATCATTGTTGAATCAAAACTCTTGTAATGCCTCATCCATTACCTTAACATAAGACAATATATTTTATCACCAATATTAGGAAAATAATAATACCTGTGTCAAGTGGTTGGTTTGAAAAGTAAACGAGTTAGCACATATAAAACAGTACCTAGTATATAATTAGCATTCCATCAATTCGGGCTAGTATTTGGGTAGACTAGTGATTAATCTTTCTCACCTTAAAACATTTCATTTCTTTGGAAATTCTCAGATTTCTCTCATATTGTTCTGCCATTTTTAGGCCTTAAATCTTTTAAAAGTACAATTAATTACATAAGTGCTCAAAACCTAAAATTATTTGCTAATGATCTAAACATACTAACAGTTATTTAAAACTGTTATTTAAATATTATTTAAAAGTGTTTTGTTCTGTTAAATGTTGAAAATGAGTTTACATGCACTGACCCTGTACTTCTAGCAATTGATGTTTATGTCTGAACAATATAATAATGTTTTGAATAGAGTCATCTTGTGCTTCGTCTAATAATATATGCAGGATTGAAGTTAACTCTGAAGCAATAATATATACCTAGGATACTTTTCTGGTGCATTATTTTGATTTTTAGTTTGGTGCTGCTAAAATGGGAGGAGATAGGAAGGTTTTAAGGAAGAGGGTCTACATGCTTCTAGGAGTTTATCAGTCTCTGAGGATAGGTGAATTTTGAGTTTGAAAATGAACTGAAAATATCCTTAAGAACATACTCCTATTTATCCCATCTAAGTGCACGGCCCTAAGGAAATATGATCATTCCTGAGGCTAAATAGAATATTGGGACTATGGTGTATATATTTGTTAGAAAAAAACAAAACAGTTGCATGATTAACTCTTGAATAAATTATTGAGATGTTTTAGAATAAAACTCAAATGAAGATTTAAGACTTGAAGATAAATAGAAAATGTATGAGTTTGGTTAACTCAACAAAAAGCAACAAAATATTTGTAAACATTCAGAATATCAACTGAAAACTTCACTTTTAATCCAAATGTTTAGCATCATAAAATACAGTTCCTCAACTCATTTCAACTTTTGGGGGACAATCAGGTGGTTTAGGAGAAACTGGTGTAATATCTATGCCACATTTTGGTTAGGAAATTACAATTGCACTGTTAACATTTTTAGGATCATATTCTAGGTTTCTATTCTATCTACCCATTAATTATTCTCTTATGGAAAATAGTGTCTATATTCACATTTATTAAAAGTGTTCTAGAACTTTCCATGTAAGAAAAAATATCACGCAAATAATTTTTATGGAAATTATTTTTTACTATGAGGTCAGTTTGTGCTAGATAAATCTAGAGTATACAATTTTACCATTAATGAAATTGACATCTACCACAGTTGTTAAATATTCAGTTAAGAATGCTCATGGTAAAATCTTATCAGCTTTAAAACTATTGAATATCTGATGCAGTCTATGGGAATTAGTGTTTTCAGTAAAATGTTCTCCAACATGAGCAGTGTTTTGTCAAGAAGTTTCAAATCTATAATACTCAGTTCCTTCTTCCCTTCTTACATTCTACATGCACATACATTCAGATGCCAAAATATGTCTGAGAATGAAAAGGTGCAGAAAGAGAGAAAAGGAGAATGTGATAAAGAATAAGAGAGAGAGAGAGAAACAAAATAGATTGTTGTCAATTCAAAATTTTTCCTTGAGTTGTGTGTAAACTATGTACACATAAGAGAACTAATTACAGCAGTAATTTTCATCCATGAGCTATTTCGTTTTTAGACAGAGTCTTACTCTGCTGCTCAGGCTGGACTGTAATGGTGTGATCTCAATTCACTGAAACCTCCCCCTCCCCGGTTCAAGCAATTCTCCTGCCTCAGCCTCCTGAGCAGCTGGGATTACAGGTGCGCACTACCACGCCCAGCTAATTTTTTTTGTTTTTGTTTTTGTTTTTGTTTTTGAGACGGAGTCTCGCTCTGTTGCCCAGGCTGGAGTGCAGTGGCCGGATCTCAGCTCACTGCAAGCTCTGACTCCCGGGTTTACGCCATTCTCCTGCCTCAGCCTCCCGAGTAGCTGGGACTACAGGCGCCCGCCACCTCGCCCGGCTAGTTTTTTGTATTTTTTAGTAGAGATGGGGTTTCACCATATTAGCCAGGATGGTCTCGATCTCCTGACCTCGTGATCCACCCGTCTCGGCCTCCCAAAGTGCTGGGATTACAGGCGTAAGCCACTGCATCTGACCCATGAGCTATTTCTATTCTTCAAAAATATTGCATCATTTGGAAATTTTAAAGGTTATGAGACATTTTTCTTAATTCAGGTTAGAGCAGTTCAGACTTGAGGTTAATTCAACCAAATCATTAAATATTTGTATTAGGATATAAATAGGATTCTAAAAAATGTAATTTATCTTACCCTATGGCTATTACTATCCCAAGTCATATAATTCTTATCAAAAGAACACTTGCATGTCTTCATGTTAAGCAAATTTTTTTCTCTCCTCTTATCCTTAGCAGCTTCCTTATATTTAACATATTTCTCTTTTGAAATTTTGTTTACATTTCACAGACAACATTCATTAAAAATATTGAAATTTTGAAAAATATCTAATACTTATTTTTACCAAAAAATGCAATAAGAGGCCTTTAAGTTAAGGAAGGCAGAATGAAGGTATATATATATATACACACACACATATATATACACACAAACATATATATATATATATATGTTTTATTTCTAAAACCCTACTAAAATGACAGCAAATGGGGTTTAAATTTTTGTTGAAGTCACCAAGCACAGAGAACAGGAGAGAAATGCAGAAAACATCAAAATAATTTTAGGAGCTGAGGAACAGATGTATGAATTGTAACTAAGTTAACATACTCAAGGAAGCCCAGTTGTAAGACTCAATTCCAAAGCTAAGTTGTTAGCAGTAAAGAAACCTATGTCATACTACAGAGACCCAAAATTTCAAAGATTTTTAATGTCTGGTATCTCTCAGAGAGAGGGCAGGAAAGTGAGGCCCATCTAAATCAGAATCGTTTGAAAGACTTTTGAAGAAGTATTGAGAGCCCTAAAACCTTCCCAAACTCTGTACTGTCAGGCAATTCCTCTTCCTTTATGTTATCAAAAGGCTGGAATTTCATTATCCACAGAGCATAAAATGAAGACATCAGGCACAAGTGAAGGCTTGGGTATATTTCTGCAAAAAGGATGATTAAGTACATTTTGTTGCTATACTTAATGTTGAGATGCAGAGTCTTCTTTCCTCCCCCTTCCATTTGGTTCCCAGAATACTGGCAAATAACTCACAATTTCCAAGCAAGAGATTGGAAGAGTCTTCTGTAAGGAATATGACTACCCCAAGAGTACAGAACTTAAGATAATAAGATTATGGATACTCTAAGAATACAGAACTTAAGATAATAAAAATATGGCTACCCTAAGAATACAAAACCTGAGATAACAGGAACATGGCTACCTTAAGAATACAGAACCTAAGATAAGGATTCCCTAATTAAATTGTACAGCTGTAATATCATAAAATGAAGCTTATAGGTAACAAGCCCTTCCCACAGTTACCAATCCTCTAAGTAGTTTTAGTGTCCAACATTATATATAAGCATGCAGATAAAGATTGTTAGACATTTCAGTTAAGCCTCCTGTACAAAAGACAAAGATGAAACACATAATCAGAATAACAGTAAAAAAACAACTGGAAGGAGGCAGTCTATGAATTGAGAAGAAAACTTCAAAAGAATTATTTTCTGTCAATGAAAGGAAGACGCTTTTCTTCCTCTAAGAAAATAACACTGCCATATATAATAAAACAGATAACAAACAATAACTCGGAGAAATTAATAATATGATAGTGTAAGTGAAATGAAGAAAGATAGTGAAATAATTTTCTAGAAAATAGAGCAGAGAAAAACAAAAATTAGGAGAGTAAGGATAAAATTAATAAAGAACCATTTTAGATTATCCAAATAGGAATAACACGAATTCCAGAAAGATCAACTAAGACAGAAGAAAGAAAAAAATACAAAGTAAGTGGTCTAAAAATGTCCTAAAAACTGATAGACATGAGTTTCCAGATTGTAAAGGACCACTGATTGCCCAGTAAAGCAAATGTAAAAAGACCAGTATCCGTACTTATCATTCTGAAATTATAGAGCACACAGAATAGAGAAATTATTGTAAAAGTTTTCAAAGAGAAAAAATAAATTGGTTATTAATATGAAGACTCTGTAGACAGAATTGCATGAGAATTTCAAAAACTACACCGAAAGCTAAAGAAAATGAAGTAAAGCTTTTAACATTCTGAGGGAAAATAACTTCCACTTCAAATTATAAATCCTATCAAATTATCTGCTAGATATGAATGTGGACTAAAGACATTTTCAATATGCAAAATCCCGCCAAAATTACCTATGTCACTTTTCTAAGACCCTGAGAAAATATAATGAGAATAAGCTGTTTAGGCTTAAGTTTTGTCTACCCCAAAACCTTCTTTAACTGCAGAGAAAATGAAGTCAGATTGCTTATATAAACACTGTTCCCTTATTCATAAGCGTAAACCAACACGATCAAGTATCATTATATAATTCAGAATTACCATTAAATGATGGAAAGAGCTGATCCATGTTAAGGAAAATGATGTCCATGAAGTAGAGAAATTAAAAACACTGGGGGGACAATTGACAACAAAGTTGTGAGACGTTTTTCTTAAAGTTAGGAAGAACTGAATTTTATAAGATTTAAAAAGCCCTCCATAATTAAGGAAAAAACCGGTTTCAAAATTCTCTATGCTGAGATAAATAATTGAATTTCAAGGATGAAGAACTTTTAAAACATTTAGCAGGAGAAATAAGGGAATTCATACCTCTGTATTCTCTAGAGATGATCTATAGTGAATCTTGGAAGACAATGGAGCAATAATTGTAAAATTCTAAAAGCCCAAGACAGGTGTGAACAGCTTTTAATTTTTATTCTATGCTTTTTGCACTATTGGGATTTTTGAAACATACGCATTTCTAGAAGATTAACAAGTATTGATATATGTTTATTGGCATAGAATTCTGGACCTGTATTTGTTAGTATCAGGTTCAGCTACATGTAACAAAGTGAAACTAAAATGAAATCAATCAATTAAAGAAAATAAATACTGGATAAGCAAGTTTGTTGTCTGTTTATCTCTTGAGATACTTCAATCTGGGCCTTCTCTTCCAGAAACTAGGCTTATACTATCTTGCTATTCCAAGCTGATTTTCTCAAACTATGCAAATTCTAGATAAGAAAATGAATAAATAAAGAACTAATGATTCATTTTTAAGGACACGTACCAGAAATACCATAATAAAGATCTTCTGGCTGGGCACAGTGGCTCACTCCTGTAATCCCAGTGCTTTGTGAGGCTGAGATGGGTGGATCACTTGTGCTCAGGAGTTTGCAACTAGCCTGGGCAACACACTGAGACTCTGACTCCACAAAAATATTCATACAAAAAGTAGCTGGGTGCAGTGGTACACACCTATAGGCCCAGCTATTCAGGAGGCTGAGGTGGGAGGATCACTTGAGCCTAGAAGTTCGAGGCTGCAGTGAGCTGAGAATCCCACCACTGCACTCCAGCCCGAGCAACAGAGCAAGATCCTGTCTCAAAAAAAATTAATTAATTAATTAATTAATAAAATCTCCTTACCTCACACTGTTCAAAACTTAGTAACCCTTATTTTTAGAGAGGCTGGGAAAGAGAGGTCTTATAATTTTTTCATGGATTATAGATTCGCAGTATTTTATTTAAATACAATAAAATACATAGAAAAATGTTTATCTTTCTCAGTGAAAAAGAAAAGGTATTAACTTTGTCTATGCTATGATTAATAATATGTAAAAATCACATCTGCAATTGGAAACTGACTCAAATGTAAACATGGAAAAAGTAAAACTGCTATAGTTGTTGGGGGGTCATAAAATTGTAAATTTATTTTTTCCTTTTTGTCAATTAAAGTTAGTGCTCTTCAGTAAACTTTTTAAAATGTTTCTTCAAGAGTAGTTGGAGAGACAAAGAATGGATCTGGAAATTTTATATTCTGACTTTTGTAAGTTATTGAGTAGGTCTTTGGGGGCAGTGATCATTAGAGCACTTGGCCATTGAGGGTCTTCAAGTGAAACAAAGAATATTACACAGTGAACACTCTTCTTTACTTTTTTTAAAGTGTTGTCCTGCAGCTATGAGCATCTGATATTTTAGTGGGAACTTGAATGGCATTATTTAAGCCATTTTAGCTATTAAATTATTGTTGATAAATTATTTATTTACTAAAATCAGTAAATTGACATTTGTTAAGCTATATGCACCAAATATATTTCTTCTTTTTTATTATCATAGAAAGAGACTTTTATGATTTCAATGCCCCCAGAATCTGCTTTTCCTACCATATAACTATGAAAGACTTTATCATTGTTCATCAATACCTGAACCCCCTCGCCACCTTCCACATAGTGTGAAGACATCACTGACCCTCTTGAGATGAGACATGGACATATAAATAATTTGAATAAATGATTTGTTGGTAGAACCCATGTACCTCACTTTCTGATTGATTGGCAGAGACCCTATAGGCTCACTGTCCCTGTTTTGGTGATCATGAGAGACTCACTGCTAAATAACTCTGATGAGCAAAGCCCCTATTAGCCATTTTGGGCATGTGTTCCCAGCAAGAAATCATGAAAAATAAACCTTTGTGGTGTTTATCCAGAAAGAATAACCTGACGGGACTATATTTGCTTTTCTGAATGTTAAATTTCAAATTTTCTATAAGCAGGTATAAAATCAGAGTTGTGCTTTACTGTTTTTTTCATAGGAGGAATCATGAATGCTAGAATTTTAAGCGTATTTATATATTCCCCTTCTTACACAATTTTGAACTCCACTTTCATTTAAATTCACAAATTATTTTCTACCATACAAAATATTACTACAAAACAAGCTTAAAACTGAAAATATCAACCATCATTTGCAATTCTGATGTTAATATTTTTCTTACATGTTTGAATCTTATCAACATGGAGTTAGAGGATCAACTATACATTAAATGACTATATATGTATATGTCTAATAAGTGTGTATATGTATATTCATTTGTATATAATTTAGGTTTAATTAACATAGTAAAAATACATTTGTTTAAGGTATTTTGTTTATTGAGTTCTATAAAAAACATTTCTTTTAGGTATTTGGTTTATTGAGTTCTAACAATTGTATAACTGTGTGACCACCATCCAAAACAAGGTAAAAAACATTTTCATTACCCCAGAATGTTATTTTTCTTCTTTCTGGTCAATCTCCCTCCCTCACCCTCCAGGAAATTACTTTCTAATTTCTGACAGATTATTTTTTTCTGTTTTTTTTTTGTTGTTGTTGTTGTTGTTGTTTTTTAAAATATATGGAACCAGAGAATGGAACACTTTTTTGTTCCAGGTTTTTTTTGTTTAACAAAATATTTTTGCAATAACTCACATTATTTCATTTAGTTCATTTATTTTAAATGATGAGTAACATTCCATTGTATGAATACACTATAGTTGGTGTAGCCTTTTTCCAGCTGATGGATATTTGGGATTATTTCCAGTTTTCACCTGTTAATAAATAGGCTGCTATAAACATTTTTGTGTGTGTCCTTTCAGCAAAAAATGATTTCACATACGTTGAGTAAGTATCTAATTGTGAAATTCATTATGTAGAAGAGCTATTTTGTGGTGATATATATATGTTAACTGGAATCAGAACAACCTTTCCACTTCAAGTTTGTTTTGAAATCTGCATGTCTTAGGGGGAAATACTATTAAATCAGAAGCCAACGAAACCATCTCCCTGTTTTGGTTCCTGTGGCTAGCTAGGGAGTGGATACTCAGATTCTTACAATTAAATGCTCTTACCTCCCTCTTTGAATCTTGAGAAAGAGATCAAATGATGTGAGGATATGCAGACAGTTTTCATTTTAGTATTGACAGCACTGTGACAGTTCAGCAATGGAAACAGTGATAAGTACTCAGTGGTATTAATGCCAGCAGTAATATCCTAATCAGACCATCACTGAGGCATAACATTGCCTTTCTTTCCTGCCACCTGGATATTCCTGAAATATAAACATTCTGAGTCTATTTTTCCCGCCTTCTGTTAATATTACGAATTACCACACATCCTTCCAGAGAATTTCTTTTCTACTTGAGTTCTAAAATATATTCAGGGAACTGTTGTGGTATTCTGTTGAAACAAGATGGACACCCCCCTAAAGTCTGGTTCTATGCCAAGACTGATGACACACATAAAAATAAGAAAATATATAACATTGTTTATTTCTCATATTAGGAGGCATTCTGGAGAAAGCAGTATAGGCTTCCAAGCTGGTCAGAAAATGACTTTAGAGAGTCAGATAAGGACACTGGCTTGGCTTTCATGGTGATTACGAGTATAACTGAGTGAAGATTTCCAGGTGTGGTGACCTAGGTTGCATGGTCTGACATTGTCACAGGAACCAGAAGAGGTAAGCATCTGAGCTTTTTATCACTTTGCCCCGATGTGGGGCAAAAGGGGAACAGGAATGGGAAGGCTTAAAAATGGTTAGTAGTCAAACATTAAAAAATGAAGTTAGATTCTTTATTAGAGGAGTTACTAAAAATATTGGCTGACCGAGACCAAATCATGGAGACCAAAATTATAATGAGCACCTTCAAAAGGAGTAAAATTTTTGCCTCATTAATAACTACTGAGTACATTTATCTAAAAATATGGTAAATGGCAAGTTTAGTGGCTTTGGAATTAGACAAATATGACTTAAATTCTGGCTCTTCCCTAATTAACTATCACCTTGTACAACTTATCTTATCTCAAGATTCATTTCTATCATCTGTAAGAATGGTACTCATAATAGCAGCATCACACAATAATTAAGAATGCCATCTCAGGAGTCACAGGGCCTTTGTTAAAATCTCCTCTCTACCATTCACCAATTCAATAACTTTGAGCAAATAATGAAACCTCTCAAAGAATCAGTTTCCTCATCTAAAGAGGGGAGAACAACAGTACTGTTAAAAATATTGGGAAATAAATGTAATCACAGATTTGGCTCAGAATGAGAACTCACTAAATCTCAGGTGTTGATATTCTATTCACCAAGTGGATCCACTCTACCATGTACTGACAAAAAACTGCATTGCTTACTGAAGATATTCTGAGAATGTAGGTTGATGTTTCATGTTATATACCATACAGCAAAAGCTTTGTCAAATTGCTTATTTCAGGGCTTCCTTCTTCTCCATTAAGGTATTTTCTCTGCAAGATACTTGTTTCCTCTCTATCCCTCCACAGACCCCAAAATCCCACGAATTGATTATTGTAATTAGTTTTTACCCTTTATTTCAATAGCCTAATCAGTCACATACAATCCCAGTGGTCACCATTGCATTAAGAAGGTATTATCTTTTAACAAGTTTATAGAAGAGGATCTTATTTGCTACCACACAATGAGTGACTTACCATATTATTAACTCAACAAAGTATGTCTCTGTATAAAACAGGATATGTCTCCTAAGAAAATGAATAGGTCTAAATAGTGCTACAAAGGAATTATACCTGCCTCATGAGCTTGTAGAGAGGATTAAAGTAGGTAATTTCTGTAAACAATTTACTTCAATACCTTTCTCATGAGAGCTGGAAAATTCATATTAGTAATTTGTATTAGTTACTCCCATTTGTGCTGTATGTAAGGATCTATTTCATATTTTCTCAGAATAGTATTTAATCTTACAATGGATCTGACATTTTAAAATTCTATTTGTTAAAAATAATATCTTACTTATGCCAGTTTACTTACCAAACTGTAAACGACAATTCAAATTTTATGCAGTTTAAGGCAAAGCAAAATAATAATTCAGTTAAAATCATGACAGCCAATTATAGACTGATAAAATAAAATATTACTTTGGGCTTTTAAAATCTTCATTAATGTTTTAACTTTTCTTTTCCTCTTTAGATCTCTGAAATATAAACTATTTTGGAAAAGAGTGAGAAAATTATCTGCTTTTGGACCACAGAAAATATCCTGAGATTATAAAATATTTAGTTTATTTATTTGTGCAATATACACTGTTTTTATGCTTTCCAAAACCTCTAAGTCAAAACTGAAAACAAAATATTTAACTTGTTAGTCTTTAAATGCTTAAAGGGCTACTTTACTTATTTATTATTTTAAAATAAACTGAAGAATGTATAGAAATATTTGAACATTTAAAAAAGTATAACCTCCTCTAGCAAAGAAAACAAAGCAATATTAGATTTTATTTCTGAAGGTTTAAAATCTCTACTGTTAGTGATGCTGAAACTGAATAATCCTAAATAAAATCTTATATAGTCCCTTTCTCTTCCCAAAGTACGAATGCAGGCCTAGGTTAAGTAGCAGGAAAAAAAGGCAGCAAAAATGTTTGCATTAATAACATAGAAAAATGTACTATCTTATTCACATCAGGAAGGAAAAAGAAAAGGACCGGGTTATATTTCAAAAGAAAAAAAATGCTCATAAGGACATAAAATGCTCTTAGATCAATCTTGAGTTGAATATGCAGGAAGACTAAAGCTTTGACAAGAGGTGGGTAAGACAAGATGTTTGGTGTGTGATTCTCACCCTGCAGCCCATTTCGTGAACATAGAGCCAATTACTAATATTTATGCACTAAGATTTTTGCATTTTCATCAAAGGAAAAGTATTCTGTTAAGAATATTGTCGAGGAGAAAATGTGTTTTCTAAGCCTACTTAAATCTAAATTGAAAGATAAAAATCTACAAATACAGGTGAAAACAAAAACAAAAAAAATCGATTTATTGAGCAAGCAATAAGCAAATGCATCAGATAAATACATTAATGAAGTGCAAGTGAAGTACGTGAGTCATTGCCATTTGCTGAAACAATACATTTTTGACTCAGTAGTTACTCAGTAAATATATGTAGAATTTAGTTGCATCAATACCTCCCTAGGTTGCTTTGTTCCTGATTTGGAAAGTGAAATATATTTCTCTACAAATAGAGCAGGAAAGCAAAACTTTGATATTATTAATATGGGTGTAGAATAGCTCATGGTTTTTCAATGAGTCTGACTAAAATATACTTAAATAATTTTAGGTCAAACATAACAGCCTATGGAAGACAGTATTCTCTGAATTCTGAGATGGCTTCAAATCTTCAAAGACTTTTGAGATAGCTAACATGTTGCCTTTATTAAGAAACCACATATTTACAGCAGAACCAGGAACTATGCACATCAGCCAAGGTATGCCTGTTTCACACTGTAGGGACCCATTGTGCTTGTTGAAACAGACATTCCAACCTCCATTTCACACATCCTACATTGCAGCCATGACATTTTGGGAATTGACTCTTGTACAACACAATAGCGTGACTTGATTTGTCTATGAACTCCTCTTGTCTGCATTTGATTTAGATTTAAGTCACATTAAGCCAATAAATGCTTACAGACTTTTGCCAATGGAGCCCTGGTAACATGTGAGAGTCAGTTTCTCTCCCCTCTTAGATGTGAACATGGGAGCATGCTGCCTGTATTGTTGCAAGTAGCCATCCTGCAACTATACAGGAAGGATAATAAAACCAAACAAGCAAGAAAATGAAAAAAGAATCTCAGAGAAATAAAGTCAGAGCTACCATTATGTGACTTAATATGATTCCTTGTTCTGCAGGCCGGTTTGAATGGAGTGTTTGCTATACACATGCAAAAGCATCCCAATACAGGATGCTATAGGGTAGCCCTACATCTCTGCCTGCCTCTGAGAGGCCAGTGTGTAGGAGCACACAGAGAATGCTGGCTTGATCACATCTAAGTACACTTATATCCCAACTATAGAATAAGTCCTTTTCTAATTTCTGCAATCAATGAAACTTTCCTGACTTTCTTTTTAAAGTCTTGCTTCTTTTCAAATGAGATAGATATCTCTAGTTTATAGAAAACAAAGTGAGGATGGGGTAGAATAAAATTTTGTCTGAAGAACAAAACAAAAATTAATTTTCCAAATTAAATTGTTATAAGAATTATCAAAAGAAAACCAAGCAAACCCAAATATCTTTGTCTTCTTTGGGAAAGAAAGAAGAAAGAAAGGAAAAGGAAGGAAAGGAAGGAAAGGAAGGAAGGAAGGAAGGAAGGAAGGAAGGAAGGAAGGAAGGAAGGAAGGAAGGAAGGAAGGAAGGAAAGAAAGAAGGAAGGAAGAAAGAAGGGAAGGAAGGAGAAGAGAAGAGAAGAGAAAGGAAGGAGGGAAGGGGGAAAGGAAAGTAGGAAAGGAAAGGAAAAGAAAGGAAAGGAAAGGAAAAGGAAAAGGAGCGGGAGCCTGGTGGTGTGGTGCTTCATCTCACTTTGGGAAGCTGAGGCAGGTGGATTGCCTGGCCAACATGGAGAAACCTCGTCTCTTCTAAAAACACAAAAATTAGCTGGGCGTGGTGGCAGGTTTCACCGTATTGCCCAGGCTGGTCTCAAACTCCTGACCTCATGATCCACCCCCTTCGGCCTCCCAAAGTTCTGGGATTACAGGTGTGAGTCACCGTGCCTGATCTATGACTTATTTTTTAATAGCATTATGTAAGAATTTCATGTATGTTAATGATTTATATTTATTATTAGACTATTGGCAGAATTAAAATCAATACGTTCAATTTTATAGAATTTTGAAAATCTAGTATTACTCTTAAAGAGGTAGTCTACAAATCAGTAAGTCAGTGGATTATAATAGGTGACATCTGAATTAGTACTTGAAAAGTCTGATGAAGGTCATCTTACTTGACAAAATAAGCAAACATTGGTCTATAGAAATAATTTTTTGAGAATGTTTGAATAATTCAGATATGATATTTATATAATGGATTGAATTAGATAAATTTAGCATTATCTGTTCAACTACACTTAGCAGAAGTACAATCTAAGAGATACATAAATCACCATTCTTATCAAAATATCTGAAATAATTGGAATATACAAATATATATAGAAAGAGATACATGTGTGTTTAATTTTTAAGTGAATTGCTGAACATTTATAATAATGAATCCATGGATTCCAGAAATTAGGTGACTATACGAATCTTAGAAGGCATTTAGGAGCCAAAGACATGTTTCTGTCAAAATGTATGGCATGAAAGCCAAGTTTCTGTCAAAATTAAGTATCTAATTTGAGGACTTCACAGGATATCGAGAACAGGATCTACAGCCTAAGTCTTCTCGTTATTAGAAACCTAAAAAAAAAACCCAACATAAAGCTGAGACCTTGCATAAATTTGGGACCTTGAAGGGTTACAGTCTCAGCGTAAGTATAAATGAGAAATAAACCCCATTATGAAAGATAATCATCTGTCATAAACTTGATATTGAATTGATGAGGGAAGATATTCTCTGGGAATCTGTAAGTACAATGTCATCATTTTGAGATGTGTTTGTTCAAGTTCACAGGAACTATGTGGTCTGAAAATATCAAACAAAGATTCTGATTTAAAATGCCACCAAGATGACTAGCAGAAATAAAGGTAAATACTCTATGAAGAAAATGGGCCGGGTGTGGTGGCTCATGCCTGTTATCCCGGCACTTTCAAAGGCCAAAGCTGGGGGATAACTTGAGGCCAGGAACTTGGTTTGAACAAGCCTGGTCAACATGACGAAACTCTGTCTCTACTAAAAGTACAAAAATTAGCTGGGTGTGGTGGCACAGGCCTGTGGTCCCAGCTACTCCGGAGGTAGAGGCATGAGAATCGCTTGAACCCAGGAGGTCAACGTTGCAGTGAGCCAAGATGATGCCACTGCATTCCAGTCTGGGTGACAGAGCAAGACTCTGTCTCAAACAAAACAAAACAAAAACTGTAACTCAATTTCCTCTTTGAATTTTTTTCACAAAGTTCTAAGGAAAATGGGCAACTCATCTTTCAATTTCTGAAACATTCCCATGAAAATTGAACTGTGGAATGCCCCATGTGTCAAAATGAACAAAGATAAAGTAAAAATAAAATTCAGAATCTCATATCAGAATCAGATCTAAGATTTGCCAGGCACACAATATAAAGTAACTAATGTTTTGAAAACTATTAGAGACAAAAAGGCATGAAACAAGAAGCAACAAATCAGATGTGTCAAATAACAAAACAGAAGTTTTTTAGTGACATCTAAAGTACTTTTAATGATGTATTTCTTAACCTGGTGATGGGTACTTAGGTATTATTGTGAAAACAAAAGCAAAGTCCAAACAAGACACACATTATCAAGCCTGCTGGAGCCAAATTCATTGGAGAAAATGCGCAGAAATAGAATCAGTCAATGTTGTACAAATCTTATATTTAACTATCACAACCTGGGATAACACAAGGCTATCTGAAGAGTCAAATATTAGACCCCAAAAGACAATCTCCAGGAGTCTTGGGCTATAAAACTTCTAAGCTGTATGATTAAAGAATCAAGCACCAAATCACTTCCCATTGTAATCTGGATCTGCCAGTTCGGTGTTTGTGGCTCAGAGTAGCACATTCTGGCCAGATGTTACAGAATGTATTAGTCTGTTCTCATGCTGCTGATAAAGACATACCTGAGACTGGGCAATTTACAAAAGAAAGAGGTTTAATGAGTTACAGTTCCACATGGCTGGAGAGAACTCAAAATCATGGTGCAAGGCAAGGAGGAACAAGTCACATCTGACATGGATGGCAGTAGGCAGAGAGAGAGAACTTGTGCAGGGAAACTTTCATTTTTTAAATCATCAGATCTTGTGGGATTTACTTTCATGAGAAAAGCATAGGAAAATGCACCCCCATGATTCAAATATCTTCCACCAGGTCACTCCCACAACACATAGAAATTATGGGAGCTACAGGATGAGATTTGGGTTGGACACAGAGCCAAACCATTTCATTTTGCTCCTGGACCCTCCCAAATCCCCCATCTTCACATTTCAAAACCAATCATGCCTTCCCAACAGTTCCCCAAAGTCTTAACTTATTTCAGCATTAACTCAAAAGTCCATAGTCCAAAGTCTCATCTGAGACAAGGCAAGTCCCTTCTGCCTATGAGCCTATAAAATGAAAAGCAAGTTAATTACATCCTAGATACAATGGGGATACAGGCATTTGGTAAATTCAGCCATTCCAAATGTGAGAAATTGGCCAAAGCAACGGGGCTACAAGCCCCATGCAAGCCTGAAATCCAGCGAGGCAGTCAAATCTTAAAGCTCCAAATGATCGCCTTTGATTTCATGTCTCATATCCAGGTCACAATGATGCAAGAGGTGGGTTCCCATGGTCTTGGGCAGCTCCACTCCTGTGGCTTTGCAGGGTATAGCCTCCCTTCAGCTGCTTTCACAGGCTGGTGTTGAGTGTCTGCAGCTTTTCCAGGCGCATGGTGCAAACTGTCAGTGAGTCTACCATTCTGTGGTCTGGAGGATGGCCCTCTTCTCACAGCTCCACAAGGCAGTGCCCCAATAGGGCTCTGTGTGGGGACTCCAACCTCTCACTTCCTTTCCACGCTGTCCTAGCAGCATGAGGGCCTCGCCCTTGCAGCAAACTTCTTCCTGGACATTCAGGCATTTTCATACATTCTCTAAAATCTAGACGTAGGTTCCCAAACTCCAGTTATTGCCATCTGTGCACATACAGGCTCAACACCATGTGGAAGCTGCCAAGTCTTGGGGCTTGCAGCCTCTGAAGCTATGGCCAGAGCTCTATGTTGGCCAGGCTGGCTGGCCATGGCTGGAGTGTCCAGGACACAGAGCACTAAGTCCCTAGTCTCTACACAGCATGGGAACACTGGATCCCTCCCACAAAACCACTTTT
Source organism: Papio anubis (assembly GCF_008728515.1). Taxonomy (NCBI): domain Eukaryota; kingdom Metazoa; phylum Chordata; class Mammalia; order Primates; family Cercopithecidae; genus Papio; species Papio anubis. The sequence continues at coordinate 125,781,121 of NC_044977.1, forward strand.
TTCACCTAGGCCTTCAGGCCTGTGGTGGAAGGGTCTGCCGTGAAGACCTCTGACATGCCCTGGAGACATTTTCCCCACTCCCTTGGGGATTAACATTTGGCTCCTCATTCCTTATGCAAATTTCTGCAGCTGGCTTGAATTTCTCTTCAGAAAATGGAATTTTCTATTCTATTGCACTGTCAAGTTGCAAATTTTCCAAACTTTTATGCTCTGCTTTCCTTATAAAACTGAATGCCTTTAACAGCACCCAAGTCACATCTTGAATGCTTTGCTGCTTAGATATTTCTTCTGCCAGATACCCTAAATCATCTCTCTCAAGTTCAAAGTTCCACAAATCTCTAGGGTATAGGCAAAACTCTGACAGTCTTTTTCCCAAAACATAACAAGAATCACCTTTGCTCCAGTTCCCAAGAAGTTCCTCATTTCCATCTGAGACCACCTCAGCCTGGACTTTATTGTCCATATCACTATCAGCACTTTGGGCAAAGCCATTCAACAAGTCTCTAGGGAGTTCCAAACTTTCTCACATTTTCCTGTTTTCTTTGGAGACCTCCAAACTCTTCCAATCTCTTCTTCTTACCCAGTTCCAAAGTTACTTCCACATTTTCAGTTATCTTTTCAGCAGTGTCCCACTCTACTGGTACCAATTTACTGCATTAATGTGTTCTCAAGCTGCTCATAAAGATATACTTGACACTGGCCCATTTACAAAAGAAAGAGGTTTCATGGACTTACAGTTCCACATAGCTGCGGAGGCCTCATGATCATGGCAGAAGGCAAGGAGGAGCAAGTCATGTCTTACATGGATGGCAGCAGGCAAAAGGAGAGAGCTCATGCAGGGAAACTCTTACTTTTAAAACCATCAGATTTTGTGAGACATATTCACTATCATGAGAACAGCACAAGAAAGACTCACCCTCATGATTCAATTATCTCCTACCAAGTCTCTGCCACAACGCATGGAAATGACAAAAGCTACTAGGTAAGATTTGGGTGGGGACACAGCGCCAAACCATTATCACAGAGTTAGCATACAGGCCTTGCACTTGCAGCTGCATGCCATAAACTGCAATTGATAGGATTTACCACATTATTATTTACGTTTGTGGGAACACCAATCCTACACTTAGCCCACATCATCATATTGCAAGTGGGTGGGTAAACAAGTAGGTGGTATCCAAACCTTAAAATTAACCTGAATTGACTTTCACGAACTGGGCCATCTTAGTTTTCATGAAGCTTAGGTTGGGCACAGTGGCTCACACCTGTAATCCCAACACTTTGGGAGGCCAAGGTGGGCAGATCACGAAGTCAAGAGATCAAGACCATCCTGGCCAACATGGTGAAACCCTGTCTCTACTAAAAGTACAAAAAGTATCTGGGCATGGTGGCACACGCCTGTAGTCCAAGCTACTCGGGAGGCTGAGGCAGGAGAATCACTTGAACCCAGGAGGCGTACGTTGCAGTGAAATGAGATCGCACCATTGCACTCCAGCCTGGCAACAGAGTGAGACTCTGTCTCAGAATAAATAAATAAATACATAAATAACTTCTATATATGCACCCAATTTCAGAGCAGTTAAATCTATATAGCCAATATTGACAGATATGAAAGCAGAAATTGACAAAAAAGTAAGAGACTTTAATAACCTACACAATGACTAGAACATCCAGACAGAAAATCAGTAAGCAGCTTACTTGAACAACACTATAGACTAAGTGGATCTAACTGACATACACAGAACTTTTCACCCAACAGCAGAGGAATGCACCTTTTTCTCAAGCACTCACTGAGCATTCTCCAGGGTAGACCACATGTTAGGTCTCAAAATAAATATTAACAAATTGAAAAAAATAAAAATCACTCCAAGTAGCTTTTCCTACCACTACAGAATGAAGCTAGAATTCTGCAACAGCAGAAAACGAAACAAAACAACTACAAATCTGTGGAAACTAAACAACACACTCTTGAACAACTATTGGTTCAAATAGAAAATCAAAAGAGAATTTTAAAAGTACCTTAAAATAGATTTAAATGAAAAGAAAACATACTAAATCCTATGCGAAACAGCAAAAGTGTTAATAAGAGGAAAGTTTATAATACAAAATGTCTATGCTAAAGATAAAAACTCTAAAATAAAAATCTAATTTTATACCTCAGGAAACTAAAAAAAGAACAAACTAAGCCCAAAATAAGCAAAGAAAAAGAAATAATAAGACTTGGGAAAGAAATAAATAAAATAGAGAACAAAGCAGTTAAAAAAAAAAAAAAAAAAGGAAGTTTATATTTGAAAGAAAAACAAAATTGACAAACCTCTAGTTAGATAAAGAGAGAGAGAGACGACTCCAATAAATAAAATCAGAAATGAAAGAGGACACATTGCAACAGATGCCTCAGAAATGAAAAGAATCATAAGGGACTATTATAAAAAATAATATGTCAATATATTGAATAACATAAAAATTGATAAATTTTTAGAAATATTCAACCTGCCAAAGTTAAATCAGAAAGAAATGGAAAGTCTAGATGGACCAATAACAAATAAGGAGATTGAATCAATAATCAAAAATTTCACATCAAAGAAAAGCTTAGGAGTTTATGACTACCAGGTAAATTCTACAAAACATCCAAAAAGAGTTAATAAACTTTTCCCCAAAGTAGGAGAAAACAGTTCCAAACTCTTTTTATGAGGTCAGTGTAACCCTGACACTAAATCAGGCAAAGATGTTAAAGAAAAGGAAACCATAAGCCATTATTCCTGATGAGCATAGATGCAAAATTATTAATTTAGTACTAACAAACAGAATTCAACAGCACACTAAAAGGATCATATACCACAACCAAGTAACCAAGATTTATCCCAAGGTTGCAAGGATGGTTCGACATACACAAATCAATCAATATAATACAATATGTTTTCTGGTTTTTTATTTTATTTATTTATTTATTTATTTATTTATTTTGAGATGGAGTCTTGCTCTGTTGCCTGGACTAGAGTACAATGGTGAGATCTCAACTTACTGCAACCCTGCCTCCTGGGTTCGAGCTATTCTCCCACCTCAGCCTCCCATGTAGCTGGGATTACAGACACCCGCCATCATGCCTGGCTAATTTTTGTAGAGATGAGGTTTCACCATGTTGGCCAGACTGGTCTTGAACTCCTGACCTCAGGTGATGTGTCCACCTTGGCCTCCCAAAGTGCTGAGATTACAGGTGTGAGCCACTGTGCCCAGCCAATACAATGTTAACAGAAGAAAAAATGCATGATTATCTCAATAGAGACAGGAAAGAATTGGCAAAGTTTAACACTCGTTCATAATTAAAAGTCTCAATAAAATAGGTATAGAAAGATCTTACCTCAACACAATAATTGTTATACATTAAAAGCCAACAACTAGCATAATTAATAGGGAAATAATAAGAATTTTCCCTCTAAAATCTGTTACAAGGCATTTTATTTCATCAGAAAGATGAAAAATAAGTATTGGCAAGGGTGTGGAGAAAAGGGAACCCTTCTCCACTTTTGCTGGGAGTGTAAATTGTCACAACCAATAGAACATTGGAATAACATTTCTTCAAAAAATTAAAAATAGAACTATCTTTTGATTCTGCAACTTCACTTCTAGATATATATCCAACGGAAATGAAATGAGGATCTCAAAATGATCTCTGCACTCTCCTTCTTTCAGAATTATTCACAACAGCCAAGAAATGTCTCTCAACAGATAAGTGGATAAAAACAGTTTTACACACACACACACACACACACACTCACACACTGGAATGCTATTCAACCCTTAAAAAGCAGAAAGTAGGCATGTAGAAGTATGGAGTTCTTGGTCAATGAGTAAAAAGTTTCAGTTATGCAAAATTATTAAGTCCTGGAGAGCTAATGTAAAATAATATATTGATAGTTAACAATACTGTATTATATACTTGAAATTTCCTTTAATGGTAATCTCTAGTGTGCTTACCAAAAAAAATTCAAAAAGCAATAATATGAAGAGATGGATATGTTAATTAGTTTGTGGTGATGGTTTCAAAATATGTATGTGTAGCACATCATCAAATTATAAAATTTAAATATATACAATTTCTAATTGTCAAATATATCTCAATGAAATTTTTTAAAACAACATAACTCCTTTTCAGGCATTTTATTGGTGATTTTTCTTAAATTTTAGTATAATTATATGTATTCATTTCTACATATATTTCATAATCTTACAGTAAGTATATTTAAACTCATGTTAAATATATTCCACTACTTTGGATCAATAGCAGTAGCATCTTCTCAAACACTTTATTTTCAATATGTAAGTCATTACTGTGGAGCATAAAATTTCTCCAACCAAGGTGTCAACACTAAAAGAAGAGTTTCAGATTTCTACATGACATGGTTTGGAACAAAATAAACTAATCACTTCCTACAATTTAATAACTTGTAATAACTCATGAAATGATGCTTTCTATTTGATGGAATATATATATATATATCTTCTTCCCAATTTAACTTTTACCATATCCAATGTCTACACTAATAACGAATGATGTCTTTATTTCTTAGATGCTCCTGTTTTCTCTATGTATTAGTTGTCTCTCTCATTAAAGATAGTTTCTCAAAATCTGGTATGCCTCAAAATCACAGTTGTAATAATTGGCTCCATTCAGCACATATAGTATTTCCTTAAATTCAAATATACTTCATAAACATTTCTTCTCCCTCACGCCCACCTTCAACTTAATAAGAGATGAAACAAAATAGTTTAGTTTCTCTAACTTTTTTTTGGCAAAGCGTTAGAGTCAGGATATAGCCCATATTCCACAGTGTGATTCTACCTCTTTAGACATAGGAATCCCTGTGGTTAGACTATGCATCTTCCCTTAACTGTCATGCCCAATTCGACATAGTAATTAGAAGAATCAAAGTCTGGTCATGCCATGTTGGGAACTAGAGAAACATGAGTGAAAAAAGCCTCAGGTTAACTTTTGTATTCAAAATGGAAGATTGTTGAGAGCAGCTCATATTGAGAACTCGTGGTTCACTGAAAAGTTGCACTAGCTGTGTGAGGCATGTGTCAGAAAAGAAACCAAGTGCTTTGGATTGAATTGTGTCCCTCCGTAATTCATATATTGAAGTCTTAACACTCCAGGTGTCTATAATGGAGATAGGACTTTTAAGAAGGTTATTAAGCTTAAATAAAGTCATAAGAGTGGAGCCTTGATCCTATAAAACAAGAAAGGCACAAGAGATCCCTCTCTTTTTGCTGTGTAAGGACACAGCAGGAAGATGATAGTCTGCAGGCCAGTAAGAAGGACTTCATCAGAGACTGAATCAGCCAGCAAATGATCATGAGCTTCCAAGCCTCCAGAACCGTGAAAAAATACGTTTTTGTTGTTTAAGCCACCCCATTTATGCTATTGTTTTGTTACGGCAGCCCAAGCTGACTAATGCACCATAAGTAGAAACTGGAGATCAGTAGTCATGGAAATCAGGTGAAATAACCAAGACCGCAACATGGGTAACAGATGCAATTTGCTTTAACTCTGCCAGAAGGCATTTCTGTGAATCAGAGCTGCTTTGAAAGAGATGAGGACTTGCGTTCTTTTGTTGCTGTGCAACATCTTAGTGTTGCCTTACTCTTGACACTGATAGATTGAAAATTTTCTGTACTTTGGATCAGGAACATCTTTCAGATTATTTACTTTACCCTAATATTAGGTTAAATTAGTTATTTAAAAATAAAATGTATTAAAACTAAAAAATCAAATCCCAGCCTGGGAGATGGGGGAAAGTTTTGTTACTATTAAATGCAAGCAAAATAGATACATTTGTGTCAGGCACTAAGCTGGATGCTGATAATACAGGGGTGAATAAGTAGAGTCCCTATTATTGAGTGTTAACATTTCAAAGTTTAGAATACATCTGGAAATATAACTAAGAAACAAATGCCAGAAAGAAATGGTCCCAAGAATTAGTCAAACCAGAAAAGATGCTTACCTAGGGAAACCTTGGATACCAGAAGAGTTCTCTAAACTGTCATAAATAATAGCATGCAAAATGGAACTAAGCTTCACAAATAAGGAGATAAGTGAAAACAATGATTAAACAGTGAGCAGTGTGTTTGGTGTTAGCTGATGAAGCCAGAATCAGAGAGATCAGGCAGCATTCTGAGTTAAAGTGAAAAACAAGCTGCTTTCAATGTGGTAATTCCCAAAATCCCTGGGGCCAGAATGGTGGATTAAAAGAATAGTTCAGCTCTGAAGTCTATTTCAGATATCATTGAGTGTGTTTTACAGTGACTCATGTATTTATTCAACACAAAATGTTTGGACATTTTTGTTGTGTGCAAAACCACATAAGGCATAAAATGGAGAGCCTACCCCTTAGGATGCATTTACTCAAATTGAAACTCTTTAATACCCCACAATGGGAGTAAACTTTTTTTTTTATTAATGATTCAGAGCCAGAAGGGATAAACCGTGAATACCTAGTGAGTCACCCTAAAGATAGTTTCTGAATAGGTCTCATGGATTTCAGGGTGTAGGACCATGGAGGGAATAAAACCACCAAGTTGTTGTAGGTGAGGAAGGAAACGAGGCTTTTTGATGAACGAGAAAAAGAAACTTGACTCTCCTTTAGTATGAAAGGGACGTGGTTTCAGATTGTGCATCACAGGTTCATGGAATGGAGAACTTCTAAGGAGATGGCAGTACTTTTAAAGAGATAAATCGGATGTTCTTTTGGTGAATAATTAGCAAGGTTTATGACCTTTTAAGATATAAAAGGTCACTTGTAGCTGAACATGGCAAGTGGAAGCACGTAAACTAGCACAACCCACTGGCTAAGGTGAAAAGTCAGGAAATAAAACCCACTTCAGTAACTTATTCTACTTCCTCCAGGTTTATCTGTGTTGTAACAAGTTGCAAGGTTTTCTTCTTTTTTTAAGTCTGAGTAATATTTCATTGTATGTAGCTACCACATTATCTTCATCTATTCATTCATCAGTGGACATTTAGGTTGTTTCAATATCGTGGCCTTGTGAATAACGCTGCAATTAACACAGAAATGCAGACATTTCTTTGAGATTCTGATTTCATTTTTTTTTTTGATATCTACACAGAGATAGGGTTGCTAGATTATGTAATGCTTCTATGTTTAATGTTTTGAGGAATCTCCATACTGCTTTTCATCATGGCTACATTTTACAATCCCATTAACAGTGTACAAGTGTTTCATTTCTCCACATCCTTGTCAGAACTTCTTCTTTTTTTGCTTATAACAACTATCCTAACAGGTATGAAGTGACATCTCACTGTGGTTTAGATTTTTGGTTATCTGATTATTAGTAACATTGAACATCTTTTCATATACCTGTTGGCCATTTATAAATATTTTTTGAAGTAATGGCTATTCAAGTTTTTTATATATTTTTAAATTGGGTTATTTGTCACGAAAGGACAAATACTGCATGATAGACTTATATGAGATATCTAAAATAGTCAAATTCATAGAAACATAGTCAAATGATGGCTGCTAGAGACTGAAGGGAGAAGGACATGGGAAATAGCTATTCAATTGGTATGAAGTTTCAGATATACAAGATGGTTAAGTTCTAGAGATTTATATAACTTTGTTCCTATAGTTAACAATACAATATTGCACACTTAAAAATTTGAGTGCATTTCATGTTGTGTTCTTAATATAATAAAAGTCAAAACAAAACAAAAAAAAAACACTTCAGATCGAGCATCATTGTCAGATTTTTTAATAGTAGTATTACGTGACTGCAAGGAAAAATGTGGCTGCAGTGACCACATCTGGTAAACCCTATTGCCTCCAAACAGGTCCCTTGTATAGACCTAAAGACAGGTCAAAGAAGCTGACATTAGATTTCTCTTTGATTTTTGAAGATGAGTGCTCAAGTTGGATTTAATCTGGTTTCAAAGCAGACCTTCTCAACTGAGTTCTCATGAGAGAATTACTTTCTGTACTAGGCATACATTTAATAAATTGATTGATCTCTTAAGCATCTGGAATGATCTTAGATATGCATATTCCATGGGATAAATGAAAATAATAGTGGCCCCTAATTTTCTATGAACCGTGGCTGAAAAGCTGTTCTAGAGTTACAAATAAATGTAATGTGCTACACAACAAAGTTCATATATGTAGCATATAATTAAATATACAGAGATAGTGAATATTAGGGACTACATCAGTAACACAAATTCTTCCTTTTGACTACATCATCATGCAGCAAAATGGGTAAAAGACATATAAAACTTTTAAAGTGAGTGAAAAAAAATGACCATTATTCTTTGGGTAGCTAGGAACATTTAAGTTTTTGAGAGGAGTATCAGGAAGCTCATCAAGAGCAATAAGATCCTAATTTTCTACAGCTGCTTCTGTTTTCTCATTTTTGGCAGACTTTTCCATGTCCTCTCACAAACTCTGCTATATAGCCACAGCAGGCTCAGTGACTAGAATCATTTAACTTTGGAAAAGACTCATGCTTGCTTTAATAATATATTGTAGAGGTTAACACAACTAGACAATCTAAGTTACCTTGCTGTAAAGTTCTTCAAATCCAAAATCACTTATATAGGCTCCTTGAGGTACCAATAAAACTATTTTCCTGTGTGTGATCTAATTTTTTTCTCAGTCCCTTTTTTTTTTTTTTTTTTTTTTTTAGATGGAGTCTCACACTGTTGTCCAGGCTGGAGTGCAATGGCATGATCTCGGCTCACTGCAACCTCCATATCTGGGTTCACACGATTCTCCTGCCTAAGCCTCCTGAGTAGCTGGGATTACAGGCACACAGCACCATACCTGGCTAATTTATTATTATTATTATTATTATTATTATTATTATTATTATTACTTTTAGTAGAGACGGGGTTTCACTGTGTTGGCCAGACTGGTCTCAAACTCCTGACTTCATGATCTGCCCCCCTCTGCCTCCCAAAGTGCTCCAAAGATTACAGCCATGAGGCACCATGCCCAGCCTGCTCAGTTACTTTAGGCAGGTGACAAGCTTGTTAGGGAATCCTGTGGACTTAGACTGATGTCACCTGTGTTGAGCCCTTGCTCATAGTTTATCGATAGGAAAATGGCATGGACTTTAACCAGTACTCAAAATTAGGTAACAATTCTTCCCTATTTCACCCAGAAGAGGGAAGTAATGGGAGCAGACCACCACTTTCAGGGAGACTACTGTGATGAAGACCAAAGGAAGGAAAATTACATATAGGGACAGTTAGGCAACATTTATGCTCTAATCAGGGAGATAGGAACTGGAATTATAAACATATAAGAGAAGTCAATGCTTTTCAATGAGGAAATTATAATCAAGTTAAAGACTCAAAATGCATGCACAAACCAATTACTGTAACAGCTCACATATTTGATACTCTTTCAACAGCAAAAGTTAAAAGTGTTCTTGATATATATATACACACACACATACATATACACACACACACATATATATATTTGGAAATCAGGAAAGAAAACAACTTCACTGTTGTAGCTGGCAAGGCAAAATTAATGAATGTATAGGATGTGAATTATTTTTCTGTATGAGAAAACATATAACTTGTTTTTATTTCTCTCTTTTTCTTTTTTTAAATTTTCATTCTTGAAAATGTTTTTCATTGATAATCAAGAGTCAATGTTATTGCTAATTCTGGTTAAATTTGACACAAATAGAAAAATTTATATGAAGAAGAAAATGGACTAGCTTCTCTATTTCTTTTCTTCTTTGAATCCATCTTTATTAGGTTAGACATGGTGCTGGAAATTTACAGGTTTCCCATATGCTGCAAGAACCCTGAAGGTCAGAGCACCCATACATTTTGGTTGGCATTAAATGTCACACTATCCCAGAACAGTGGGACTTTGCATTTGTATATTAACTCATTATCTGCAGGCAGTACTGATGGGGAATTTGCTCACAAACCATCTCATAGTGTAATTTAAAAATAAAGAATTTGAAACCAAATTAAGCATATAGAAAAAACATTCTAATTTGATCTATTTTAAATGAACAAATTAAAATTCCTCTATCTTAAATAAAATGGAATCTGAAGTTAAATAAGAAATCTGGTGTAGAACTAACACTTTATGGTAAACAACTTTGTACACAGCTAAGTAAATATACGCATGTGTCCCCAGAGGAAAACAAGTGAACAAGGCATTTAATTCAAAGCAAAGACAACTTTACACAAATGATTTACTTTAAATAGCCATCCAGTATTATATTTCGGCTGGTGAAGTTCTGAGAATTCCATTGTTCTGTTATTTTAATCTTGGATCCTAAAGTGCTGTGTAAATGTAAGTAACAAGTTAATACTTGTTTGGTTGAAAGCCAAGAACCAGATTTAAAAGGGTTGGAGAGATTCAGCTTGAATCTTGCTGTTGTCAGAATAAATACTGTATTCTTTCCTCTGATGCTCTAAACATAAATAGATATAGAGTGCTGGCGGGATCTTTGGAAAATTGTACAAGCATGATTATCCTCTTTAGAGGCCTTGGCGGGGTAGAGCGGGGTGACTGTCATTATGGGTCTCTTGAGCCCCAGAGATGGCTGGCCTTTGGGAAATCATAGCATTGTCTCTCTAATAACATTCACCTTAACACCCACAAATTCTGTCCCAACTCTAAGAAACAGAAAAAAACCTGAGCTTCCAAGTTAATTTCCATTCAGATGATTTTTCATTTCAAATCCTATAACACTAATATCTTTTCAGTAAAATTCCACTCTGAGTAAAAGTTGCATTAATGTTACAATTTAAATACATACTATTTTAAAACAAAGATAACTTCAGACAAAAATTGTTTACATTAAATACCCATCCAGTATTTCCATTACACTGGTGAAGTTTTGAGAATTCCATTGTTCTGTAATTTTACTCTGTGATCCTAGGGTGCTGTGCAAATATAGGTAACAAGTAAATACTTGTTTATTTGAAAGCCAAGAAACAGACTAAAAGAGTACAAACTGATTATTAGCTTACTAGAAAAGTAAAGTATTTGAGTCAGTCAGTATTTTGTATGAAAATCTGGCAGTCCTCAGGTAATATCATCAACAGTTCACCATGGTTATAGTTTCAATCATTTTTTAAACACATTGATTAAGAACACACTTACAGTTTGCAATTTTAATTATTTTTCTCACTATTTGTCCCTGTGGATATTTATAGTCAAAATTGCATGAGTTCCTTATAAATGACTTGTATTGATCCAGAGACAAAATCTGTACATAAATATCACTGAATCAAAATAAGCAGAAATGGTATACCAGCATTTTGCTTTTTAAACACTTTCAAAAATATACATTTTTTGGACTTAAAACTACAGATTTAGGCCAGGCGTGGTGGCTCACCTGTGTAACCCCAGCACTTTGGGAGGTGGAGGCGGGCAGATCACGAGGTCAGGAGATCGACACCATCCTGGCTAACACGGTGAAACCCCATCTCTACTAAAAACACAAAAAATTAGCAGGGTGCCGGGACGGGCACCTGTAGTCCCAGCTACTCGGGAGGCTGAGGCCGGAGAATGCCGTGAACGTGGGAGGCGGAGCTTGCAGTGAGCTAAGATCATGTCACTGCACTCCTGCCGGGGCGACAGAGCCAGACTCTGTCTCAAAAATAAAAAATAAATAAATAAATAACCCCGTCTCTACTAAAAATACAAAAAATTAGCCGGGGGCGGTGGCGGGCGCCTGTAGTCCCAGCTACTCAGGAGGCTGAGGCAGGAGAATGGCGTGAACCGGGGAGGCGGAGCTTGCAGTGAGCCAAGATGGCGCCACTGCACTCCAGCCAGGGGACAGAGCAAGACTCCATCTCAAAAAAAAAAATAAATAAATAAAATAAATAATATAAATAAATAAATAAATAAGCAAACAAACAAACAAAAAAACCCCTACAGATTTAGCAGAATGAATTGGTAGTTCAACTACAGAAAACAGGTAGTCTTCTAAATGTGAATAATGCATCCATAGAAAAACAACAAATTAGTATAATTACATACTTCTCTAATTGAGGAAAGCAATAGTAATTTAATTTATTCTCCTTCAACACAATATAAAAGCAAATAAAATTTTAATTTTGGACCACAAAATGAGTTATTTAATTGGCATAAAACTAGCAAGACTCTAACAAATCAAAGTGTTTCATTACCTGTAATTATAGTTTGCAAAAACTTTGTCTTGGCAACTTGGTAAAGTTACTTGGCTTTAAACTTTCATTTGAAAGGTGCTTTATTGAAGTAATTTATATGCGTACCTATAACCTCAACTTATATGATGTCTAATTTTTCTTGCAAGATTTATATCAAGTAATGATGTAGTAGAACTATTCTCTGAAAGACAATAAAGTCCTATATTCTTTGAAGCTTCATACCCCACTCACATCTCAATGTGGATGTCAACCATGTGTACTTTGCATCTATTAGTTCATTGCAGAATGATTGTAAAAATGTATGCCTTTACCCTGCGCTGAAAGATGTTGTAACAAAGTATACATATTTTATAGTATGTATACATACAGTAATTAAGCTATTACTGACAGTATAATACATAATATCTTCATTTGGAAAAACTGTAGGAATTAATTTTCTAAATAGACACCACCAGGGAAAGTTTGATTCATCTTGAGCAAATGGTTTATGTTAATCATATATGCACTAAGAATTATCTCTCAACTGATTGTGTTTACCTCTGTATTTTAGCTTTAGTCATCTCAAGAAAGAATACAGGGGTTTATGGTATAGATTTTATGCATTAACCTTACCTTAGGTCTTATCATATAGTGATGTCATGTTAATTTTTCCTAATCACATCAAATTATCATATTAGCATTTTGTAATTAATGAAACTCTCTAAACTGTTCCAAATTTCATGATATATTTACAATATATGTTATTTTTTTTCTTTTTTTGGGGGGGACAGAGTCTCGCTGTGTCGCCCAAACTAGAGTGCAGTGGCTCGATCTCAGCTCACTGCAGGTTCCACCTCCTGGGTCCATGCAATTCTACTACTTCAGCCTCCTGAGTAGCTGGGATTACAAGCGTGCACCACCTCGCCCAGATAATTTTTGTATTTTTAGTAGAGACGGGGTTTCACCATGGTGGCCAGGCTAATATCAAACTCCTGACTTCAAGTGATCTGCCCACATCGGCCTCCCAAAGTGCTGGGATTATAGGCATGAGCCATCACGCCCAGCCTACAATATATATTTTTCAAAATTTCTACCTGTTTTATTGAGATAAAATTGACATGTAATTAACAGCTCATAGCTAAAATACACAGTTTGATAGGTTTTATTTTTTGTATTTTAATTATTGTATTTATTTATTTATTTTTTAGACAGAGTATCGCTCTGTGACCTAGGCTGGAGTGCAGTGGCACAATCTGTGCTCACGGCAAACTCCACCTCCTGGGTTCAAGAGATTCTCCAGCCTCAGCCTCCCAAGTAGCTGGGACTACAAACGCATGCCACCATATCCAGCTAATTTTTGTATTATTAGTAGAGACAGGGTTCCGCCCTGTTGGCCATGCTGGCCTCGAACTTCTGACTTCAGGTGATCCACCTGCCTCGGCCTCCCAAAGTGCTGGGATTATAGGCATGAACGACCGCACCTGGCTCACAGTTTGATAGGTTTTGACTTAAGCACAGACCTGTGAAACTATGACCACAATAGAAAGAGCAAACATAGCCATCATTTTGAAAAGTTTCATGTGCATTTATAATCCTGCCTTCCACCCTGGCCTAATCCTTCATCATCCCCAATCAGTTCTCTGCATTCTTCAATTATGCCTTTTCCTAGAGTTTTATGTAACTGTAATCACACACTATATATTCTATTTTATAATGCATATTACATCCTTCACTAAACATTATTACACTGGGATTCATCCTTGTTGCTACACATATTAATAATTGCTTTATTTTATTGCTGTTGTTATCAACTGTATGAGCATAGAACATTTTTAAATTCATTTATCTGTTGGTGGTTATTTGGATTTTTTTTTACTATTTGGGACTCTCACAAATAAAGCCTATATAAATATCAATACACAGGTTTCTGTATAAACAAGACTTTTCATTTCTCTTGGTTGATTACTTTGAAGTGAAATGGCTGGGATATATGGCAGGTCTAGGTTGGAGTATTTAAGAAAGTCTCAAACTACTTCCACAGTGACTCTATCATTTGACATTCTCAACACCATGGATGAGAATTTCAGTTCTTCACACCCTTGTCAACAGTTGTTATGACCATGTTTCTTAGTTTTTGCCATATATAAAGTGGGTAGTAATAGATAGATATGACTTAATTTGCGTTTTCTTTATGACTAATGATGTTCAGCCTCTTTTCATGTATTTATTTGTCACCTGTATCTTTTCTTTTGTGAAATATCTTTTCAAATATTTTGTCCACTTAAAAAAGTTTATATGTATATATACAAATGCACACACATATATACACATATATGCACATGGACATGTATACATATATATCTGTATGCACATATATTTATACAAAGTGTGTATGTATGTGTATGTGTTTGTGTGCATATATATTATACACTACTGAACTCATCTAATATTTATTATGAGTGTGATTCCAAAATATCCCAATACCATTTGTAAAATCATTCTTCTCCATTTTCTCATGCTTTCTTTGTCACATAATCCAAATCTTTATATAAAGGCTTATTTAACTCTTATATAATTTCAACTTTAATTTTAGATTCAGGGGTACATGTGCAGGTTTGTCACATCTTAGAAGACAACCTAGGAAATCTGCTTCTCCCCATTGGTCTTGGCAAAGAATTTTTGACTACGTTCCCAAAAGCAATTGCAGCAAAAACAAAAATTGACATGTGTGACATAAACGAAAGAACTTCTGTACAGAAAAAAAAAAATCAACAGAGTAAACAGACAACTTATAGAATGGGAGAAAATATTTGCAAACTCTGCATATGACAAATGTCTAATATTCAGAACCTATAAGGAACTTAAATCAACAAGCAAAAAAAAAAAAAAAAAAAAAAACAAAAAAACCAAATAACCGTATTTAAAAATTGGCAAAAGACATGAGCAGACCCTTCTCAAAAGAAGACATACATGTGGCAAACAAGCATAAGAAAAATGCTTGTCATCACTAATCATCAGAGAAATGTAAATCAAAACCACTATGAAATACCTACCATCTCACACCAGTCAGAATGGCTCCTTTTTACAAGTCAAAGAAACAAGGTTGAGAAAAAGGAAACACTTTTCCATGGCTAATGAGAATATAAATTAGTTCAGCTACTGTGGAAAGCAGTCTGGAGTTTTCTCAAATAAGTTAAAACAGAGCTGCCATTTGACCCAGCAATCCTATTACTAGGTATCCACCCAAAGAAAATAAATCATTCAACCAAAAAGACACAGGCACTCATATGTTCAATGCAATGCTATTCATAATAGCAAAGATATGGAATCAACCTAGGTGTCCATCAGTGGTGGGTTGGATAAAGAAAATGTGATTCATGTACATCATGGAATAATACACAGCCATAAAAAAAAAAACCGTGTCCTTTGCAGCAACATGGATGTAGCTGGGGGTCATGATCCTAAGCAAATCACCACACGAACAGAAAACCAAATACCACATGTCACTTATTAGTGGGAGCTAAACACTGAGTACAGATGGACGTAAAGATGGTAACAATAGACACTGCAAACTACTAGAGTGGAGAGGGATAAAGAAGGTCGTAGGTTAAAAAACTGCTTATTGGGTATCATGCTTACAACCTGGGTGATGGAATCCATACCTGAAACCTCAGCATCATACAATAGAACCATGTAACGAATATTTTGCCTATTTTTAATGGGATTGTTTAGTATCTTTTCATGGAGTTTTGAAATCTTTTTACAAAAATATGTTGTGACGACTTGTCCTTTATAACATTTATGCATTGCAAATAGTTTCTTCGAATATATAGGTTGTCTGTATATTCTCTTAACAATGTCTTTTGAAGAGCAGAAGTTTTTCACTGTTGAGAAAATCTGAATTATTAATTTTTTCCCTGTATGGATATTTTTGGTATAATATGTAAGAAATATTTGCCTAACACAATATCACATAGATTTTCTCTTACTATTATTTCTGAAAATATTATAGTATTGATTTTAAATTTTGGCCTATGATTTATTTTGAGAAAATATTTGTATAAAGTGCAAGATATGAATTAAAATTTACATTTTGCATGTGAATATCCAATTATCTCACCACTATATTTTGGAAAGACTGTCATTTTTCCATGTAATTTCCTATTCTTCTTTGTTGAAATCAATGTCCATATATGCCATAGACTGAAGGTTTATTTCCTACCAAAATTTATATGTTGAAACTTAATTCCCAATGCGATGGTATTAAAAGGTGGTGCCTTTGGGAGATTGACTAGGTCATGAGGACAGAGCCCTCAAAAATGGGGTTAATGAACTTACAAAGACACCCTAGAGTGAGTGGTCCGTTGTCTACTTCTGCCATGTGAAGATGCTGCAAGAAGACAGCTGTCTAGGAACCAGGAAGCTGGCCCTCCAGACAACAGTCTTTTTTTTTTTTTTTTTTTTTTTTTTTTTTGAGACAGGGTCTTGCTCTGTCATCCAGGCTGTAGTGCAGTGGCATGATCTCAGCTCACTACAACCTCTGCTTCCCAGGTTCAAGCGATTGTCCTGCCTCATCCTCCTGAGTACCTGGGACTACAGATGCCTGCCACCATACCTGGCTAATTTTTGTATTTTTAGCAGAGACAGGGGTTCATCATGTTAGCCAGGATGGTCTCGATCTGCTGACCTCATGATCCACCCGCATCGGCCTCCCAAAGTGCTGGGATTACAGGCCTGAGCCACTGCACTCAGCCACAACAGAGTCTTAATTATGGTTTTACCAGTCTCTAAAACTGTTTTTTTACTCCAAAAATAAATTTCTGTTGCTTATAAGCTGCTCAGTTCATGGTAGTTTGTCACAGCAACTCAAATTGATGAAGATAATATATATTTGAGTCTATTCTAGATCCCACTCTGTTCCATTGATGTATTTATCTATCTTGATGCCAATACCACACAGTTTTGATTACTGTAGCTTTATAATTCTCAAAATAAACTAGTGTTGGTTCTCCAATTTTGTTATCTTTTTAAAGCAAATATCAGAAGCCTCTGACTTCATTCGCACCTGTTTTGTTTGTTTTTGAATATATAAAACCACTATTTTTTTGGATTGATATGACTCTTAATCACTTAACTTTGATCCCATTTCTAGGTTTCTGCTCATTTCTTTGAACAAATGACGAGTCTGTTTTCCTTAATCACTAACATTATTAAATATGCATATTCCTGTTTAATCCATTTTATGTCAATTTTTTGGTAATAACGCCTAGTGAATTTCTGGTCTTTGTTTTTTTGCTTTGTTCTGTTTAGTTACATTTTTACAGGGCCTAATTCTGGTCTTAAAAGGAAATTCAAAAAATCTAACCCAACATAAAGCCAAGAGAAGTACTCTTTAAATACTTACAATGTTAATTGAACCTATTTTTAAATTCATTATCTCTGGAATAATCTTCCTTTACTCATATGAACTATTATCAACCAGAAAGTAAAGGCAAATTTACATCAATACTTACTGCTTTGTGGCTTGCCAGCATTTATCAGACTGATTCAGCAAACTACACAGGTGTTCTCTTCCTCAGTACTGTTTAGCTTTTGTTCTGAAAATAGGTGATTGACCAACATTTCTAGATAGAAAATATTGATTTTTTTTTCTGTCACCCTGGTGAGCTAATGGCAGGACTCAACAAAAATAAGTCCTAAAGAATAAGAAGTGTAAGAGAATGCTAGATGAAAGACCCAGAGAAATATTAAAGTAAATAAGAAGCCATCTATTTGGACAAAGGAACTCTAACTGTATATAAAACATCATGATTTATGCTGAATAGAGGTATTGAAACCCAAGTCATACAAGAATTTAAGGCCAGGAATGAATGTAAGAGTGGAAGAAATGAGTGGAAGTCACAGTGATTGAAGGTTAATCTGTGGGAAGTTATAGGCCTATAATCAAAGTTTTATGACGGACATCAATATAATTACTTTGAAGATAAGTGCTTCTCTGATCTAAACTCATGGATATATGTAAGAAATGTGTAAGATAGATTGACATTATTTATTTAAGTAATTTAAGATTACTAGTTTTAATTCTCCTAACAGTACTAATAGTTTAGGTTTTATATTTTGTATTTTGGTATTAGGGCTTTTTTGCTCTGCATTTTGATTGATGAAAATCATACTGTGAAACTTCTGCTTCTCGTCAAGTATATATATACATACACACACACACATGCATGCACACACATACACATTAGTATATTATATATTACATATACATGTACATAATATATATACAAATATATGTATATACACACAATGGTTTTTAGGACACTAGATATTGGATATTAAAGGACTATAGAGATTGGAAACAAACAAGGTGAGTCCAATAATTGCCTCAGTTTACTCCTCGAGATATTTTATAGACTGTGTGCAGGAAGAGATAATCCAGTCAGGCTTGGTAGTCTCCCTGAGTTGAGAAGATATAGCTGGGGGTCCAGGAAATCCAAAATGGCTACAGTTCATGGAAAATGAGTACCAATAATCAGAGAGATGCCAGAGAACCTCAGAGATCTGCAAGGTGCGCCCTCTAATATTCAGCTGAATATCAGTGCATGAGTTTAGGAAACTCATTAAGAGCAGTGAAATGGGGGGACAGGGAGGCAATCTAAAAGGCCTAGTGAGAACAGCCTCGTGTTGACAAAATCTTTCAGCATTTGCTTGTTTATAAAGGATTTTCTTTCTCCTTCACTTATGAAGTTTATTTTGGCTGGATATGAAATTCTGGGTTGAAAATTATTTTCTTTAAGAATGTTGAATATTGGCCCCCACTCTCTTCTGGCTTGTAGGGTTTCTGCCGAGAGATCCGCTGTTAGTCTGATGGACTTCCCTTTGTAGGTAAGCCAACCTTTCTCTCTGGCTGCCGTTAACATTTTTTCTTTCAATGTAACCTTGGTGAATCTGACAATTATGTGTCTTCGGGTTGCTCTTCTCGAGGAGTATCTTTGTGGTGGTCTCTGTACTTCCTGAATTTGAATGTTGACCTGCCTTGTTAGGTTAGGAAAGTTCTCCTGGATAATATCCTGAAGAATATTTTCCAATTTATTTCTATTCTCCCTGTCACTTTCAGGTACACCAATCAAACGTAAATTTGGTTTTTACACACAGTCCCATATTTCTTGGAGGCTTTGTTCATTTCTTTTTATACTTTTTTCTCTAAATTTTTCTTTTCACTTTTTTTCATTAATTTGATCTTCAATCACTGATACCCTTTCTTCCACTTGATCAAATCAGCTATTGAAGCTTGTGCATGTGTCACGTAGTTCTTCTGCCATGGTTTTCAGCTCCATCAGGTCATTTAAGGTCTTCTCTACACTGTTTATTCTAGTTAGCCATTTGTCTAATCTTTTTTCAAGGTCTTTAGCTTCCTTTTGATGGGTTCAAACATCCTCCTTTAGCTCGGAGAAGTTTGTTATTACTGACCTTCTGAAGCCTACTTCTGTAAGCCCGTCAAAATCATCCTCCATCCAGCTTTGTTCCATTTCTGGCAAGAAGCTGCAGTCCTTTGGATGAGAAGAGTCACTCTGGCTTTTAGAATTTTTGCCTTTTCTGCTCTGGTTTCTCCCCATCTGTGTGGTTTTATCTACCTTTGGTCTTTGATGTTGGTGACCTACAGATGGGGTTTTAGTGTGGATGTCCTTTTTGTTGATGTTGATGCTATTCCTTTCTGTTTGTTAGTTTGCTTTCTAACAGTCAGGTCCCTCAGCTGCAGGTCTGTTAGAACTGGCTGGAGGTCCGCTACAGACCCTGCTTGCCTCGGTATCACCAGCAGAGGCTGCAGAACAACAAATATTGCAGAACAGCAAATATTGCTGCCTGATCCTTCCTCTGGAAGCTTAGTCCCAGAGGGGCACCACCTGTGTGAGGTGTCAGTCTGCCCCTACTGGGGGGTGCCTCCCAGTTAGGCTACTCAGAGGTCAGGGACCCACTTGAGGAAGCAGTCTGTTCGTTCTCAGAGCTCAAACACTGTGCTGGAAGAACCGCTGCTCTCTTCAGAGCTGTCAGACAGGGATGTTTAAGTCTGCAGAAGTTTCTGCTGCCTTTTGTTCAGCTATGCCCTGCCCCCAGAGGTGGAATCTACAGAGGCAATAGGCCTTGCTGAGCTGTGGTGGGCTCCGCCAAGTTCTAGTTTCCATGGCTGCTTTGTTTACCTACTCAAGTCTCAGCAATGGCAGATGCCCCTCCCCCAGCCAGGCTGCTGCCTCACAGTTTGATCTCAGACTGCTATGCTAACAGTGAGCAAGGCTCCGCAGGTGTGGGACTGCTATGCTAACAGTTGAGCAAGGCTCCGTAGGTGTGGGACCTGCTGAGCTAGGTGCAAGATATAATCTCCTGGTGTGCCATTTGCTAAGCAGGAGTGTCCTGATTTTACAGGTACAGTCTGTCACGGTTTCCCTTGGTTAGGAAAGGAAAATCCCCCAACCCCTTGCGTTTCCCTGGTGAGGCGATGCCCTGCCCTGTTTCAGATTGTCTTCTGTGGGCTGCACTCACTGTCCAACTAGTCCCAATGACATGAACCAGGTACCTCAGTTGGAAATGCAGAAATCACCCATCTTCTGCATCAATCACGCTGGGAGCTGCAGACCAGAGCTGTTCCTCTTCAGCCATCTTGGAACAAAATCGATCATTATAAAAATTTAACACCCATAAAGGATTAAGAACACATCTACAACACAGAAGCACTACTGATTTGTTAAATACATGCATCAGAAATTGCTCTCAGGATTTTTATTAAAATATTATTTCCACACATTGTTTAATTTTATTATTGTTTCTTAGTTAAAACATGCCTAATGAATATATTTCTTGAAATACTGTAAAAGGAAAATAGATTATAATTATTTGACTTCTAAAAATGCATATCAAATGAGTATTGTTATTTTAGGACAATCAATGAGATAAATGATGAACTGAAAAATAGAAAAAAAAATTCAGTTACCTACAAAATATTTGTCTCTATACAGTAGACAGACCCTTAGAGGGAATGCTCAAAATACTTTACAAGTAATAAGGAACCTGGATTGTGTAGAACAAAGATGGAAATATGAAGACCTGTGATGCTGAATTTCTTGCCTCTTATGCCTTCAGCAAGGTCTCTAGAATAGTTTTCGTATTAAGAATGAATTAATATATTGCAAACTTTCTAAATTCGTGTCAAACTAACTATGAATAACCATCCAACGAGCATTAACGGGCAGAATGTAAATATCCATTATAGTAAATAATTCCCAGATACCTTAAATGTGGTTACCCCACAGTTGGGGAAATCTCAATTTGTGCAACTATAAAAATTAGGTTCAGATACTCCCTAAATTGATCTATGAATTCAATGCAATTCCCAGCACAATCCCACCTGACTTTTTACACAAAAAAATGACAAGCTAGTCTTCAAATTCATATAGATATGCAAGGGAGCCAGAATAGTCAAAGCAATGAAAAATAATTTGAAAATTTAACATTTCCTGATTTTAAAATTTAGTGCAAAGTTACAGTAATCAAAATAGGTATAATGATTGACTTATAGATAGATCAGTGGAACATAATTGAAAGTTCAGAAATAAAATCTTTACTTAATTCATTTTCAGTTTGGCTGCCAAGACAGTATTTCAATAGGGAAAGAATATCCTTTTCCACAAACGGTGCTGGGATACCTGGATATGTAAATACAAAAGATCAAAGTTAAATCCCTACCTTACACTATACACAAAAATCAACTCAAAATTTGTTGTCACCTGACAAGCTTTTCCTGCCCACACAGATAAAACCAATTCACCAAAACCATGGTATTGCAGTAAAAGAGAGTTTAATTAATACTAAGCTAGCCACATGGAAGACAGAGTTTATTACTCAAATCAGTCTCCCAAAGGCTAAGAGGTTAGCATTTTTCAAGGATACTTTGGTTGGTAGAGATCTAGGGAATGGCTGTTCCTGATTGGTTAGGAATGCAATCATAGAGACATGGAAAATAGTCCTTATACACTGAGTTTGCCTCTGGGTGAGGGACACATAACCATTAGAGTCAGGAGTCATGGAACCAGATGGGGTCAGTTGATTACCAGAATGCAAAAGTCTGAAAAACACCTCAAAATACCAATCTTAGATTTTTCCAGTAGTAATGTTATCTGTAAGAGCAACTGAGGAAGTCACAAATCCTTTGACCTCTGGCTGCATGACTCCTGAGTAGTGAGGGATTATAGAAACTATGTTTACATTTTAGCAGAATTCATGCCCCTCCTATAATCCTAATCTCATGGCCTATCATTAACTTTACAAGGGCGGTTTTTGGTCCCTGAACAAGGAAATAGTTAGTTTTAGGGAAAGACTATAATCATCCTTACTTCAAAGTTAAACTATAAACTTAATTTCTCTTATGTTCAGCTTGGCCCATACCCAGGAATGAGAGGACAGCCAGTCTGTGAGGATACGAACAAGATGGAGTCAGCCATGCTAGACTTCTCTTCCAGTAATAATCTTTGCAAAGGCAGTTTCAAATGGACTGAAGATCTAAGTGTAGGAGCTAAAACTATAAAACTGTTAGATAAATACATAGTTGTAATTCGTTGTGGCCTTAAATTAGGCAGTTTTCTTATATTTGACATCCAAAGCACAAGTAACAAAAGAAAATTATATTTGACATCAAAGGCACAATAAAAGAAAAAAATAATAATAATTGACTTCATAAAAGTTAACATTTATGCTTCAAGGAAGCCATCAGACAATAAAAAGACAATCATCAGAATATTATAAAATATTTGTAAGTCAAATATATGGTAAGGATCTTAAATTCAGAATATATAAAGAACACTTACAACTCAATAGTAAAAAGAATAACTCAATTTTAAATCAGGCAAAGAATCTGTGTAGACATTTATTCAAGGAAGATACTCAAATAACCAATAAGTGCATGAAAATGTGTTCAATGTCACTAGTCACATGGGAAATGCAAATCGAAACTATAATGAGAAACCACACCCTATGCACTAGCATGGCTGAAAAAAAAAAAGAGTCAGAAATTTGGAACCCTCATACATTGATGATGGAAATGTAAAATGGTTCAGCTGCTTTGAAAAACAGTACAGAAGTTCCTCAAACATAAAACATACAGTTACTCTATGACCTATCCATTTCCACCCCTAGCTAGATACAAAAAAAAAAGAAAAAAAGAAAAAAAAAGAAAAGCATATGCCCACACAAAAATTTGGATAAGAATGTTTACAGCAACATTATTCCTAATATCTAAAAGTTGGAAACTGCCCAAATATCTTTCATCTTAATTGAATAATTAAAATTTGGCATTTCTATACAATGCAGTAATATTCAGCTATTTAAAGAATGATGTACTGATTCATGCTACAACATGAATGAACCTTGAAACCCTAACACTAGCTTAAAGAGGCCAGATACAAAAGATCACATGCACGACCTCAAATTTAGATCTTAAATTATATATTAAGTGCTTTATAACTGTATTTATATATTATTTTACACACTTTTATCACTAAAGACTTTCTAATTGGGTTATTCAAAATCTATTTATAAGTGTGAGCATATGAAAGATATTTGGGTGGTTTCCACCTTTTGCATATTATGAAAAATGTTGCTTATGAACATTCTTATACAAGTTTTTGTGTGGACATATAATTTTGTAATTCTATTTATATGAAATGTTCAGAATAGGTACATCTATAGACACAGAAAGTAGGTTGGTGGTTGCTAGGGGCTGAGGAGACAGGTGGTTGGGAGAAAATGGGAAGTGACTACTACTGGGTATGGTGTTTCTTTTGGAACTGATGGGAATATGGTAAACCTAGATGGTAAAGGGTGCATAACTCTGATTATACTAAAAGTCATTGAATTGTATACTTTGAATAGTTAATTGTATACTATATGAATTATATCTCAATAAAAGCTGTTTTTTACAAAGAAGAAATATGAAAGCCAGTATTTGTTTTATTTTTTTTTTTTAGAGTTTGTTTTGTGTCATTTATTTTTCTCATAAAACTACAAACATGCTTTTAAAATTTTTGCTCATTCTTATAACTAGATTTTGATTAACCCAATTACAAAATCTTTAGTGACAAAGGGATACAAAAAAGTATAAATATACTTATGAACTACTTATGAAAATTATTATATAATTTGAGAGCTAAAACAGATATTCAATGTAAGTTAAAATTTAATAAATAAAAATGGAAAATAAATATAATAAATACAACTCATTTATTTTAATATAAAATTATTTCTTACTTTTTAATTATTTGGAAATTATAAAAATATTTTTCAAAATCTAATACATTAAAGCCACTAAACATTTTCTGTATTGTCCTTCATGGAAAAGCATGTATAATAACACTCCTCATTTTAGACAATACAGATTTTCTCTTTTACTGTTTCATATAGTAATTCCTCTTAGTTAGAGGGTTTTCAGTAGGGCTTGATTGTTGGCAATATATTTGGAAAGACTGACAAAACTAAATAAATATTTCTATCTATTACAGTTAGTGAAATTAAATGTACCAATACCTCAAACATTTAGAGAAGAGTCTTTGAAACTGCTGTTGAGCTCTGTGTATTTAAAATGTCTAATTTATACATTTTTGCAAATAAATCTAGTTTTGTGTAAAATATTTTAAGTTTAAGATATCAATGTATTAAAATTTTCAATATACGATTAGATATTTGTATTAGAATTATGAATATTAATTATGAATTATGAATATATATTCAATACTATTTATGCATGTATATAGGTCTTAAGTACACATTTCTTATTTCATATCTATTGCTTTTGTAACATTTTCATTTTTTAAAGAAATAGAATACTTGTATATAATTTTTAGAGTAACAAAAATAAAACATTAACACTGATCACACGTTGCAAAATAAATAAATATGAAAGTACTTAAATTACACTACATATTATGGTTCTAAAAAATACTAAACTTGGAGTGATTCTAGCCTGGTTATTTGACCTTTTAAAAATTACCATGATTAAGATGAATGACTTTTTCCCTTGTTATATTGTTCAATAACTAACTAATATAGCAGGCCCCCAAATGTTTAATGAAAAACTCTTAATTTACATAGCAATTATACATCAGCCTCTTGCTCCAGGACTGCCTATTTCTGAGTTGACTTTTCCTGAAAATAGCAATCACACAAGCAGAAAATTGTGTTGACTTTATTCTTCTCTTTACTTTTGACCTGACAATTCTCTAACAATTACTTGACAAGTCCTGCTGATTGTATTTCTTCTATTACATTGTCAATACTATCATAAGATTTTACTCTAACAATTTATACTATGAAATATGATCAGGTACATAGTCATGAAACCCTGTTTTAATAGTGCAGATCTTTAGATTATGCTTCTAAATTAATGTGAGTCTTTCATTAAGAACTTTCCACTGTGTGATGTTCACCTATTTTTGCAATTTTAATCCTAAAGTTCCCTCAGAAGAACCATATGTCCATATGTCCAACCAAATTTAGCTGGCGATGTAGGTTTATATATACATACATCCATAAAACCTGCTCTACAAACTTCTTTCTCAAAGAAAATCTTTGTAAGAATAGTCTAAAATATTGGTCATTATCAATTAGCCATTTCTGCCTCACATTGTGGTATGACTGTGTATATTTACAGTATAACTGGTTGCGCCAAGCCAAGCATGGCACAGGTGAAATATAATTAATATAATTCAAAAGAATTAGGACTATTTATTTATTTATTTATTTATTTATTTAAGATGGAGTCTCACTCTGTCGCCCAGGCTAGAGTACAGTGGCACAATCTCAGCTCACAGCAACCTCCGCCTCCCGAGTTCAAGTGATCCTCCTGCCTCAGCTACTCGAGTAGCTGGGACTACAGGCATGCACCACCACACACGGTTAATTTTTGTATTTTTAGTAGAGACAGGGTTTCGCCATATTGGTCAGGCTGGTCTTGAACTCCTGATCTCGTGTTCCAGCCGCCTCGGCCAACCAAAGTGTTGGGATTACAGGCATGATATTATTCTTATTATTAACAAAGAGATATGGGCCAAGAATGTTCTAAAAATATGCCTGGCCAAGAATTAGGGCTCTTTAGCAGAGACAGCCAAGAGAAACAAGTCTACCTTTTCCCAGGCTCACCTTTATTCCTTCTTGGCCTCATTCCTCAAAAGAAAGATCTAGCACAGCTCTTAGACCCAACCAAGAAAAATTAACTTTCTTACTAAATATTCTAAAAATAATTTTCACTTATGTTTGAAATTTTAAAAATTAGTTTAAAATTTGTGTAAGAATCCATTTCACTTAAATTGTGTTTATTGATGAAAATCTGCAATATTTCCAAAGTCTCAATAGGATGACTATTCTACATAATAAATTGGAGCATAATGTTTTTATTGTATTTTTGTTTATTCCATTTAGATAAGATCCTAGAAGACAAATTAATGAGTAAAGAAATATAAATAATTTTAAGTCAGAGAAATCTTACAGAATATTATTCTAAATAATCTGCTGACTTGAAAAAATAACTGCTCCCATTCTGGAAAATTTACATCAGTTATGCTGTCAAATTATTCTAACACAAATATGTTTGCATTTTCTCTCTGTTTCTCAGAGATAACAAAACAAATATATTTCTTTAAGAAAATCCTTGAAAGTCTTTCCACCCTACCAGAGAGTATTATAGAGAGGCTATAGAAGAGGCCAATGGATGAGACAAAGCTGTGGTTCTTGGATATTAGCAATTTCACCAATGACTCAAAAAATGAATAAATAAATAAAAACCCTAGATTCTAGCACATTATAAACAAAAACCTACTTTTTTGAAACTTGTATAGGTTTCAGGCCTGGTCATATTATATTTATCATTGAAGCATACTAAAATAACACTAAAATAGCAATAGGTAGTCAGGAGTCAATTTTATAGCTCTGAATTTAAAAAATAAAAGAAATAGTTCTTTCAGTAGCTAAAAATTACAGCAATAGTGTTGGACATACATTTTATTGCTGCAACATACAGTAACTGCTATAGCACAAAAACAATAAAAATTGCTGTATTAATGTTGAGTTTCAAAAGTTAATGTGAAAAAACAAGTGTCTGGCAGTCAAGTTGCAATGAATCAGAATTATTTTCAAGTGATGATCTGAAATGTAGAAGGCAAAGCGTTATGGATTATTCTTTTTGGAACCAAAAGTGATCATGTTACAGATGGTAGTGAAAACTCAAGATAGGAAAGAGTGGAATAAAGCAAAATGCACAGTGAGAAGCTGGCAACAGGAACCTAGGGAATAACACCATTTAAGGGGGGGCCAACAATGTAAAAGGAGTGACAGAGACTGAAAATATACCTAAAAGTTAGAAGGAAAACCCAGACAGTATAGCAGAGACAGTTGATGTACAATTATGTACAGACAATTTATTTCTCTTCTCAGTTCTGGTTTCCATCCAGTAATTATCTCTCCTTCCTGTGAAGCCCTGTGTCTTCAGGAGATCTATCTCAAGCACAATCCTCAGGCTTGGGCATTGATTCTAACCAGTTATTCCCTTCCTTGACTAGCATCAGGATCACTTGGAACTTAGGAAGAAAAGAAAAAAAGCAATTCTCAGGACCCATTCCAAAGGTTCTGTTTTATTTAGTAGGTAGAAACACAGAACATACTCTTTTTTTAATCCTTCCCCTGCAAGAAGTTCTTAAAAAAAACAATTTGATACGTAGAATCAGCTAAGCTCATTAGAATGCCTGAATTTGAAAGTGAAACACAGGATTTTTAAAAATCTCTCTAGGTGAATCTAAAATACAGAAAGGGTTAGAACAACTTTTCTAAAGTAGAATTTTATACCCCTTTAAAAGGATCAGTTAAAATATATATTCGTATATGGCCCAAATTAGCCAAGAAACAACAAAGAGAAATTGCTGATAGCTGGAAAAAATAAAAGTTATGTTTCAAGTTATGTTTCTGGAATCAGACCGTCCAATATGGCAGCTACTGGTTACAGGTGGCTATTGGGTAATTGAAATGTAGCTAGCAAAGTTAATAAATAAAATTGTATTTAATTGAATAAAATTATTTAATTTGATAGAAGAAAATGTTCTTAAATTTCATTAATCATAATTAAATTTAAAAACTGATACTCAATTTTATTATTGGAAAACTTTTAAATATATTTTTAAAAACTTTGAAATATGAATCCACTTTTTCACCTATACATATTTCAAAATATTCACATATATATATTTAGCATGACAAAGGGAATGCAAAATATCTCAATAATTTCATTATGTAGATTACGGGTGGGAATAAGTGTTTTGATTATGTTGGGTTAAATAAAATATATTATAAAATTAATTTTATCAGGTTCTATTTACTTTTTTAAGCACATTTTCTAAAAATTTTAAAATTATATTTGTGGCTCCCATTATATTTTCACTGGACAGCACTGGCTAGATATGAGTGACTGTAAAGCACGAAGCTGTGATAGTTATCTTACCACTAGCATGAGGTTAAAATCACAGAGTATGGTAAAGCCAAGCTAAGTACAGAGAAATTGAACAAGAGTCTTGGTGGAAATTCACTGATTTTACCAGGTTGTCAGACATTTTCAGTTACTTCTCCAACCTTCCTGTATTAGTTAGCTGTTGCAGCTTCGAAATTTACCCCAAAACTTCACGGTCTAAAACAATAGACCGTGTTTTATAACAATAGACTCATTATTTTATCATTTCTGTGGAGTGGGAATCTAAACATTCCTTGGCCAGGCACTGGTACCTCAAGGTCTCTAACAAGGCTGCAACCAAGGTGGCCAGGCACTGGTACCTCAAGGTCTCTAACAAGGCTGCAACCAAGGTGTCAGCCAGGCCTGCGGTCTCATCTGATGGCTGGGCTACTGTGGGAGGATCTGCTTCCAAGCTCACTTACCTGGTTGCTACTAGGATTCATTTCCTCGTAGGCTATTGGATAAGAGCCTTAGTTCCTCACTAGTTGAGCAATTAGCCTCTGGCCTCTTCAATTCTTTGCCGTATGGGTCGCTCCATAGATCAGCTCACAACATGCCAGCTGGTTTCCTCAGAGCAAGCGAGAGAGAGAGCTGGGGAGGAAACTCAAGATGGAAGCCACCATCTCTTTATAACCTAATCCCTGAAATGATACCCCATAACTTTTGTCATATTAAATCTATTAAAAGTGAATTGTTAGGTCCAGTCCAAACTTGAGAGCAATTATTATGTAGAGGAATAAATATTAGAAGGCAAGAATTCTCGGAACCATTTTAGAGGCTGCCTATCAGTTTTTCGTGCACTTCATCTCCAACCTTAGAGGTGATTACTATCCTGAAAGTGGAAAATAATATTTATAGGAAAGTTTTCATGCTTTTACCTCAGATTAGTGAATTGATAAATAACATTTATTGTTTCGATTTTTAAAAGTTGTGTATGTATATCTAACTTTATATATATTTATTTACAACTTATTTTGTATTTTCCTCCCTCAAAATTATGTGCATAAGTTATATCTATGTTGTATTTGATGTTTATGCTGCATAATGCAGTTTATATAAGTTTATATAATGTACCTGCTATATAATATTTTATTGAATGAATATTCCAGTTTATGCAGTAAATATTAAGAAATAGTTACCCCCATATTTATTCTATTACAAAAAGTGCTTCAACAGACAGTGTTCTAAATGGTCTCTGTGCATACATGAGAGTCTCTCTTGACCCATGATTACTGGGATATAAAGTATACACCACTTCAAATTTATTAGATATTGCGCAATTGCTTTCCAAAATGTTACACTGATTTGTAAACTCACCTGCAAAATTACAAGTTTTGGTTTCTCTAGCACATGATTTTTAAAAACAATTTATTATATTTAATTACATTTTTCATTCTATTGGCTATAAAATCATATGGTTTTAATTTGTGTTTCCCTGATTACTCAAGAGGTTATGGATATTCAACTCACTTTTATATGCAAATTTTGGCAGAGTTTTTTCTCTGAGGCTTGTTTAAATACTTCATCTCTTGTCTCATCAGCTCCTTATGATTTTTTTGTTGTTTTTTTCTTAATCATTGGAGCTTTCTATTATTCTTGTTACAAATCCTTTTATCCAATATATGGGTGAAAAATATTTCTTTCCAGTATACAATTTGTTTGTATTTTTTATGTTTTGTGTGTTAATTCATACAAAGTCTTAAATATTAATGTGCTAAACTTATGGTAATATCTCCTTTATGGTTTGTATTTATTATATCTTGTTTAAGGAAATATTCCCACCCAAAATGTATTAAAATATTCTGTCTTTTACTTTCCTCTTCTTAATAAATTATCCACTTGGATAATATCCACTTCCGTTTGCATTAGCATTTTTAGGAATGTGCTGGCAGGAGAATTTTCAGATTTACCTTTATCTCCTTTCGCTTTTTGCCTGAGCCAGAGACAACCCATGTTACCTTTTAAACCAGCCTGTGGTTTTTCAATTATGTAAACTCTAAAGTGTGCTTAATTAAATAATGGAACAAATCAAATAATTTAATAAAGAATATCGTATTCAACAATTGAAAGTACAAAGGATAGCTCAAGAGACACAAAGTTAAAATGTATTTGGTGACCTTGGTGATAACAGGTTTAGGGAGTAGTTTGGATGGAAACCGGACATCCATGAGTTGAAAACTATACCAATCTCACTAAAACAATTCTCTGAATATTTTCACCTCTCAGTCTTGAGAGACTGAGATTATTTGTACTACTCATCTGACAACAGTGGGGCCAGGAATTATAATGTAGGATATAATGTAGAATTATATTTCCTGGTTCCACTGTGGTCAGATGAGGTCATATGACAGCTGTTAGCCAATGAGTTATGAGAGTTAGTCACATGTGCTGAATATTTTCTTGTAATGTCTAGAGCTTTCTTTCTCCCTCTGCCAGAGCCACAAGCACATTTTATGGTGTGCTCTTTCACCAGAACGAGTCCAGGAATGAGGAGACCAGCAGACGCGAAAAATGAACCTTTCTCATTGCAAGCCATTGAGATTTGGGAATCTATCACCACAGCATAACCTAGCCTGGTTTGATAACATATAAATTGATACAAATGAAGTGTAAATTCATGTCCATTAGTAGAAGGATTGGCTAGATTATGCTGTAGTAACAAACAATTTGATAATTTAGCATCTTTTAAAAGGAAAGCGTCATTTTTATCCTCATGCAACGTGTCCATTATAACTTAACTGTGAGCTTTGCTTCATACTTTTCTCACTCTAGGCCTCTGGCCAACGGAGCAGTCACTGTTTGGAATATTGCCAATTTCCAGGGTAGAGGAAAATAGTAAGTGGTGAATCATACATGAGATGAGCTCCTTAAGCCTGGGATGACACATATTAATTCCACACATTTTTTGGTTTTGTTTTGTTTTAGTTTGGGCTCCCCAGCTGGCAGTTTATGTGAAAGTGATATCAATAGTAAGTGTTTGTAGCTAAAACATGTAGGAAATTGGAGAAATGGAACTAAAAAGAAAGAAAGCCAAGTAGGGTTGCACTATCAAGCAGAGTTCCCTAAAGAGTACTTCCGGCTCCATCATAAGGGCAACTCACGAGACTGGGCAAGTCAAACCTGAAAGTTGTCCTGATCACAGGGCACAGAAGGCACAGAACCTGCATTATTCTACCCCATCATGTGTCAGTTAAGTTTTAAGATTTTTAATGTGGTGATGTAAAACACTCAGCTTTTAAAATTTTGGTGGCTCAAAAAGAGACACAGTCTGTATTTTGGCGGAGAAAAACATGTGAGCCTTTGTATGCTAAAATAGCAAATGGATCCTAGGGGTAAGGTGGTGGGTACACTGACAGCTCTGATGTGTGTTTCTGTAGCTGGGCACAATATACTTATGTTTAAGGAGGCAAGCTAGTACCACATTAGTAGAAGGAGGGAGAAGTCACAATAATTAGTAAATGGCAATAAGGACAACTACAATGAAAAGGACGATCGAATAGAAAGAATAGAAGCGCTCTTAGAAAAAAATTATTGGACAACTAGCTGCTTCCAAGAAGGAGCAGAGGCAAGAAGGGAAGAAGAGGGGGGATAAAAGAGTAAGAAAGACAAAATATGAGAAAGCAGAGGTTGAAAGAGGTTTTTTTTTTTTTTTTTTTTTTTTAAACGCTAGAAGTCCTCCAGAATATGTAAATGCTGTTATAAAGTTGTAAAATGTCAGTATGGAAGATGAGTTTGAAGATGTAGGTAGGAAGAGGTAATATATGAGAAAAAGTCTTTCAGGAAACACAAGAAAATGAAATCAATTGTGTTGATGAAAACTTTATTTTCACAAGATGGACAGAAACCATTTACTTCAGTGAGAAAAACAAATAGTAATAAGACTAATTGGACATGAAAATAAAATTACAGGCATCAGGCCAGGGAAGTAAGGATTAGCTCAAGTGCTGTCATCCCTTTATGTTGCTGAAATAAAATCACCAATTCATCTCCTGAATGGGTGGAAAGAGGGAACCTGGGAGTAAAGATGAGTTTGGGGTGAATGCCGAGAGGAATGTATAAAGTGTATAATAACAATGAAGGCCAAATGAGGACCCAGGTCATAAGTTTCGGGTGAAATCGACACACAGGACTCCTCCACACATTGAACAGATCTGGTGCTATTGTGGAGAAGGGTGTTGCAAGGTGGTGGTAAAACATAGCAAGACAGAAACTAAATTTGTACTTTTGACCAGAGAGTGATTAAAATGAGTTATTGTATGAAATCATCTTGTAAGAAAATGAAGGAAGCCAGGAGAGATCTGAAAGATAAAGAAAGTATAGAGAGTTAGGGACTTGATATGAACAAAGATCAGCCAGAATAGAGCTAATGGAATAAAAGGCCTGCAAGGAAAGAAATTGCATACATGTACATGGTTGAGCTCCTGAATTCCAGGGATTCTGCCATTTAGAATGATATGAAGATTTAGTGTATGGTATGAAATTATATTAGAGAAATTATGAGGCTAAAGTGTGGTGTTGGGCACTTCATTCACATGTACAATTTGGTTTAGATGATGAGATGACCAAGAGATAAAATACAAGGTAGTTGTAATTTTGAAGCACAATATTCTGTAACACGAAATGAAGAGTTTGTTGTTGAAACACCACAGTTAGAACCGTGATCTCTAAAACAATGTCTAAAACTATAAAGTGTGATTAATACTACCTCCCTTACCTACTTAGCTAGTTACTATGACTAATCATATTCGTTATCCTGATAATTAAACATCATAATGAATGTGATCTCTTATCTAATGTGCAAAGTGCTGGGCAAATAGTGTGTTGCCCAACTAGATTGTGTACCTAAAATCTTACATAATGGCAAGCATAATGCAGCACATCAGAGCTGCCTAATGTGTGGTAAATTGAATTGAGCCAATATTTGAAAATGACAGATATCTTCGCGCTTCCTTAAATGCAGTGTGATTAGGGAAAAAAGATAGCTGGCCTCAGATCATATGGTATTGATCAATGTTCTCCTTAGATAAACAAGTATAATTTGATGTAAGTTACTATCTGTCTTTGTCTAGAGAATACAATTGAAGAGTCAGCAGGAAAACCAAATTGCAACTCCACTTAAGTAATAGGACACAGCAGGAAATGGTATTGTTACATTAAACACCCTGAAGTGAGTTAAAGTGATTATAATGCGGTTTCTTTAAACAAACCAATTATAGTACGCACAGGTAATAAATTATTATCACTATTAGTATGTGAAGCTAATTTTTTCATTTTCTATATTTCTTATATATGCACATTTAAAAATGCTTCTTCTTAAAACATGAATATTTGTATTTTACTGTTCTTAGTTCATCCTGCCAGACAGACTTTACTCTTCATTCAATTATTATTTCTTTCATTCCCTTATATAGAAATACTTACCAATAAGGCTATATGTGGAATTTAAATATAATACATGCCATACATATAGTGCATGTGGGTGTTTTAAATATTTTGTTAAAAGAAGTCACATTATAACCACATTAACTCATGGGGAAAGAAGGATTCTAATATGACAATAGTAGAACCTGCTATGTCTTATTATTTGAAAGAAGATGGCCTCAAGGAGTTTTTAATATTCAGAACAATAACTAAATGTCAGGAAAACATGTTTTAAGCACCACAGAGAGATAAATCTGGAGTATATACATGGAGATTTAGAGAGTAATAAATAATATTTCCTTGGAAGAATGAGGGAAAATTTCCTAGCAAAGATAATATCTTAAAAGAATTTTAAGGCATTAGTAA
Organism: Papio anubis; assembly: GCF_008728515.1. Taxonomy (NCBI): domain Eukaryota; kingdom Metazoa; phylum Chordata; class Mammalia; order Primates; family Cercopithecidae; genus Papio; species Papio anubis. The sequence goes on from NC_044977.1 coordinate 125,815,608, forward strand.
AATTTCTACAATCAGAAATGAGAAGAGTTGTCAAGAGAAGATTATACAGTTAATCCCATCCTGAATAAGTTTGGAAAGTAATGAGCATCCTGTTTAAAAATATTTTTTAATTAAAAATAAAATGGAAATATTCTCACAGAGTCTTTTCACAAATCAATGCATACATAATTTTCAATCAATTGTTCAAAAAATACTCACTAAGCGTTGATCCTGTTTCATGCAAATGGAGAAAGCTCAAGATAACTTAGTATATTCGTGCTGAAAAAAGGAAAAAAATCAGATTTGTAATCTATATAGAATTAATACTGACATTTTTTGCTAATGGATTAAAAGTGTATAAGTGAAATTAAGAATAACTATAAGGTTTTGATTTCACCAACTGAATGGATAGTGCTGCCAGTTACTGAGAAGGAGGACTGAGATCAAGAATTAGTAGACCTGTTAGTCCAACATACCTGTGACCAATTTCTTATATAAAATTCTTTAATAAATATATTTCTGCTTAGAAGTATTTCTGCATTTAGGGAGCTGTCAACTTGAATGGATCTATCTTTTTCACCTCTGAGGAACTGGAAACTGAAGTGAGCTTGTTCTAGCAGCTTGGCTGACTATTCCAACAATGCATCTCTCTCCAGTCTCTGTCATTTCTAAGTTAACATTGAAACAGGTCGGCATGCATCCTTTTCAGTATATATTAAACCACATAAAAAGTTATTGGCTAATTTCTTTAAAGTCTCTTCCCTCGGATTTGAGTAGCAAAGTCAACCATATGCCTCCCTCCCTTAAACACCTATAGAGAGTGATATCCTGCTTCACTAAGTTTTTCCCGAGGGAGGTAACTTCCTTTCTCTTGTCAAATATCAAACAGTTTGGCCGTTGTTAAACCTGGGGTAAAACTGATACTCTTATTTTGAGAAATAAGCCTCGAGAAAGTTAAGAATTTTATTTTCCCCATAATGCTTTCTATGTTGTAAACATTGCACTATTCAACAATTCTAAAAGCCTGAAAATACTGCTTTTAGTTTCTACCTGGGGTTTTTCCTTTGTTTTCAGAAAGTGTAAATGCCTTTAAATAAATATTTATTCAAAATGTTGCATCATTAACTATTTTTTACTGGCTAAAAAATAAAAATAAAATAACTCTAGTCTATATAGTAAGATAATGATTACTTACTGCTCAATCCTCCGTTACTAGAATTCACTGTTGCAACAATAGATGTGGTTCTAGCTTCCCATTCTACTTTTTTTTTTTTTTAACATTTAGAGTTCATTATCACCTTGGGTTATGATTATCTGATCTCCTCAACACTTATCCTCCTGTGACATATACACACACCAAAAAATAGAACAACAACAAGAAAAACTTGTCATTGGTTTGACTGAAGGCTCCCAACTTAGCGTGATTTTATTTTTCCAGTAACTGCTATCAGATGTTTTCTTTAGAATCACCCTTTCTTATGGGTTGTAATTTTTCCTTAATAATATATTAATTTAGTCTCACAAATTTTTAGTCATAGTAAAAAGTTTGAACTTACTACTAATAGTAATAGACATTTATTGATGAATGTTAAGCTAAAGAGCGACATGACATATTTTGTGTATTAGAAAAATTACTTTAAGACAACTTAGTGAAAGAATAGACCTAGAGATATGGAAAAATATTAGTTAAGATATTTTTTAAATCAAGGAAGGTAAATAATGTTATCTAAATTAAATAAATATGATACAGGAAGTGGAGAAAAGTAGGAATTTTACAGATTTAATTAGGCAGTAGAATCAACAGGAATTGGCAGCAAGTTTAGAGACGATAGCAATTAGAGGCCAGAACTGATTTTGGAGGCCAGAATCAACAGGAATTGGAGGCCAGTTGACTGTGTGTAAGGGAAAGATGAATGCAGATATGAGGACAACACCAGATTTTTGGCTTTGACAGCTGTGTAGATGATATCGATACTCACTAAAACTGACATTCAGAAATAAAAAACAAGGGAGAAAATGATGTCAGTGTTAAACCATGCTGTTCCTGAGATAATGGTGATGTTTGGTATTCAATTGGACATGTGAGTCAGGAGCTCATTAAAGAAATGTTGTTTAGTTATCTAGATGAAGAAATCATTAAAATTGATAAAAATTGCATCATGAGAGGATATGTAACAACCCTGAATTATAATAATATATGAGAGAAGGAAAATGATTGTATAAGAAATCTGATGAAATGTAACGTGAGCAAAAGTGAACACTGCCTTTCTGAATATAAACCAAAAATAAAATTCTAAGGCCCCTCCATCCATCTAAACGGACTTCTTCCTCATCCAGAGCTTTTAAAATTTAACCTGAAAGACTGGATCAGGTCATGAAGGGATGTGGGGGTAGGACATGCCTCATTATGCCTCTCGCATTAATATCAACACAGACTTTAAGTCTGATAAGAAACATTTTACAGCCTGTTTCTCTCTGAAGCCTGCTAGCCAAAAGCTTCATCTGCATGATAAAACTATGGTCTCCACAACCTCTTATTGCAACCTAAACATTCCTTTCTCTTGGTCCCAGGTCTTTAGATAAACTTAACCAATTGTCAACGAGAAAATATTTCAATTTACACCCCGAACTCCCACTTTCAGCTGTCCCACCTTTCTGGACCAAATCAATGTATTTCTTTATTTATTATTATTATTATTATTATTATTTTACCTTAAGTTGTAGGGTACATGTGCACAACTTCCCCTTTTGTTACAAATGTATACATGTGCCATGTTGGTGGGCTGCACCTCTTAACTCATCATTTACATTAGGTATATCTCCTAAAGCTATCCCTCCCCACTGCCCCCACTGCCCAGCAGGTCCTGGTGTATGGTGTATGATGTTCCCCACCCTGTGTCCTTGTGTTCTCATTGTTCAATTCCCACCTATGAGTGAGAACATGTGGTGTTTGGTTTTCTGTCCTTGCAATAGTTTGCTCAGAACGATGGTTTCCAATTTCATCCATGGCCCTATAAAGGACATGAACTCATCCTTTTTTATGACTACATAGTATTCCATGGTGTATATGTGCCAGTCTATCATTGATGGACATTTGTGTTGGTTCCAAGTCTTTGCTATTGTGAATAGTGCCACAATAAACATACGTGTGCATGTGTCTTTATAGCAGCATGATTTACAATCTTTTGGGTATATGCCAGGTAATGGGATGGCTGGGTCAAATGATATTTCTAGTTCTAGATCCTTGAGGAATCGCCACACTGTCCTCCACAAAGGTTGAACTAGTTTACAGTACAACCAACAGTGTAAGAGTGTTTCTATTTCTCCACATTCTCTCCAGCACCTGTTGTTTCCTGACTTTTTAATGATCACCATTCTAACTGGTGTGAGATGGTATCTCATTGTGGTTTTGATTTGCGTTTCTCTGGTGGCCAGTGATGATGAGCATTTTTTCATGTGTCTGTTGGCTGCATAAATGTCTTCTTTTGAGAAGGGTCTGTCCATATCCTTTGCACACTTTCTGATGGGGTTGTTTTTTCCTTGTAAATTTGTTTGAGTTCTTTATAGGTTCTGGATATTAGCCCTTTGTCAGATGAGTAGATTGCAAAACGTTTCTCCCATTCTGTAAGTTGCCTGTTCACTCTGATGGTAGTTTCTTTTCCTGTGCCGAAGTTCTTTAGTTTAATTAGATCCCATTTGTCAATTTTGGCTTTTGTTGCCATCGCTTTTGGTGTTTTAGTCATGAAGTCCTTGCCTATACCTATGTCCTGAATGGTATTGCCTAGGTTTACTTCTAGGGTTTTTATAGTTTTAGGTCTAACATCTAAGTCTTTAGTCTATGTTGAATCGATTTTTGTATAAGGTGTAAGGAAGGGATCCAGTTTCAGCTTTCTACATATGACTAGCCAGTTTTCCCAGCACCATTTATTAAATAGGGAATCCTTTCCCCATTTCTCGTTTTTGTCAGGTTTGTCACAGATCAGATGGCTGTAGATGTGTGGTATTATTTCTGAGGTTTCTGTTGTGTTTCATTGGTCTATATCTCTGTTTTGGTACCAGTACCATGCTGTTTTGGTTACTGTAGCCTTGTAGTATAGTTTGAAGTCAGGTAGGGTGATGCCTCCAGCTTTGTTCTTTTGGCTTAGGATTGTCTTGACAATGCGGACTCTTTTTTGGTTCCATATGAACTTTAAAGTAGTTTTTCCCAATTCTGTGAAGAAAGTCATTGGTAGCTTGATGGGGATGGCATTGAATCTATAAATTACCTTGGACAGTATGGCCATTTTCACAATATTGATTCTTCCTGTCCATGAGCATGGAATGTTCTTCCATTTGTTTGTGTCCTCTTTTATTTCACTGAGCAGTGGTTTGTAGTTCTCCTTGAAGAGGTCCTTCACATCCCTTGTAAGTTGGATTCCTAGGTATTTTATTCTCTTTGAAGCAATTGTGAATGGGAGTTCACTCATGATTTGGCTCTCTGTCTGTTATTGGTGTATAGGAATGCTTGTGATTTTTGCACATTGATTTCATATCCTGAGACTTTGCTGAAGTTGCTTATTAGCTCAGGGAGATTTGGGGCTCGGGTTTTCTAAATATGCAATCATGTCATCTGCAAACAGGGACAATTTAACTTCCTATTTTCCTAACTGAATACCCTTTATTTCTTTCTCTTGTGTGATTGCCACTTTTCAAAGGGATTGCTTCCAGTTTTTGCCCATTCAGTATGATACTCGCTGTGGGTGTGTCATAAATAGCTCTTATTATTTTGAGATATGTCCCACCAATACCTAGTTTACTGAGAGTTTTTTGAGAGTTTTTAGCATGAAGGCTGTTAAATTTTGTCAAAGGCCTTTTCTGTATCTATTGAGATAATTATGTGGTTTTTGTCTTTGGTTCTGTTTATATAATGGATTATGTTTATTGATTTGTATATATTGAACCAGCCTTGCATTCCAGGGATGAAACCAACTTGATTGTGGTGGATAAGCTTTTTGATGTGCTGCTGGATTCGGTTTGCCAGTATTTTATTGAGGATTTTTGCATCGATATTCTTCAGGGATATTGGTCTAAAATTCTATTTTTTGTTGAGTCTCTGCAGGCTTTCGTATCAGGATGACGTTGGCCTCAAAAAATGAGTTAGGGAGGATTCCCTCTTTTTCTATTGATTTGAATAGTTTCAAAAGGAATGGAACCAGTTCCTCTTTTGATCTCTGATAGAATTCAGCTGTGAATCCTTCTGGTTCTGGACTTTTTTTGCTTGGTAGGCTATTAATTATTGCCTCAATTTCAGAACCAGAAAGGGATTCAACTTCTTTCTGGTTTAGTCTTGGGATGGTATATCTGTCTAGGAATTTATCCATTTCTTCTAGATTTCTAGATTATTTGCAAAGAAGTGTTTATAGTATTATCTGATGGTAGTGTGTATTTCTGTGAGATCAGTGGTGATATCCCCTTTATCATTTTTTATTGCATCTGTTTGATTCTCCTCTCTTTTATTCTTTATTAGTCTTGTTAACGGTTTATCAATTTGGTTTATCTTTTCAAAAAACCAGCTCCTGGATTCATTGATTTTTTGAACGGTTTTTTGTGTGTCTATCTTCTTCAGTTCTGCTATGATCTTAGTTATTTCTTGCCTTCTGCTAGCTCTTGCTTCTCTAGTTTTGAATGTGTTTGCTGTTGCTTCTCTAGTTCTTTTAATTGTGATGTTAGGGTGTCAATTTTAGATCTCTCCTGCTTTCTCTTGCAGGCATTTAGTGCTATAAATTTCCCTCTAAACATTGCTTTAAATATGTACGAGAGAATCTGGTATGTTGTATCTTTGTTCTCATTGGTTTCAAAGAACATCTTTATTTCTGCCTTCATTTCATTATATACTCAGTAGTCATTCAGGAGTAGTTTGTTCAGTTTCCATGCAGATGAGTGGTTTTGGGTGACTTTCTTAATCCTGAGTTCTAGTTTGATTGCACTGTGATCTGAGAGAGAGTTTGTTATAATTTTTGTTCTTTTACATTTGCTGTGGAGTGCTTTACTTCAATCATGTGGTCAATTTTGGAATAAGTGCGATGTGGTGCTGAGAAGAATGTATATTCTGTTGATGTGGGGTGGAGAGTTCTGTAGATGTCTATTAGGTCCGCTTGGTGCAGAGCTGAGTTCAATTCCTGGATATCCTTGTTAACTTTCTGTCTTATTGATCTGTCTAATGTTGACAGTGGGGTGTTAAAGTCTCCCATTATTATTGTGTGGGAGTCCAAAAAAAAATGGATATATTTCTTAAATGTACTTGATTGATGTCTCATGCCTCCCTAGAATGTATAAAATCAAGCTGCACCCTGACCACCTTGGGCACAGGTTGCCAGGACATCCTGAGGCTGTATCACGGGTGTGTATCCTTAGCTTTGGCAAAATAAACTTTCTGAATTAGCTGAGATCTGTCTCAGGTTTTCTGGGTTTATTTGAAGAAAAGGAGACGATGAGACAAATAAATAGAAATTTTCAGGCTGGATTGCTGACTGTATCAAATTTAGATAGCAGAGATTTATAAAGGGAACAATCTGCGAATTAATGTTTTCCTTTTTCCTTTTTTTTTTTTCCTCTGAAGTGAAATGCAAGATAGGCTAGTTAATGGTTTGTTAGCCAGTTGAATTGATTTGGTGTTGGAAATTAGCTAGGCAATGCTTCAAAAAGAAAATAAGAAATGAAAATATTGGCCAGTGTCATGGAAGCGGACATAAGAAATCAGAGATAGTGTTTTGTTTGATAAAGTAATGTCAACAAAAAGAGTCAAACCCTGTAAAATATTTTAAGAGCTTTATTATGAGCCAAATATGAGTGACCATGACCCATAACACAGACCTCAGGAGGTCCTGAGAACATATGCTTAAGGTGGTCGGGTGCAGTTTGGTTTTATATATTTTAGGGAGGCACCAGTCAAATGCACTTAAGAAATACATTGGTTTGGTTCAGAAAGGCGGGACAACTTAAAGGGTCAGAAGAGCTGGGGTGGAACTTCCAGGCTAGAGGTAAATTTAAAGTTTTCTGATTGACAATTGGTTTAGTTTGTCTAAAGACCTGGGATCAATTTAAAAAAAATGTTCAGGTCAAGTTAAAAGATTGTGGAGACCAAGGTTCTTTTGAAGTCTTATGGTGGCTGCCTTTAGAGAAAATAGATGACAAGTGTTTTCTATTCAAACCTTTCAAAGGTGCTAGATTCTTATCCAAATCCCTTCAGGATTGAGAGGGCTGGGAAGAAAAAGATCTAGCTATGTTAATAGAGATTATTTACAGATGCACATATATTCCCACAAAGGACAGCTTTGCAGGACCATTTCAATATACGGCAAGGAAGCATGCTTTTGAGGTAAAATATTTTGACTTTCTTCTTTGCCACATAACGTTATGCCAGAGTCGGATTGGAAAGTAAGTTACAATATATAGGGTTAAATAAAACCCATCTGATGAGAATTTATGGTTTGTAGGGTATGACTCCCCTGATCCTTTAGATAGGAATTTGGGCAAGAGAAAAAAGTCAGAGCTTAGACCTCAGTAATAAAGGTGTCATGTTATCACAGAAGATTGTGTTAATTTTATAAATATAAAATATTTTATATAAATATAAGATAGCCAAAAATACTATAAAGTGTGATCTAATCTTGTTCTCTTGATCAATAACAAGATCAAAAGAGATCATTAGAAGTCTTAGTCATGAATTATTCACCTAGACCAATGTCCAGAAGAGTTTTTCCTAGGTTTTCTTGCAGGATTTTTATAGCTTGAGGTCTTACATTTAAGTCTTCAACCCATCTTCAGTTATTTCTTTTTTTTTTTTTTAACATAGTGAGAGATAGGGGTCTAATTTCAGTCTTCTGCATATAGCAAACCAAACCCAAAGCTATCAAAAGAAAGAAAATAACAAAGGTCAGAGGAGAACTACAAAAAATTGAGAAAAAAAAATAACAAATTAAAAGGTGGTTCTTTGAAAAGATAAACAGAATGGATAGCCCATTAGCAAGACTAACAAAGAAAATAAGAGAGAAGATCCAAATAACCATAATCAGGAATAAAAAAGGAGACATTACAACTGATACCACAGAAATAGAAAAGATCATCAGACACTAATATGAATAGCTATATATCTACAAACTAAAAGCCTAGATAAAATGGATAAATTCCTGGAACCATACAACCTTCCAAGATTGAACCAGGAAGAAATAGAAATCCTGAACAAATCAGTAACAAGTAGTGAGAGTGAATAAGTAATAAAAAATCTCCCAAGAAAAGGAAGCCCAAAAACAGAAGGATTCACAGGCAAATTCTACCAAATATACAAGGAAGAACTGGTACCAATCGTCCTGAAAGTCTTCCAAAAAATCAATGAGGAAGGAGTTCTCCCTAATTAAGCCTAGGGAGTAGGTTTCACCCCAATACCAGAGCCAGACAAGGACACAACAAAAAAAGAAAACTACATACCAATATGAACATAGACGTGAAAATCCTAAAGAAAATACATTTTGGAATACACACTCATAAGCTTACTTTTTTTTTTTTTTTTTTTGCTTCCAAATTCTGTCATATCACGGGTGGCAAAACTATGACTATCTATATTCATGGATTAAAATAATAATTATTTAGAGGCCTGCTGCTTCCCTAGAATTATTGCATTTTGCATAATCTGGATTTATACAATTGGTTTACATTTCTCTTTTAACATGAATAAATTTATTTTTTTATTTGTATTTATTTATTTATTTTTGAGACAGGGTCTTGTTCTCTCATCCAGGCTGGAGTGCGGTGGTGTGATCACAGTTCACTGCTGCCTCAACTACCTGGACTTGAGGAATTCTCCCACTTCAGACTCCCACGTAGCTGGGACCACAGGCATGCACCACCATGTTTTTTGTTTGTTTTTTGTTTTTTTGATTTTTCTTTTGTTTGTTTGTTTTTTAATATTGTAGAGATGGTGTCACTGTATTGTCCAGACTGGTCTCAAACTCTTGAGCTCAAGCAATACTCCGGCCTTGGCCTCCTAAGGTGCTGGGATTACAGGCACAAGCTACCACACAAGTCCAGAATGAAAGTTTACTTTAAAACTTAAACTTATCTTTATTCTCAGCTCTCTGTAGTTTGGATGTGGTAGGCTTTCACAGTCTCTGGGTACAAATTCAATCCCATTAATGATTAATCTGAACTTGGGTAACTCCGTAGTTACATCTGTGAAATTGTAGACTCCCAGACTTTCATTTCAGGTTCATCCTTCCAGTGTCTCTAAGAGTATTTAGAAGTCTTTCATATGTTCCTAGTTGATTTAAATTAGCTGCATATACTCCTGCAATAACAGTACCTTTGACATTGCCCTGACATGCCTGCAATTACATCACTCACACTGTGTTTCTCAGGATGACCACTGCTTCAACAGAATGGTTTGCCCCTCAGGATGCTCGGCTCCTAGTTGTGTTCTCAACATTTTTGTAAACCACAGCCTATGCCCCTGATCTTTCATTCCATTTCCTTCTTTTCAGGCAACTGTTCTGCCTTGAGCTAGATTCTGGTTGCTAATAAGTTGCCTCTTGGGCCCTTCCTTGAGGCTGTCCTGCTTCAAGTACCCTTCTCTACACTTCCCTGTAGAGTTCCCCGGTGCTATGTCTCATGGTAGTTTTACTTTTTGGACCCAGACATGGTTGTCTCCAGTATTACTCACTCTTCTCTCCAATATTCTTCTCCTTATGAGTCATACTATTGATATTGACCATCACTTCTTGTCTTTGTTCCTGTAGAAGTAAAATCATTCTATTCTATGATTCAAAGGAGCACTGCACGATTCTCAGTTGTTAGAATTATTTAATTTACAGCTAGGTCATTACTTGTTTGCTGTGTGTGTGTCTGTTTTACACAGTTCCAAGAATGTGGATGGGCTACATGAGTTTAGATCAAGGGTAAAATCAAGTATAGTCATCATGCTCTCCCAGAAGCTACTTCTACCCCTGGCCATAGTTGCTTTTCCTGAATTCAGATTTTATTAACCACAGTGGATTTATTCCCAGAAATCATATCGATTCCAAAATTGTAGTTTTTTCATATCTCCCATTATGCCTTCCATCAAAGTTTAAACAATGCCTTTCATAGATATTCCTGTATATGACTAATGCCAGAATGTGGACAAAGCTTAATTTATTTCCAAGTAGATGTTGGACCTGAATGCAAATCATTCATTGTTACCAGATCTTAAAGGTAGAAAATATTAACCAATTTTACTTGCCAACTTTATCTGAATCTGTTTTATTTCAGGTATAAAGCCCTGTAATATATCAAATTACATTTTACATAACTCTGAAAACGCTGAGCTCCTTTAATGCAAGAACTGGGTTATAAATATTTCTGCTCCTTGCTATCTTCAAATTTTAGCATAGCATATACTCATAAGGCAGCATATATATTTTCTGTTCACATCCAATTGATTAGAATTTTGTAGCATTACCATATCTTGCTACAAAGTATGCTGGAAAATCATAGTTTATATTCTGTATAGATATATGTTTTACCAAATTTGAAGTTATATTTTTGTGTGAGAGAAGGGGAGAGTGGATATTGGTAAGTAAGTAGTGATCTCTTCCACACAGGTCAACTGTGTGTGCTATCTTGATGACGTGTGGAGAAATCACACTAAGAAGACATGAGCATTGGATACATTCCCCTCCCCCCCCGCCCAAATAAGTAAATACTCTCAACTCTCTTCTCTATTGACAGAAGACTTACTTGGATATAAAGAAATAAAGCTAATAGACAGAGAGCTACTTTGAGAAAGGATTGGACAAAATAATATATTATTGAAAGTTATGTAATCTTTACAACTCTCTAGGAATATCAGTTCTTTTCAGTTGGACTTGAATAGTAAGAATTCTTGCTTCCCTTATATTCTTAGGTCCACATTGTTGATAACACTTCTTACATCCAAAAACCAAAATGATCTCTATTTTCTTTATGCCAGAGGCATGATAAATTGATAGATTTATTAATTCAACAAACACATCAAAGGATCTACTATTTATGCTGGACACTAGGAGAAACAATAGAGAATAAAACAACCCTGAAATTTAAAGCTACAAAAAAAAAAAAAAAAAGTAAAGAAAAAATAACCATGATAATAGAGGGTTTTAAAAAGACTTACGAAGAAAATAAATAAAATATTTCAACAGAGAACACTGTAGAATTCTACATTTGGTATGATAATCAATAAGCCTCTTTGTCTAGGTGCTATGTAGAGAAAATGTATTTGATTGATTGATGAATGTTACACAGCTTCATTTTGGTACACAACTGTGCTTTCCTGGGTCTGAGAGTAGGATGTATATGGAACATATACGTCTGCCATCTAGGATCCCTTAAAAGAGCCAATGGCATTGCCTAGAAAGTGGGACATTTATTATAGGCACCACTCAAAATAGATGCCAGGCAGAAAGCCACAAAATTATCATGGGGACCCTGGCTATTGCAATTAGTTCTTTAATTGTTAATTGTGAGGATATCTGGGGAGGCCCAAATAAGGAGCTGGCAGATCAGAGCAGTAGTGGAGCACATGAGGGGGTTGGGTCAGTAGCTATTTGCCAACAGGTTTGGGAATATTTTATATTTCACAAACCAGTTATGTAGTGCCAATGCATCTTTGCTGAATGCCAGCTCTGAGCATAAGGAATATTATGGGCAAAGACCTTGAGGCTCAGATAATCTTAAACTGTTTGAGGAGCAGAAAGAGAGTCAGTGTGAATGGAATAGAACAGTTATGCAAAATAACATACAAAGTGGAAAGTATGCAGGTGCTGAATTAGGTACATTTTTACTCTGTAGACTAGAGAGCTAGAGAGTAATCGTTAGTGCTTATTTTAAAGGAAAAATAAATGTTCCGAAATGTTGTAAGCAAAAGGTATGTCTAAAAAATTGGAGGACAGAAAGAACAAAATGAATGAAGTCACTTTAGAAGTTGAATATGTATATCAAGTGGGTGATGGTGATGGCCAGGACAAGGATGATGACATTAAAGATAAGAATAAATTGTTTAAAGAACTATTTAGAAACTAGAACAGACTGGAATTTATTCAACTGGATGTACATTGTGAGAGTAAAAGAGGAATTACAATGGATTGCTGAGTTTCTAGTTAAGCTAGATGGTGGTGTTAGAAAAAAAAAATACTGGAAGAGAAACAGGATTGATTCTGAAGAGAAACAGGTTTTTTCCTTGATTTTGATATTTTATCTCTTTTCCTTAGTGTACATCCCACCGTCTGTGAGTGCTAGTTATGTTATAATTATTCTGATGAGAATTTAATACATTGGCTCAATCTCTATGTTTGGCATTGCTAAGTTTAAGAGTGGTTAAATCACTTTGGGAGGACAAGGCGGGTGGATCATGAGGTTAGGAGATCGAGATCACCCTGATTAACATAGTGAAACCTCTTCTCTACTAAAACTACAAAAAATTAGCTGGATGTGGTGGCGGGCACCTGTAGTCCCAGCTACTCGGGAGGCTGAGGCAGGAGAATGGTGTGAACCCGGGAGGCAGAGCTTGCAGTGAGTCAAGATGGCGCCACTGCACTCCAGCCTGGGCAACAGAGCAAAACTGTCTCAAAAAAAAAAAAAAAAAAAAAAAGGAGGGGGGACAAACTTTTTTTTTTTTTAAGGTATACTTTGTTCTCACAAGACCATAAAAATTCCCCAGAATAAACTAAATCTATGAATTTAGCAGATATAAACAGCTAGATATATTATATTATATTATATTAACTGTATTATATATAATATGCAACATATAATTTATACCTGTGCATGCTTTTGTATATATGTGTGTGTGTATGAGTGTGTATAGATATATTTAAATGCAAAAAAAATTCTTTGGTGGTTACTCCAAGGAGTATGGGATCAATTCTCCTCAAATAAAATTGGTTCAGATGCCTAGCCTGATGATGCCAAATATACCTCTAAAGATTACAAAAGGATTTCTTACTCACATAATGAAATTTTCTGGAGATAGAAGGACAAGCACCCAAATCAATCCATTAAGCTTGAGCAGAGAGAGTGGATAGGACCCTTATAGTGACTAGAAGAATGTTCTGGGTAAATGTTCCTATGCACCCACTGGGAACTTATGGGCTTCAAACTTCCTGCTAGTGACCAGGGAAGAAGTTAGTGGGTTTTAAAATCGGCTTGGCCCAATGTGGAAAACTCCACTAGGCAGTGCCCAGTGAAGACTCTATGTAGGAGTTTCAACTCCATGTTTAATTTCGACGCCGCCCTAGGAAAAGTTCTCCATGAGGGTCCCACCCCTACAGTAAACTCCTGCCTGGAAATCCAGGAGTTTCCATAAATCCTCTGAAATCGAGTTGGAGGTTCTCGAATCTCAATTCTTGACTGCTATGTGCCCACAGGCTCAACACTAAGTGGCAGTTGCCAAGGCTTTGGGCCTGCACCCTCTGAAGACATGGCCTGAGGTGATCCTTGGTACATTTTAGCCATAGCAAGAGCAGCTGGGACTCAGGGCACCAAGTCTTTAGGTTGCACACAGCAACCTGGCCCACAAACAATTTTTTTCTCCTAGGCCTCGGGGCCTGAGATGGGAGGGGTTGCCACAAAGTTCTTTGACATACCCTGGAGACATTTTTCCGGTTGTCTTGCTGATTAACATTTGGCTCCCTGTTACTTACGCAAATTTCTTCAGCAAGCTTGAATTTCTCCTTAGAGAGTGTGTTTTTTTTTTTTTTTTTTTTAATTTTCTATTGCACAGTCAGGCTGAACATTTTTCAAAATTTCATGGTCTGTTTTCATTTAAAACTGAATGATTTTGAAAGCACCCAAGTCATATCTTGAATGCTTTGCTGCTTAGAAATGTCTTCCACCAGATAACCTGAATCATCTCCCTTGAGTTAAAAGTTCCACAAATCTCTAGGGCAGGGGCAAAATGCCACCAGTCTCTCTGCTAAAACATAGCAAGAGTCACCTTTACTCCAGTTCCCAATAAGTTCTTCATCTCCACCTGAGACAACCTCAGTCTGGATTTTGTTGTCCATATCATTATCAGCATTTTGGTCAAACCCATTCAATAAGTATCAAGAAAGTTCCAAACATTACTACATTTTCCTATCGCCTTCTGTTCCAACATCTGCCTGTTACTTAGTTCTGAAATTGCTTCCACATTTTGTGGTATCTTTTCAGCAACACCCCACTCTACTGGTACCAATATACTGTATTTATCCATTCTAATGCTGCTGATAAAGATATACCCAAGACCGGGCAACTTACAAAAGAAAGGTTTGTTCAATTTACAGTTCTATATGGAGCAAGTCACATCTTAAATAAATGGCAGCAGGCAAAGAGAGAGCTTGTGCAGGGAAACTCCCATTTTGAAAGCCATCAGTTCTCAGGAGACACATTCGCTATCACTAGAGCAGCAAAGAAAAGACCCACCCTCATGATTCAATCATCTCCCTCCAGGTTTCTCCCACAACACACGGAAAATATGGGAGCTACAAGGTGATAGCTGGGTGGGGAAACAGAGCCAAAGCATACCAATACCTGAAAGTAACAATTTGGGAACTGGATAACAGGAGAAGTTGGAATTATTTAAAGAGCTTTAAAGAAGACAGGAAAATGTGGGCAGGAAAATGTGTGCAAGTTTAGAATTTCCTAGGACTTGTTTAATGGCTTTAACCAAAACACTGATAATGACATGAACAATGAAATTCAGGCTGAGGTGGTCTCTGATGGAGATGAAGAACTTGTTTGGAACTGAAGCAAAGGTGTCTCTTGTTGTTTTAGCAAAGAGACTGGTGACATTTTGCCCATGCCCTAGAGAGTTGTGGAACTCTGAACTTGAGAGAGATGATTTAAGGTATCTGGTGGAAGAAATTTCTAACGAGTGAAGCATTCAAGATGTCACTTGGGTGCTGTTAAAGGCATTCAGTTGTATAAAGGAAACAGAGCATAAAAGTTCAGCAAATTTTCAGCCTGGCAATGTGGTAGAAAAGAAAATCCCATTTTCTGTAAATCTGCAGAAATTTGCATAGATTATGAGAAGCCAAATGTTAATCCCCAAGATAATGGGAAAAATGTTTCCAGGGCATGTCAGAGATCTTCATGGTAGCCCCTCTCATCATAGGCCTGGAGGCCTAGGAGGAAAAGATGGTTTTGTGTGCCAGGCCCAAGGTCCCTGTGCTATGTTCAGAATAGGGACTTGGTGTTCTGCATCCCAGCTGCTCCAGCCATGGCTGAAAGGAGCTAACATAGAGCTCAGGCCATGGCTTCAGAGGGTGGGAGCCCCAAGCCTTAGTATCTTCCACAGAGTGTTTAGTCTGTAAGTACACAGAAGTCAAGAATTGAGGTTTGGGAACCTTAACCTAGATTTCAGAAGATGTATGGAAACACCTGGATATCCAGATAGAAGTTTGCTGTAGGAGTGGGATCTTCATGGAGAACCTCTGCTAGGTCAATGCAAAAGGGAAATGTGGGATGGGAGCCCCCACACAGAATCCCTACTAGGGCATGATCCAGTGGGGTTATGAGATGAAGGCCACCATCCTCCAAACCCCAGAATGGTAGATCCACTGACAACTTGCACTGTGTGCCTGGAAAAGCTGCAGACACTCAACACCAGCCCTTGAAGGCAGCTGGAGGGGAGGCTGTACACTGCAAAGCCACAGGGGTGGAGCTGCCCAAGACTATGGGAACCTACGTCTTGTATCAGTGTGACCTGGATGTGAGACATGGAGTCAAAAGAGATCATTTTGCAGCTTTAAGATTTGACTGCCTTGCTCTATTTCAGACTTGCATGGGACCTGAAGCCCCTTTGTTTTTGCCAATTTCTAGCATTTGTAATAGTTGTATTTACCCAATTCCTGTACCCCCATTGTATCTTGCTTTGGATTTTACAGGCTGGTAGACAGAAGAGACTTGTATTGCCTTGGATGAGACTTTGGACTGTGGACTTTTGAGTTAATGCTGAAATGAGTTAAGACTTTGGCAGACCTTTGGGAAGGCATGATTGCTTTTGAAATGTGAAGATATGAGATTTGAGAGGGGCCAGGAGTGGAATGATATGGTTTGGCTTTGCTTCCCCACCAAAATCTCATCTTGTTGCTCCTGTAATTTCTACATATTGTGGGAAGGACCCAATGGAAGATGAGTGAATCGTGGGGCCAGATCTTTCTTGTTCTGTTCTCATGATAGTGAATGGATATCAGGAGATCTGAAAATTTTAAAAATGTGAGTTTCTTTGCATAAGCTCTCTCTTTGTCTGCTGTTATCTATGTAAGATTGACACTCCATGTAGAACTGTAATTACAATAAGCCTCTTTCTTTTTCTTTTGTAAAGTGCCCAGTCTTATATATGTCTTTATCAGTAGCATGAAAACAGCCTAATACAGGTATCTTTAAAGCACACCACTCTACTGGTACCAATTTACTGTATTAGTCCATTTTCACACTGCTGATGAAGATGTACCTGAGACTGGGTAATTTCTAAGGAAAAAGAGCTTTAATGGACTCACAGTTTCACATGGCTGGGGAGGCCTCACATTCATGGCAGAAGGTGAAAGGCATGTCTCACATGGCAACAACAAAAGAAGAGAGTTTGTATAGGGTAATTCCCCATGATAAAACCATCAGGTCTCATAAGACGTATTCACTATCATGAGAACGGCACAGGAAAGACCCACCCTCATGATTCAGTTACCTCCCACCTGGTCTCTCCTACAACATGGCAGAATTGTGAGAGCTACAATTCAATATGAGATTTTTGTGGGGACACAGCCAAACCATATCACCAACCAATTAAAATATCACTCAAATATGTGAAAACTGATTGAGGCATTAATGTGGATGGCTTTTAAAAAGCCAAATACAATTTTTAAAATGAGGTTAATTTATAAAACTTTTTATCAGATAAAAGTGATACTTTATACATGGGCTTTTGAAAATGCAAAGTAAAAGTATAAAGAAAAATATACATCTTCCACAGGCTTACTGGAAAAAAAATATGTTGAAATATTTTCTTCTTGTCACTGTTCTAAATACATATCTATACTGTATCTGTATCTGATTCTACATATTTACATATGTACATCTATATATCCGTATCCATATCTGCATCTATCTATAATGTTTTCAGCTCAGCAATAATTGTGTTTTAACCTAACATTATCTTAGGTGCTATTCTCTCAGCAAATATATTGTTCAAAATTATTCCATTGCATGGATATTCCAAACATATTTAACCATTATTTTTTCTTTATATAATATGCTGTTTTAAATATTTCTATAATAAAAAATACACAGCATACTACTGAACACTTTGAATATCACTCAAATTCTTTAGCTTGGATGTACTGAGTCAAACAACATGAATGATTTTAGTATTAATTAACATTTTAAATCTGCTTTTAAAAGAAATTGTGAATTTCCGAATTTACAATAATATAAGAGTAAATCTCCACAAATAATCACTAGTAGTGGGTGTATATTTCCAATACACACATCTGTTTATATTCTTTGATAAGATAGTTAAAAATAATATCACAGTTTTTTAAATCCACACTTCTGTGATGGTGATAGATTCTTGATAATCTCTGTTACTTCTACACATCCAGACATTGCAATCTTTGTTCTCCAGAACTATAGTCTCAAGAATGCTTTTGCAAGCCACCCTGGAAAGATAGAGACCGGAACTCCCACTGGAGCAAATGTATTTACATTTCCAGATAGTGAAGAGAAAGTCAGTAACATCTTCTGGAGTGATTTAAAGATGTCTTACCCGTGAGACATTCCAGTTTAATAATTATAGAGATCCTCCCACTTCTCCAAAATGAACTTGCTTATATTCTAAGGTACAAAGACAATGTCTGTGTCAAGAGGGGAGAAGAACAGGTTTGCCAGCAGCCCATTTGTAAGACTAGAGTGTCCTAAAGGTAGGGTTCCTTTCCTGGAATGCCTTGCCATGCTATATTCATGTACTACCTGGCCCTCATGTTGCCCTATGAAAATTGGGGCTCAGAGAACTGATGTGAAATGTTACTCTGGCTAATCTTCTGCATTGAATAATAAACTTTGCTCTTACTCAGAAGTCTAATATCTTTGCACCAGATGAAACTGTAAAATTATGACTGGCTAACTTGCAAGTTTGCCGGCACAGTGAAATCTCAAATGCTTCAATTTCTGACTTGGCATCTTAATGCTAGTGATATGGACAGGAGGCAGGGACAAAGGAGAAGAGGGCAATTCCCTTGCAAAGGCCCTACCCCCAAGCCTAAATAGGAATAGGCATTCATGCTTTTGTGCCATGTCCCTAAATAGGAATAGGCATTCATGTTTTGTGCCCAAATGTTGCCTTTAGCAAAACCACTCTGGCCTGCTGCGCCCCTATACTGTATGCATGTAAACCCCAAGCTCCACTGACAGAGTGGCAGATCAGCACAGCAGTGAAAGAAAGAAGAGAAAGAGCTTGTGAACATTGAGAGGAGTTTGGCTGGGGACGGCCAGAGAGGAGATCGGCCGCAAGACAGCTGAACTCCAGGGGAAGATCATCTTCTCATTCCATCTCCTTTTCAGCTCCTCATCCATTCTGCTGAGAGCCACCTCCATCACTCAATAAAATCCCCCCATTTACCATTCTTCAAGTCTGTTTGACCTGATTCTTCCTGGATGCTGGACAAGGACCTGAGTACCAAGAGGACAGGGTATAAAAGGCTGTCACCCTGACTCCACTGAACTGCTTAACACTTAGCCACCCACAGATGGCAAAGCTAAAAGAGCATCATAACACCCCTAGACACAGCTGTGGGGCCAGAGCCCAAAAGCTCTTGCCCCAGCTCACCTGCATGCTCCCATAAGGGGTTTGAGTGCATGGCAGCCGAGTAAATGAGTCACATCCCTGTTGCAAGTCCCCAAAGAGGTCAGGGAACTCTTCTGTCTTAGCTAGGGGCTCGCCTGGGATCCAGGGATTCAGCATGAGGGTGAGTACAGATTCGGAACTGTCAGATCTGCCTATTTTCCAAGACCCTGACACCTCTCTCTTTCCTTTGAGTAAAAGGAATATTGGCTCTGTTTCTCTTCATGGAGGTCGAACCATTGCATGGGACCAGAGTAGAGTCCTGGGGCAACTAAAGGCATCTTTTGTTGCTAAGAGATCCCAAGACTAAACTTCTTTGGCCAAGATCCCCAGACTTTTCTGTGATACCTTTTGTTCTTTCATGACTTGAAATGGCTCCTATCGCTTCTGTATAATGTTAAGGGTTATGCTACGAACTACTAAGATGTGACTAAGTACAATGTATGTTTGGCTCAACAATCAGGGGAGTAAATTTAAAACAATTTGGTTTCCATTTGTTCTTAGAGGTGCGACCCCAAACCTCACCCTAATGGCTGCAGGTGATACGTGGGATGGACAAGCATGCAGTGACTCACCACCTTCCTGCCTCCCCTACCAACTTGGGGACCTGGGTCTGTCTGCAGCATCCACAAGCCACACCCAATGGCCATGAGGGGTGGGAAAAAACCGTGATTGCCACTGAGGCCCCAGTACCTCCTGATTGCTGCACCAGAAGAGCCTTTCCTCCCATGGCCGAGGGGTCCTTACTGGTCTGAACTGGGGAAGGGATATAGTAGTTGAAGGAAGCTATTTGCACAGAGCAAGAAGTTCCCCCCACCGTACTATTTTTTTTTTTTTTTTGTACTTTAAGAAGTTTCCTTTATTCTTTTCTAAGTGAGAGGGGTCCTATCTTCAGCACTCTGCTTATAACAGGAAAAACAACCGATGACCGATCCCTGCTGGCTGATAACTGCAATTTCACCATGGCCCATTTGAGACTCAATACATGCAGCCCCTGAAACATCTTTTTGTCACAAAATCAATTCTAGGATTCAGGTCGAGGGCCTAGAATGAAAAACTTGATCTGAGGGATCCAAAGCCAGGCAACAGGCACAAGGTAAATGGGTAGGACCAGTTCCTGCCAACTAAATCCCTGTTTCATGGAAGGAGGTCATGCTCCATGACATAGATGAGGTTCAGGGAACTCAAAGGTTGTTTACAGCAGGGGAAATAGGGCGCACATGGGTAAGAGAAGATACTCCCACCCTGTAGCCCCTCCCGCTATTAACATGGATGAAAATCGCTTTGGCACCCATGGGTGGGACCTGCCAAGGTCTCCAGGACTCGGGGACAAGATGGAAGAGAAAGAATGGATGCCCACCTTCTCTCCATTACACCTCTGGTTATCACTGAAAGAAGGAAAGAAAATGAGGGATGCCTCTATTTCTCTGTCTTTCAGAATTGGAAACCAGCTATCTTCACCACTGCCAGGTTATACTTCCCTGGAGTGTATCCTGAACCACTGGGACTGCTTTGACCCTCAGACTATGGAGGAGAAACACCTCATATCCCTCTGCACAAAGGTTTGTCCAAGTTATGGTTTACAAGAAGGACTGGTTTGGCCTCAGTAAGGAACCATTCATTTTGATACAGCCCTGCAGTTAGACCTTTTCTGTAAATACGAGGACAGATGTTCTGAGACCCCATATGTTCAGGCTTTCTTTACCTTGCATGACAATCCAGACCTTTGCTGACAGGGTAGGATTTATCCATCCCTCCTGTTTGTCATCTCAGGAGAGGGTACAAGGGGAAATCCCAGAGAACTAATAAATCCCAGAGGCACCACCAACACAGAAGCCAGCTCCCTCCAGCCCTGCTCCTCTAGGTCTACCCCATCCTCTGTATCCAGCTTCTCTCTCTTGCTTGCCCACTCCTAGAAATCCTCACCCTAGACAAGCCCTAGTCTCACCCTTGCTCTCCAATAGATGCCTGGTGAATTTGACCACAGTAAAGTCCAGGTTCCCTTGTGTCTACAGAACTTAAAACAGGTTAAGGAGGATCTTGGCAAGTTTTCACATGACTCTAATAGATAAATAGAGGCTTTCCAGAATTTCATCCAAATATTTGAGCTCTCCCAGAAAGACTTTACGTTACTTTTGAATCAGACCCTGACTAACACTGAGAAGCAGGCTGCTCTGCAAGCAGAAGAGAGATTTAGGAATGAGCTTTGTATCACACATAGCATCAGAGAAGGGGGCAAACTTTATCCAACTGGAAGAGAAGCAGTACCGATGGACGACCCTGGATGGAATCCCAATGATGAGTCGGGAGAATGGAAGAGGTGACACTTTCAGGAGTGCATAATGGAGAGTTTACATCGGACTAGGACCAAACCTCTCAATTATACCAAGTTTTCCATGATAAATCAGGGATTTGATGAAAATCTCACTGCCTTCCTGGAAAGGCTAACAGAGGTCTTGGTCAAACACACCTGTCTATCTCTTGATTCAGTCGAGGGACAACTAATCCTGAAAGATAAATTTATTACTCAGGCAGCTCCTGATATCATGAGGAAGCTGCAGAAACAGGCCCTGGGACTAGATAGTACTTTAGAGAACCTCCTGAAAGTGGACACTTTGGTCTTTTGTAACCAAAAAGGAGGCCCAAAAGAGAGAGGAAACACAGGAAAGAGACAAGAGCTTTATTGACCACCAGGCAAGTCAACAAATCCCAGAATTTCCAGGGTGCACCTGTTCACTGCTACAGATGTGGCAAGCCAGGGTATTTTAGGAAGGATTATCCAGGAAGCATGAGGTAGCCACCTTGACCTTGTCCAATCTGAAATGGGGACCACTGGAGGAAGTGGTGGACTGTCCCACGAATGCTGGTCACCAGTTCCAGACCCAGTCTCCCAAATGGTCCAGCAGCAGGACTGATGAATCCCAGGGCTCATCTCTTCAATGTCCCAATGGTCCAGACCACCATTACCATCCAGGAGCCACAAGTAATTCTGAAAATCAAACAGAGAAAAATGGATCTCCTTTTGGAAACTGGAGCTGGTCTCAGTTCTCCTCTCCAGTACAGGGCTCTCTCCCGTCTTAGCATGACCCTGAAGGGCATCTCAGGAAGGCCTTTAACTGAATATTTTCCCCAACCTATTAGTTGAAGTTGGAGAGACCTTTTGTTCACCCATGCATTTCTAATTA
Source organism: Papio anubis (assembly GCF_008728515.1). NCBI lineage: Eukaryota > Metazoa > Chordata > Mammalia > Primates > Cercopithecidae > Papio > Papio anubis. The sequence goes on from NC_044977.1 coordinate 125,837,634, forward strand.
TGCCTGAAAGCCCAACTTCTCTGTTGGGCAGTGATATTCTGGCCCAGTTGTGGACCTCCATTCTGATGGCCCCTGGGCAAACTCTTTGTCTCCCTCTGTTGGAGACTGATGTTAACCCAGAAGGTTGAGCAATTGAAGGGAAGATTGGCTAAGCCACAACCACCCTACGAGTCAAGGTCCACCTTAAGGATTCCACCTCATTTCCTAACCAGAAACAATATCCCCTGAAACTAGAGTTTAGGAATGGACTAGAAGCCATCATTGATAACTTGAGGATTCAGTGCCTCCTCAAACCCTGCAACAGCCCTTGTAATACCCTGATATTGGGGGAACAAAAACCCAGTGGGGAATGGAAACTAATTCAGGACCTCCACCTTGTTAATGAGGCTGTGGTTCTGATAATCTGGTGATTCCCAATCCATATACCCTGCCAGCTCAAATACCTGAGGTAACTAAATGGTTCACAGTCCTGGACCTAAAGAATACTTTCTTCTGCATACCATTATACTCTGACTCTCAGTATTTGTTTGCGTTTGAGGATCCTTCTAACCAAACCACCCAGTTAACCTAAACAGTGTTACTTCAGGAATTCTGAGACAGCCTCCACATTTTTGGGCAGGTAATTATCAAGAGACCTCTCTGAGTTCCTTTATCATCAAGTTAAAGCTTTACAATACATAGACAACATTCTCCTCTGGGCTCCAACAGAGGAAATCCCTCAGGAAGGCACTAAGGCTCTTCTTAATTTTCTAGCTAACAGATACAAGGTTTCAAAATCTAAAGCTCAGCTCTGTCAGACTTCAGTGAAATACCTAGGCCTGGTACTGTCAGAGGGGACCAGGACATTGGTCAAAGAAGGGATTAAGAAAATCTTATCGCCGGGCGCGGTGGCTCAAGCCTGTAATCCCAGCACTTTGGGAGGCTGAGACGGGCGGATCACAAGGTCAGGAGATCGAGACCATCCTGGCTAACACGGTGAAACCCCGTCTCTACTAAAAAATACAAAAAACTAGCCGGGCGAGGTGGCGGGCGCCTGTGGTCCCAGCTACTCCGGAGGCTGAGGCAGGAGAATGGCGTAAACCCGGGAGGCGGAGCTTGCAGTGAGCTGAGATCCGGCCACTGCACTCCAGCCTGGGCGACAGAGCCAGACTCAGTCTCAAAAAAAAAAAAAAAAAAAGAAAATCTTATCCTTTCTCCTCCCCAAAACTGTCAAGTAACCAAGGGAATTCTTGGGTATTATAGGATTCAGCAGACTGTGGATACCTGGGTAGAGTAAAATAACTTGTCCCTTATACTACCTAATAAAGGAGACTCAGGCAGCTAAAACTCACTGTCTAATTTGGGAACCAGAGCCTAGAAAGACTTTTGACCAACTAAAACAAGCTTTCCTTAAGACACCAGCCATTTGTCTCTCCATAGGAAAAATCTTTAATCTTTATGTGACAGAAATAAATGGAGTGGCACTGGAAGTTCCAACATAAGCCCAGGGTACTGTCCAGCAGCCTGTTGCCTACCTAAGTAAGGAACTTGATTTAGTAGCCAAAGGGTGGCCAGCCTGCCCCTGGGAGGCCTCAGTGGTATCCTTGCTTGTAACAGAGGCTACTAAGTTAACCGTGGGGAATAACTTAACTGTTTATGCTTGCATAATGTGGTAAGACTACCGTCTACTGTCTTCTTTATGTTTGTTTATTTGTTTTTGAGATGGAATCTTGCTCTGTTGCCCAGGCTAAAGTATTGGCTCACTGCAACCTCTGCCTCCTGGGTTTACAGGATTGTCCCACCTCAGACAACCAAGTACCTGGGATTACAGGTATCTGCTATCACACCAGGCTAATTTTTGAATTTTAGTAGAGACAATGGGGTTTCTTCTTGTTGACTAGGCTGATCTCCAACTCTTGACCTTAGGTGATCCACCTACCTTGGCCTCCCAAAATGCTGAAATTATGTGTGTAAGTCACCATGCCCAGCCCAGGACTACTGTCTCCTAAGGGGAGTCTCTAACTAACAGACAACCACCTCCTCAGGTACCAAGCTCTGTTATTAGAAGGATCTGCAGTTCAATTAAATATATACTGGGGAAAATACTTCAATTTCTTTTAAGGCTTGCTATCTGTTATATGATGCTATACTAGAGTAAGAATAGAATTTGGTATGTTAGTGCTACAAAGTCTGTTTTGTCAGACTTAAGATCCCTGTTTCAATGTTAATGCTGGTCAGTTGTGCCTGACTGAGGCATGTCCAAGCCCCTTTTCTTATCATGGCCTGAACCAGTTTTGTGGGTCAACTTTGGAATGCCTTTGGCTGAGAGGAGGGGTCCATTCAGTCCATTGGGGAGCTTCGAATTGTGTTTTGTGTTTACAGAGCACTGCCATTATCAGTGACCCCTTCCCTTCCCTTTCTAATCACTGTTTCCTGTCAAAGATAATCATTAAGCTGATTCTTTTAACAGTGAAAGGGTTTGATAAGTTGGTTTCTGGAGTTTTCATAAATCAAAGTATTCAGTATAAAATTCCTCTGTATCATTTTTACATATATATATGTGGTTATGTGTACTTTTTTCATAGTTCTATAGCAGAATTTCTCCATCTTGCACTATGCACATTTTGGACTGGATAATTCTTTGCTATGGGTGCTATGCATGGGAGGACATGTGGCGCATTGCTGGCATATGCTCCTTAGAAGCCAATAGCATTCCTCCAGTTGGTTCAACTAAAAACTTTCTCTATACATTGTCAAACATCCTCTGGGGATGAAATAACCTCCAACTGAGAACCACTGTCCTATAGAATTCAAGTTAATATGACAATAATGTTAATCAATTTTACTATTGGTTGGTATTTTAGTTGTTTCTCTTTTTTTTTTTTTTTTTTTTTTGCTGGTATGAACATTCTGCTACATATGTTGTGGTAACAATAGGCAAATGTGGTATGTAAACGGGGTGGGTTCACTGAGTCTAAAGATTAGCCTTAGTAGATATGCTAAGCAGTACTTTAGAACTGATTTTGCCAACTTATTCTTCCATCAGAAGTGTGTGTGTTATATTTTCTATACAATTGTTGATATTTTCAGCCTTAAATTTTAGTGCTTATAATAGATATCAAGTGTTATCTCATTGTAGTTTTCCTTTGTATTTTCTATTAAGTAATAAAGTGGACTGCTTTTTCAGTCCATTTAATGTTGAGTGTACATTTGGATGCTTTTTTTATGACTATAAATTCAAAACTTTTGCAGATTTTTAAAAATTAATTTGACCCATCTTTTGGGGAGTTCTTTATACTTGCTAGATGTAAATTGATTGTTAGATGTATATATGGCAAATGTAGCTTGCCTTTTTGTTTTCTTAACAGTGTTTTTTGATGAGCAGTTATGTTTAATTACATTTATGTATTTTTATAGTTAGTATTTTTTGTGTTCCATTTGATGCATTTGATATACACTAGATATTGTCATATTTTCTTCTAGGACTTTTAGTGTTTTACCTTTTATCTTTAGAAGCATAGTCCCTAATAAATTAATACTTTATATAGGATGAAATGAAATAAAATCTATTTTTTCTAATGGGAATATCCAATTGATACAGTGCTGTTTATTAAAAGACCATTCTACTCCCATTGTAATTCATATGTTGTATAATTCACTATGTCATGGCATTATGACACTTACATTATAAAACAGGTGACTTATGTTGCAGCATGCTCATTCTCACATGGAAACATTTCAAAAGAAAGTTTATGCTTAAGAGCGCTCTGTGTTTGATTTTCTTCTACAGTTTTTGGCACTTTGACTCAGGTCAATACTGGACTTGCTGCTCCTCCACCTGGACTACTTCAGCAATGATAGCTTGCAGCAGATGTCTCTCTCTCTCTCTCTCTCTCTCTCTTTTCTTTTTCCATTTTCAGATTCTCCCACCGAACATCTGAATATATCCTGCTGATGAGCATTCTGTTGTCTGTCTTTAAGGACTACTGATATGGTTTGGCTCTGTGTCCCCACACAAATCACATCTTGAATTGTAATACCCATGTGTTGAGGGAGGGACATGGTGAGAGGTGATTGGATTATGGAAATGGTTTCCCCCATGCTGTCCTCATAATTGTTAGTGGGTTCTTACGAGATCTGATGGTTTAAAAGTGCTTGGCTGTTCCCCTCTCACTCTGTCTCTCCTGCCACCTTGGGAAGAAGGTGCTTGCTTCTCCTTTGCCTTCTGTTATGATTGTAAGTTTCCTGAGCCATGCAGAACTGTGAGTCAATTAAAGCTCTTTCCTTTATAAATTACCTAGTTTCAGCCACTTCTGTATAGCAGTGTGAAACAGACTGATACAACCTCCTAAATCATTACTCCTTCTTTTACTGTCTTTCAATAAGTTATTTTAATTTTTCATTACTCAGGGCTGTTACAGATGACATGGAAACGTAGAGCCCAGTTTTCATAGGCATAAATAATTTATTTCCCATTTTCTCTCCATGTTTAAATATAAGCATTCATTGAAACTCCAAGTCATTGTCCAGATTCTTTAGCGCTCTACAACACAGAAAAATTCTAAAACTATTTCCCCTAAGAGACCTTAGCGAGATAAAATATATCTTTTGAATAATAAATAAATATAAAAAGCAATATAAACATAGAAATTAAAAGACGAAAATATCCAAACTTAAACTCTTCTGTTCCTCTTGATTCAACTTTTGTTTGGTCTCCTTCGTGCCCTCCACTTGAATTCTTCCATCCCCTTGCTCTGTTCCTGCTCTTCCTACTTCTGTACTTTGCGAGAACCTCTTTTCTTTCTTCTACCTCCTCTTGCTGAGCACAAAATTCTTATTAGATTATGTCTCATTACAATGTCTTATAAAGAGTTAGATACCACGATTAGCTTTATTTTTATTGGTTAAACCTTGTTTACGATTAGACTGTGTAATCTAATGAAATATCTAGCCCTCAAAAGAAAAGACAAAAGTCAACAAACACTTTAAGATTTTCCACAAGCTATGTATCCAAGGATGCCCTAATGTCTACCAATTATTTCATCATTTTGTGGAACTCAGTGATACTAATATTTGTTCAGAAAAAGTAAAATAGATTATCAAAATTGTATTCAATATAAGGATCAAAATTTGACAACATATATATATATATTTATATGTCATATAAAAATAACATGTATTATAATACTGTATGTTATATGTGTTATATATAACATATATATACACCTGTATATGTTATATAATATCATTTTATATGTCACATGTCATTTATATATGTTATCTATAAATAACATATATTATACATACTATATATTATGTATATACAATCATGTGTCATTTAATGAAAAGAATACATTCTGAGGGATGTTAGGCAATTTCTTCATTGTGTGAACCTCATAGAGTGTACTTTCATAGAGGAGGTATAACCTACTACACATCTTCGCCATATGGTATAGCCTATTCCTCCTAGGCTACAAACCTGTATAACAGGTTCTGTACTCAACATTGTAGCCAATTATAAGACAATTGTAATTGTTTTTATATAAACATAGAAAAGGTACAGTAAAGATAGCATATAAATGATTATTTTAATGGTACACTTGTATAAGGCAGTTACCATGAATGGAGCTTGCGAGACTGGAAGTTGCTCTGAGTGAGTCAGTGAGTGAGTGGTGACTGAATATAAAGGCCTAGGGCATTACTGTATACTTTACTAACACTGTACATTTAAACTACAATAAACTTATAAAATAATGTTTTCTTCAATAATGTTATCCTTAGATTACTGTAACTTTTTTACTTTATATACTCTTTTTAACTTTTTGACTCTTTTGTAATAACACAGTCTAAAATACACACTGTATGCTATACAAGAACATTTTCTTTTTTGTATAGTCTTATTCTATACCCTTTTCATATTTTTAAAGTTTCTTTTTCCCTCTTTAAGTTTTTTGTTAAAAACTAAGAAAAAGCACATGCATTAGTCTAGTCTACACAGGGTCAGGATTGTCAATATCCCTTCCTTCTACCACTCCATCTTGTTTCGCTGGGAATTCTTCAGGGGCAATAACAGGAAGTGAAATTGTAATCTCCCATGATAACCATGTCTTCTTCTGAAATACTTCCTAAAGGACCTGTCTAAGGCTGTTTTACAGTTAGTTTCTTTTACAAGTAGAAGGAGTACGTTCTAAAATAACAACAAGAAGGATAGTGTAGTAAATACATAAAGCAGTAACATATTTATTATCATTATCAAATATTATATGCTGTACATAATTATATGTGCTATATTTTTATGTGACTGGCAGTGCAGTAGGTTTGTTGACACCAGCATCTCCACAAACCAATGAGTAATGTGGTGCAGTACAACAGCTATGATATCACTAGGTGAGATAACTTTTTCAGCTTCATTATAAACTTATGGGACCACCACTGTATATGAAATCCATTGTTGAGCAAAACACCTTTATGTAGCACATGACTGTATGAGAGAGAGAGAGAGAGAGAGAGAGAGAGAGAGAGAGAGAGAGAGAAAGAGAGAGAGAGAAAGAACTTAGAAATAAGACCTCTTCGTATACTTCATAGCTATTATTGAAGTTCTTTCTGTAAAAAGTAATTGGTCAAAATTGCACTCCTGAAACAGAAATAAATAAATAAATAAATAAATAAATAAATAAATAAATAAATCTCATTCTAGCCTTTTGAGACGTTGCTATCTTGAGGGGAATAAACATTACAACTGTCATATCCACCTTTCTCAGTGATGGTATTTAACCAAGTGTGCTAGGTTTTGTTAGAAAACTAAAAAACAAACAAACAAGAAATAGAATGGCAAGCTCTTTCTAGTTCTATGAATTACTAGGTTTTTTTTTTTTTTCAAAACTTTAAAGATCAAGAAAAAGAAAAATACCAAATAAATTATTAGCTTTTCAGATTAGAAATTAGATAAACCCAAGAACAAGGACACCTTTAGCCTAGCCTAGACAAAGATGTCTGATAATATTTTAAGGCAAAAGGGTAGTGGAAGAAAACTTTCCCTATTTTAGTGGAAAAGATAGACTCTAGTCACACCTGCAAGTAAGTAGCTACTAGTCTACCTACAATTTCTATTAACAAAAAAGGGAGAAAAATTTCATGCAATTGCTCAACTGGAACATTCCATTTCTTATTACTTCCCAGGGTTACACTCCCTACTATAAACCATATGATCCCTCCGTCATTTCTTTTTCAGAGTAACAAAGACATTTTATTGGTAGAAATCCGAGATACCACACAAACACTGCTTTTGCATCACTCAGTTACTGTCTCTCTGGAACTTATCAATATACTTTTATGTTTAGTGATTTTACTCCAATGAATTTGTGGGAACAAGGCTTATTTGAAAATGATGTGCCATTATAAAATTTAAACCAGATGACCTCATTCTGGAAATTCCAGAAGATGAATTCTGATCCATAGTTTTGTGATAGCTTAGATGGATCACTCACTCTGATATCTCCCCTACCAACATCTCAGACCTTGAATCTGTTCCCAATAGCCTTTCAGCTAAAGAAAGTTTATATCAGATGAAAGATGCTGAAGCCATAAAGTTACTCATCAATCCATCTATGTCTTACTGAAACTAACCCAATATCCATTAATAAAAGAGACTTTTGAAGACCCATTATATTACAAACCTCCAAAAAGTACTAAAAGTTTCCTTTATTAGCCATTGTTATGCCTCTTCTGCCCATCAAAAAGGCAAATGAATATGGTTACCACCTTGTACAAGATTCATGGACCATTCATTAACAGATTTGTACTCCCTCACTCCTTGCAGTTTCCAACCATAATACAATTCAAACATTCCTTATCCCTGAGGCAGACAACTTCAGTGGTAGATCCATGTTCAGCATTTTTCTTTTAAGTATACCTTCCCATGCAACCTCATGATACCTTTTTTATATTTCCTTTGGGAAATAAATAATATATGATAGTTACATTCCACAGATTTACAGAAATGTTCTATTAGTTTTTGCAAATACTGAGCCAGTACTCCACTCTTATATTATAAATGGATGGTTTTCTTCTGTTCTGTGCTTCAGTTTGAAAGTCTTACAGAATTGATTTCCTCTTTTCTGACAAAGATTTTAAAAACAAACTTCAATTGTTTTTAGATAAAATTGCATTTTCTAGGCCACGACAATATGCAAAATGGTAAATCTTGTTGCCTCAAAAATTGGAATTATTTTTCATTTTCTCTGACCAATTAATAGAAGAGAACTTAGAAGAGCTCTTGTTCTCATAAGACGCTGTACAAAGAAATGCTAACATTTTTGAACGTAATGACCCTTTATATATAATCAAATGAAAGCTGAAAAATCTGAGGTTTTGGCTTGGATAGATTCACAAGAGACTGTCTTCACTAACATTACGCATATCCTTCAAAATCCCTTTCCCTGGACTACATAATAACCATAAAACTTTTCCTCTATTTGTATAGAAAACTTAGGACAAGTTAAGAAACTTTGATTTAAAACAGATCACTAGACATGGCCTTCATCCAGAGCCTTCAGATCAAGACACCTGAATGCATAAAGCCAAAAACTGCTACAACTATCTTTGTATCTTTCTCCTCTAAATTTTAATGACTTTTAATTCCCTGTCTCTGTTAGTTTAGTGTTACTGATTGCCAAGATGAGATTCTACGAGTTATTTCTTCAGTCTTCTTTGTCTAAACACCAAAGATTAAACCTGTCATTTAGATTACATTTGGCACCAATGAGTCCACACTCAAGCTAAAAGTTTAGTTAATCAGATTGCTGAGTTTGTACCATTTTCCCTAGGAAACTATATGCTTGTGCAAGATAATAATATCACTTTCCTTTCACTATATACTGCTAAAGAGACTTGAAAATAATTAATATTTAAAAAAATCAAAATAAAAAAAGTAAAAATCATTGTAGACTATTATTCCCCGCAAAGAAGTTGTGTGTTTAACTAAATCTAATGATTAAAGGTACCCGAAAACAGGTTCTACAAAAACACCATAAACTTCCTTCTCTTATTCTTCCTTTCTTTAGAGAAAAAAATAAAGTTTTTTTCTCTAAACCTTCAGGACAAAATTGGACTATTAATTGCCTTCTACAACCTTATATACTACATTCCCATTTGCCCTATTGCTAATGTGATTGCCAACTCTACTAAATGCTCTGACACTTTTCAGTTTAGGAGGAAACCTTGTTTATTCTTTTCTATTTGATTCTTACTAAGTTTAGCAGACAATTTTGATACTTGCTTGCAACCAGAAATCACTCCAAAGTTTCTGCTTTTCATAAATTAAATTTTTATGACAAAGTGTCATAATTTTTATGATTCCAACCTTATCAAAACTATGCAGCAATTTAAAAAAATACATTTAACATGCATTTGGGAGGCATTGATCCTAGAAATTCTTCATGAATACAAACAAAGCTATTTGATTAATTCTTCTTGATACTTAAATTTAGACTCTGGGTCACATTGCTTGAATATTTTCAATCTCTGGCACCCAAGATTACTAGATAATTCCTACTTATTTGATAGCTATTAAAAACTTATAATTTTTATGAGTATTTTGGTTTTGTAATAATCTGACTTAATTTCTTTAAATAAAAAAACATTCTTTCTCCTTTTTTTTTTTTTCCTTGCAGATACTGAAACCTTAAATAACTATGGCCCCTATGTAGAAAGGCATGTGTCTAAATTTCCAAGAGAATATTTACTGGAATTTGAAGTTTAAGCCTGAATAAAGATATAACAAACTATGTCTATCAGGAATACTGGATAGCTGTCTTGTCTCCTAGTATGCAGCTTTGACAGCCATGCGAAAGCTCAGAAACATAGTTTATTATGCCATGATGAAAGAAAAAACATTAATAACCTAGGACACCTAAGTAAGACTGTAAGACTTGGTAAAAACTCAAAAAGCTGTGGTGCAATAGAGAAAGACTTTAAATATACTCAGCTCACAAGGAAGTACACGTGTTGACTTAGGGAAAGAAGATTACACACATCTAGCAAGAGATGAATTGGATATTTTTCAATGTAAACAAAAAGGTTAGGAAAACTAATATGAAATTAGAGGAAAAAGTAAATGTTATGCAAATTTATATCAAATTTCTCTTCTCTACAGATTCAAAATAAGAATGAAATCTATTCTCTTGGCTTAATCAAGACTGTTGACTAAAATGTATTGTCCAAGGCATTCTGATAATTCTGATATTAATGTTTGATTTCTGCATAATTATTTGCTCTGTTCTCAAAGAGTCTTAAATGCTTCTGTGCAGAAACTCATTGGTTAGATAATTTAAATTCAACTACAAGACAAAAGTCACAAAAAGCCCTGATGTCTACAATCACCAGTGAATCTGGGAGCATAATTAATATGAGTGATATCAATCGAGAATTCTGAACAAATCTAAACGTGATCAAATTAAAATACCCAGCAACCTGTTGAACAATAGTGGGGACTGTGAGAGACCTTGAAGACATAAAAATTGTTCCATTGAAAGCCTTGTATGATATTAGCCCCTACCTTTATTTGCCCTGATCCTTCTTGGTAGTCTCATGACTTTAACACCCATGTAACTGGACACACGTTGCTGAAAAAACTACGATTAAACTACAATTACAAATCTTTCCCTTTCCGAAAACTGTTTTTGGCCAATCATTCTCCAATCTAGCTGAATTAATTTTGCTTTTTTCTCTTGCTTAAGCTGTATTAAATTTCATCTGTCTTCTCTAATTTAAACTACATCATTTTAAAGGAAGATTTTATTGATTTTCTTTCTAAAAATAATTAGTATTTTTATAATATTGATCTTGCCAATTCATGATCATGGTATATACTTCTATTTAATTTAGGTCTGTAATTTATCTTAAAATATGTTTGTGGTTTTTAGTTTTGAAATTTTCCACATTTTTTTGTTAGAAGTTTTTCCTTGGTATTTAATTTGTATGCTATTGTAAATATTATTTTATTAGTAATTTATTTTATTTTTGTTTATTATTACCATATAAAAATAAAATTAATAAAACCTCTTTGCTAAATTTATTTAAATTCACTTATTAATTGTAATATTTATTTTGAAGACTCTTTTGGATTGTCTCTATCCACAAACACATTGCCTGTAAATAATGGGAAATTTCTTTTTTTATTCAAATTATTAATTATTTTTTCTTCTTGTCTTATTGCATTAGTTAGGGCCTTTAATACAGTGTTGAAAAATGTTGATAACTAACACTTATAGCTATGTAAAAAGAAAATTTGGTAACATATCATTAAATATGGTGTTTGCTATAGTTTTTTTCTAGTAGATATTGTTCTAAAATTAAAGATGCCCTCTTCTAATCCTACTTTGCTAAGAATTTTCATCATGAATTAACTTTGATTTTTTTGTCAAAAGCTTTAGTACATCTAGCAAGATGTTCTAATATTTTTTTTCTCCTTTTCTTTCTGTTAACATGGTAAATTTGTAGGGTTTTGAATATCAGGTTATTATTATATACTTGGAATAATCCTGTTTAGTAGTGAACTGTTATCCATTCTATATAACACTGGACTTGATAAAATGTTTTTCACAATTTTTGCATCTATGTTTAAAAGATAGATGGGTCTATCGTTTTCTTTTTCTCTAAAGTTTTTGCAGGTGTTGATTTCAAATTTACGTTGTGCTCATAAGACAAATTAGAATACATTTCCTCTTTTTCTATATTCTGGAAACGTCTGCATAAGTCTAGTGTTATTCCTTTCTTGAATATGAGGAAAAAATAACTTTAAGATATTCAGGTTAATAAATTACTTATTAACTTATTTAAATATATAATTTTGTTCTATTTTATTTTATCTTTTTGATAAATTTTGTTTAAATTTCTATTTAAATTATATTTATTTGTTCAAGTAGTATTTTATCTGACTAATGTCTGTAGCGTTGTAGGAATGTCTTTTTTTTTTTTATTAGTTTCATCCCTCTGACCCATCTTACCAAACTCTTATTAATTTTAACAGTCTTGTTGGAGAAAAATAAATTTTGTTTTTGTTGTTTTTCTCTAATTTTGTTTTGTTTCTATTTTGTTAAATTTTTTCTTACTTTCTTTTTTTCCATTTCTTTTAGCATTAATTGGCTTCTTCCCCCTAACTTCTTATAATGCACTTATGTATCATTTATTTCAAACTTTGTTCTCTTAATGGTTCATCTAAACTTACAAATATCCTAATATGCATGGTTAAATTCAATTTCTTAAGTTTAGATGTATTGTAATTTTATTATCATTTAATCAAAATTATGTGGTAATTTGTACTGAAAAATACATCATTCAGTCATGGGTTTTTAAAAGTTTATTGCTTAATTTCAAACATTTCATGAATATTTAATTACCCTTTATTATTGTTGTTGATGTTGCTTTTAAAATAATTCCACTTAAATTTACATATGGTCAATTTTGGTAAGTATACAATAAATTGAAAGTAATATATATTATATAGGTATAAAATGAAGTATTCTAAGTATCCAAATTTGGCCTGATTTGTTCACTGTGTTAATCAGATATTCTACTTGTCTACTAGTTCTGTAACAGTGAAATGTGAATGCTATGAAAATAGCTTCCACTAAGGTTTTGGACTGTCTTTTTCATTCTTTTGTTCTGTCAAGCTTTGCTTTATGTATTTTTAAGCTATGTTACTCAGTGTTCACAATTAGAATCCTTCTTGAAGGATTTATTTTTTTATCATTATTAAATATTCCTCTCTAGCTTTAGCAATTCTATTTGCCTTAAGGTTTACTTTCCTGTAATTAATAGCTACAACAGCTTTATTTTAGTCAATGTTTTCATGGTATACTTTGTTTATTTTCATTTTTCTATGTTCTTCTATATATTTCATCTGCAGTTTTTTATTGTTTTTTAAACTAGTCTAACTAAATTTGTATTTAATTGTTACTACATTTAATTCAGTTAATGATAGCTGTGGTAAAAGCTACCATTTTTCCTTTGTTTTATATTCTTCAAAACTGTTTTAAATTGTTTTTCTGTACTCTATTTTTTCTCAAAAATTAATGAAGTGCTTTTTTATAGCCTTATATATTAGCTTTTAAAAATACATCCTTTTATTGTTCACTTAGAGAATACATGGAGATTACATTATTATTGAATTATCACTGTCAAATATAAATTAATATTTTATAATTTTAGGTAATATTATTTTCTCCAAAATTTTAATCCCATTTCAACACCATACTAACAGGTAGATGTGAATATTGAAGTTAAAGAGAAGATGTAAATATTGAAGTTATTCAATGGAAATAAACATGGAAATAAAGAAAATTAAATCTATAACAAGAATTTTTAATCAAGATAGATCAATTCCATAATATGTAATAAACTATCTTAATTGTTTGCATTGAAAATTAATGAGTGACATTCCAACTTTAATTTGTTTGTATGCTCTCTTACCCTATTTGGAGAGATCTTTAGGCTACCTTTAATTAGCCTTTGGCACAGTCAAGAGTCTTATGATTGCACCATGAGTAGAAATTATAAATTTTACCATGGGTCGGAAACTAGGAAACATTATTTTAAAATTTTTAATTAGAACGATTTCTCTTTTGAAACAGCTGTAGCCCAGAAATTTCCTGTGGATATCCAGAGATGTGCTGAAAGTAGAATTTCATTTGTCTCTAATAACTGCAAACAATGCCAATTCTGAATGAAGAATGTCTTGTTATCTTTGAATTGTTCGAATTTTTAATTCGTAGGGATGTAAAAGGATAATTTTGAGTTTAATTCATAGGACCTCAAGTTATCTTTGTGTTATTTCAGAATTGAACACATAGGGACTTAAAAGGAATATAAAACTCTAACCATTTTCTTTTTCTTCAACTCCCGAAATCTCTATCTCAATGTGATTTTTAACAAAGGTTTAAAAACTGCCACGTTTAGAAAAGGAGACCACCCTTAATGTGGGTAGATGATAAAATACCTTGGAAATTTGAAAATCATTAAATTATTTAGGCAACCTCAAGTTAGAGGAGATTGCCTGAATCTTGCCATGATTATTGTCAGATATAAATTGATTGAACCATAATTTCAAAAAATATAAATTATAGAAACTCAGAATGATCATTTGGAAATAATTTAAAAAACAAATATGTCTCAACTTGTTTTGTAACTGGAGAAAACAAAAAATCAAAAAACTAAAGCTGCATTCTTCAAAGATTTGGCTAAATTTATGTCGCCAAAATTAGATCAGACTTATGCTTACATCCCGGATCCACTCACAGCAAATTTAAGTATACCTATTTTATTATATATAATTATATAAGAGTGGAATACTTCAGAGTTCCTCTAATATATGATTATTTTTAAGTTTAAGGAGTATAAGATCCCAATGCCTCCCAACAAACCTGTAGTGTCTGTGATTATTTGTATCAAAGTAAGCCTTTTCACAGACTATGTCTTAGGTTGCTCCCTAAAAACATATAGAAAGATTATTTTTCTAAAATGTTATTATAAGAAATATATCAATCTTTGGAAAAGGAAAAGAAACAAATGTATAATATATGTTGTTCTTGAAGATAACCAAAAACAAAACACAAACAATCAGAAAAACTGATAGCATCAGTTGTCCTAAAAGGTAACTAACAAATCAAGCTCCACAATTACTAGTTATTTCTTTAAGGTTTTTTTTAAAAAACAGAAAGGCATGAGAAATAATAAAATTAATCTATTATCTATAACTGAAAACTAATTGTGCATAATTTTTATATAAGATTTTTAAAATAATGTATGACTGAACTCTCTTTTTCATCTTATAGACCATCTAAATTCACGGGAATTTTTCTATACAAACCCTGACTACTTCAAGAAGGTTTAATAAAATATTTTAAAACATTTTAAATAAAAACTATCAAATGCCTCTATATCTCCCTATATAGATGGAAGGATGTATAAAAAGAGATGGAGAGAACTAAATGTAAATTTTCAGACTTCGCTTTTACCCAGTTCAGAACAATGCCATGTGATTGTATCTTTAACCAGAACACCTAATGCTTCCCATCAGATTAGTGCTCAATTATGTCAAAGTGCACTGAGTACTCATTTTAAAATAGATGTCTATTATCAGAGCTACAGAGACAACGTGAGGAAATTGATACAAGAGAAAACAAATCTAGACATTTATTTTTACTGATATACAGAAAGAAGAAGGCTCAGAATTCATCTGCATAGGTTATTTTTTTCTTCATTACAGCAAAACTCTTTGTTAAATGTTTTGAATATAAAAGTCAAGTTGATAAATGCTAAGGATTCTTTCTGCTCCATAGCTACAATAACTAGTCAATTGTTAAAACTACAAATGAATTCAACATTTCCTCTTGAAAGGTAGTTCATATAGGAGTTATTTAAGTGGGATACACTAAATCTAAATTTACGTTCAATGCCCTGTGGTGATGTAGGGATTTTTAGCCTCTTTGAGAGTGAAGGGTACTGTGGTTGAGTTTGGTTAGAATTGTTCTAGACATTTTTGATTATAATACTTCAAAGGGGGGCATTATACTGCAGGATTCTTTAACTCAACATATTGGAAGATTTATTTCACAATGTTGTGTGTAAATGCCAAATAAGTACACTGCTAAACCCTTATTACCTTTCCTTAAGAAAGTAATCATAGAGCAGCTAAAGAATTTGTGGGTCTCATGGAGACTAGAGATAAAAACCAATTGGTTCAGAAAAATGCCTCTTTGAACTTGTAACAGAGTGCTCAAACAATTCTCACATAAAATATGTGGATTGTAATTATGTTGATAATATCTCCATAGAGGTAGAAAATGCAGTTCTATATTTTAGGTTAACACATCATAGAGATAACAAATGAGACATAATATTGGACTGGATATCAACATGGGTCAGTATTAATTCACCATTAGTTTAATAAACAGGAGTTTCTTTAATAATTGTTCTTGTTAAAATTATAATTCCAGGAACAAAAATCTAACAAAATTCCAGAAAATTTATAAAATCTTTTGGAAAATGAGCAATATGATATTTTGTTTGAGTTTGTATTTTTGTTTTTAAACAATCCACATAAAATAATAAGTAACCAATTAACCTAATTGTAATAAAATTCTGAAGAGATGTTATTTCATAATCAACAATTTCAAAGACACTCTTGTTCTATCATTTTATACTATTGTATGGTTACTTCCTTTGTAGATACGTATTCCGTAGATGCTAAAATATTAAGTTTGAATTTGAGATTTATAAATAAAACAGCATATGTATAATAGCACATCCTCCAGATAGTTTCATTTACCAGACTAGAGAACTAGCATTCATTAAGCAGCTACTGTGTGCCTGCTCTGTGCTTGCTCTTAAAAATATTACCTTATTCAATTTTCCTTACAATTCCTGTAAGTATTATATAATAATATTCCCACTGTTTTAGATACAATAACTGAGCTTTGGGAGGTTATCTTATACAAATAAGTAGAAAGGGTTAGAGACTAATTTTCATCTAAGACTTCCTAAAACTACAATTGTTACACTTTTTTCGTAAGGGAACAAAGACCTCTTGGAAGGGGTGGCCTTCAAAGTGAGACTGTAGCCCCTCTCTCCTAGCAAAAGCAATTACTTGGTAGAGTTTGACCCATATATAAAACAAACCTAGAATAAATTATTTATTTAAACTGATAAGTTTCTGTCTTAATTTGCTTCCACAGAAATGTTAGTATGAGTACTTGGCTTAAAAAGAAGAGTGTTGTCCATCTAACTCGAATTTCAATTTATTCTTCTCTAAAAATGTTCAATGTCTGTCACAGGTTTCTCCCCTAAATAATTGAATTTAGGAAGGTAAATAATAAAGTGAGCTAAAAGAAAAAGTTGGCCAGATTAATCTCTTTAGAACTTTCTATTCTGTTAATAGGGGTGGATGAAATACCAGAATTCTCTGAAGCAAATAATAAAGTTTCAAAACACCTGAATTTTTGGGGGGGATGGGGGAGACACAAAGCTCAGTTTTTTAGCTTCCTTGGTTGTTCTTTTATGATGTGGTAAGATACAGTGCCTGTATTCACTCAGTAGAGATAGAAAAAAAATTAATAAAATTCAATATCCCTTCATGATAAAAAAAGAAAATCTCAACAAAGTAGGCCTAGAAAGACCATAACTATGCTGGGTGCAGTGGTGCATGCCTATAATCCTAGCACTTTGGGAAGCCAAGGTGGGTGGATTGGTTGAGTCCAGGAGTTTGAGACCAGCCTGGACAACATGGCAAGACTTCATCTCTTTAAAAAAAAAGAAAGAAAAAGAAAAAAGGAAAGAAAATAAAGATTACACCTCAAAATAATAAAAGCCATGTATGAGAAACAACTCACAGCCAAATCATACTGAATGGTGGAAAGTTGAAAACATTCCCTGGAGAACTATTCACACTTGTCGTCAACATAGTACTGGAATTCCCAGCCAGAGCAGTCAGTCAAGAGAAGGAAGTAAAGGAAATTCAAGTTGGAAAACAGAAAGTCAGACTATCAGAATTTGTTGATAATATGATTGCATAGCTAGAGAATCCTAAATACTCCTCCAAAAGACTCCTAGATTTGATCAATGAATTCAGTAAAGTTTCAGATTACAAAATCAATGTATGCAACTTATTAGCACTACTATCGTAAGGACCAAGTTGATAATTGAATCAAGAACTCAATCCCTTTTACAATAGCTGAAGAAAAACAGTAAAATACCTAGAAATACACATAACCAAGCAGGTAAAAGATCTCTACAATGAAAATTACAAACACTGCTGAAAGAAATCAGGGATGACACGAACAAGTGGAAACACATTCTCTGCTCATAGATTGGAAGAATCAATGTTGTGAAACAGATCATACTGACCAAAGCAATCTGCAAATTCAATGCAATTGCCATCAAAATACCAACATTGTTATTCACAGAATTATAAAAAACAATCCTAAAATTAATATGGAATCAAAAAGAGCCTGAATAGCCAAGACAATCCTAAGCAAAAAGAACAAATCTGGAAGCATCACATCACATTACTGGACTCCAAGTTATGCTATAAGACTACATAGATAGAAACACAGTATGGTCCTAACATAAAAGTAGGCACAGACCAATGGAACGGAACAGAGAGCCCAGACATAAAGCCAAATATTTATAACCAACGGATCTTCAACAAAGCATACAAAAACATACACTGGGGAAAGGACACTTACTTAATAAATGGTGCTGGGAAAATTGGCTAGTCACATGTAGAAGAATGAAAGTGGATCCCTATCTCTCATCTTATACAAAAACTAACTCAAGATGGATCAAAGACTTAAATCTTGCCATCATAGTATAATTTTGGAAAATATTAGTTCCTTTTGTATCCTAAGCAATTAATAAATTCTGATTGAATATCTGATTGATACCTATTTTATAGAGAATATTATATTCAAAGGCACAGGTTACATTATGTTTGTATCTTCTATAGGGTCTCACATATACAAGGTATTCAAGAAACATTTGTTAAAATGAAGTATATTTTATTGTTTCATATTTTATATATTTTTTTACGATTAGCTTTTCCTATGCCTTGATAAATATATCATTATTATTTAATGTCTGATAATGTATATTTAATTAAATATATACTTCTAAAATATAATTCATATGTTTGATAATATATTAAAGAAGAACATGCATAGAATGTGTAATAATTTTTATCATGAATAACTGAATGTCAATGTTTATTGATTTAGTCTTAATCATATACAACCTATACCATATATAATTCTGTTTCACTCTAAAACCATCTATATGTTTTCATATATTTTTAAACAAACAATACTTTCAGAGAGGTTGCTTCTCAATTCAGCCATTTTCTCCTATTTGTACTTGCATTATTGTTTTAACTTGCTATTCTGTTATCCTTCGGTCCCTGTATCCTTATTTTACATGTATGAGTTTGTTTTTTCTTCTAGAGTAAGTTTCAAAAATTCCAGGAAACTGAGTAGTCTGTTGTACCTTATGGTTCTAAACCACTGTTGTTTGTATTTACTAACTTTTCCATTATCTTTTAGGCATTTCCTGATTGCTTCACAATCTAAATGCTGGTTTTGTTGACACCACATTTTTTTTTTTTTTTTCTCTGAGCACACAGGACAGAAGTTCTGCAATTTATTGCTGTTTTGTTTTTCATCCTTGAAGTTCAGTTAAATTTGGTATTAAACTAAAAGATAAAATGTGAATACAGAAAATCTTGCAAATAGAATTATTGTGTACTATAAAATGTTTTTCTTTAAATATTGGTCACTTGCTTTGTTTATATTAAGAATATATCTTTAGCCAATTTAAGAGAAAGTGTATGTTACACACTATTGAGGGAATATGGTTGAAAAATAAAATTTCCTCTCATCCTAGAAAATTTCTCCACAAAGGTAGAAGGAAAAGAAAACAATTTTTCTTTTTTTTTCTTTTTAATTGAAGAAGCATTAAAGCAGAATATGGTGTGTATCACAGGCAATCTGTTAGATTATAAAGAAATAAAAAAATCTCACTCCTCTGTGTAGCTAAGCAGATTCAATCTGTTGCATACATGGTCTAAAAATAAATGATAACTAATGGTCAAATAAGAGGACTTGACAACACTATTTATCACACATAGCTCATCGTAAATTCATCTGGTAATTGAGATGACCATTTCTGTTAGCTAAATGGTTTTCTTCAAAGAAAGAACAAATTTCTCACGATTTTATGGCAGGAAATTGTTTTAAAGCAAGGAACTCTTTGAGTTAGGTCCTATCCTGCCACAAAAAAATGGGAGATAGCACCACTTTTCTTGATAATTACATTTCAGAAATGGTGCCCAGGTCCTTTAAAAAGACATTCTTGGTCTGTACAGCTAGCAACAAGCTTATTTAGGTTTTTGAAATATTTATGTGCATCTCAAAGGGACAGAGAAAGGATTTGTAATTGCAAGTATTTTTTAATAAAATGACTTGAAAGAAAAGAGGAGGATACAGGAGAATTACCAGAAAATTCCCCTTCCCTCCCCCAATTTGTATTCATCGTTACAACACCCTTGGGCTATATATGATTCTTGCCAATAAAAATTTAGAATAAGTTTAGGGACATGTGAAAAATTTTTGAAATAATCTCCTTTCTGAAGGATGTAGAATATTTTTTGGTTCTCCTTTACTTTTCCCTCCATTTGGCTTAGAATCTAACTGGGGAATAAGAGATTCCTCCTGCATCTATTCCACATTTGCAAGGGAATATCTGTTGAATGAATTAATGAAGACAACCTTAACAAGATTTTCATGCAAACACTCAACTAGACTCTATTTGGTGCTGGTAGATTGTCTTCTGTATTCTGACATTTTAAAATCTCTTTTAGATGAGTTCATTCTAAGGAAAGACATATTTATATACTTTATTTATATAAATCATTTAACAAATGTACTGGTCTTAATTCTTCAAAGATTTCTATTCTACAAATAATAACTAGAGCATTTTTTGTGCAAAGTATTGTTCTAGATTGTATGAACATAGTATTTCTTGCCATTGTTAACTAGGGTATCCTGCGTTCTTCAGAATTTTGAAACAGATGCCTTTTTAAAAAATCATATATACAAAAAAGAAACAAAGAAATTTGTGTATACATAAAAAGTCTATTTTTAAGTTAGGAGCCAAGACAGATGATCTTTTAAAAAGCTCTTAAGTAACTGAAACATCATTTTATTAATACAATCATTGTACAAGAGTTCATTTCTTGTCCCTGAGAACAGTCTAACATTTATCCTATTCAGGCTTGTTTTGTTCCTTTTCTTTGGTGAAATCATACTTTTCAGTGACCACAGTCAATTGCCATCACTACTTCCAGATACATTTGGAACAAATGGTGAAAAATATTTTACCACAATAGACGTTTTGATTCTGACAATACACGTATTGTGAGCCTTTAAGTTATTCAGTCAAATCCTACAGGACAGAGAAAATCCACATAGCATTGACATATTTATTGAGACACTCTTCTACTGTAGCTTGGGGATATTTTAATTTTAGAAATTGATGAATTTATATAATTTAGATTCTTCACTGGAAAATCTTATATTGAGACACTCTAAGGGTAAAATTTAATTCCTGTATACAGTCAGTCTCTTTTTCTTCTCATCTCTTTTTCTCTCTGCTTTCCCTATCTCACTCTTTCACTCCACTACTGAAACATTTAAAAATAAAACAAGACCTTAATGCATCAAGGGAAAACACATGTTTTTCATGGGTTATTTGCGAGTAGTATTATGAGATTTTTATGTTCTCCGTGGTTCTCTATTGCCACAGTTTGAGCTTTCATCATTACTTAATTTACAGATTTAGGTGGATTTCATTTTCTTTGATCACCAATTTTTTCGTTATTTATTACTTAATATTAATTAATTGTATTTGTTTATTGAATTATGAAAAATATTTCTAACAAAGTTATTTATTTTACTAAAATGAATCCATTTGAGTGAGATTTCCATTACTGTGATAACAGTGAAATTGATTGCAATAATGATTTCTCTAATTAGAAATTAAAATCTAATGTTGAAAACCATTAAAAACACAGTAGAAACTCTGGTATTTAAAAAGAGTAAGCCCTAGAAGTCTCAAATTTATAAAAGAATCCAGTTAGTTGATGAAAACAGTATGCTAAAACATAGTTTAAAAAATAAATAGCAAGTCTCAAATCAGATTAGACGGACAATTTTTTAAATAGTTGGTTAAGGTTAATTGTTTTATTCTCCTTAAAGAAAGTACTAGCATGTTCAAAAACAAAACAAAAACATTATCATATTTAATTCAATCTCTCTGTAGCAATATTTGCAAGATTACAGACTTTTCAAGCTAAGTGCATCAATCAATCACCAGAGAGCATTAACCATCATTAACACTGGGTTTTATGAAGTATATTCTCTCCTACCTTCAGAGGCAACAAGTTAGGCAGAAAGAGATAGGCAACTGAATAAAAATATTAAATATTTATGATTTGAAATTCCCATATTATTCAAGACTGTTAAGGTGATGCCTTTTAGTAAAAACTCATGATTTTTTTAGCCATCAAAATGTGTCTTTCTCTGGGATTTACTATCACGGGAGTTTAAAAGAAAAATAACCTTTCCTTTGTCACCTGATGTTAGTTAAAATTTCTGCTTCAGTGTACTCCAAAATTAAATACTAAGCACAAAATTCTACTGTGGTTAATAACTGTAATTGACCACATAAAATAAGAAGAAATATGAGTTCTATATGACAAAACCAGATAATTTCCCATGTGATGTTTTCATTCTAAAGAAAGGTTTGAGAATTTCTATGCTTGTGATATTAGAAGCAGTTGTTTTCAAATTTTACCTTATATCAAAATCACTGGGAAAGTTATTAAAACGTAGAATCCTGCCTCATTCCCAGAAGTTCTAATTTAGTAGGTCTGGGCAGTAATTTGCTTTTCTGACAAGTGTCTAGGTGATCCTGATGCTGCTGATCTGGAAACCAATCTTTGAAGATCACCTAGGATTAGAAACTGGGTGACTTATATTGAATTATCACTTGCATAACAATCTCACTATTAGTAATTAATAATAAAAGT
Source organism: Papio anubis (assembly GCF_008728515.1). NCBI lineage: Eukaryota > Metazoa > Chordata > Mammalia > Primates > Cercopithecidae > Papio > Papio anubis. The sequence goes on from NC_044977.1 coordinate 125,860,249, forward strand.
TTCATAAAATTTATTTTATTTGTATCTTACATTAACTGAAGAACAGCACTTCCCTATGTTAAGAATTGTATTGTTTTCATTTGATGTGGCTTTGTGGAAAAATTATAGAAAAAAATGTGGAAAATAAAGCCTATTTTGGTGATAACTATAGATTTATGTTATATATTTTAAGGTGCTAAGTGGTATTAAGGTTTGTAGGAAAAACAATTCATGTTTAATGCAGATGATGGGTTTGATATTAAAGGAAGGGAAGACTGTAAAAAGTTTAGTGAACATGGCAGTTCCCAGGATTATAGAGTTTTATATCCTGAAAGACAAGTGTCAACACATTCCTCACATTTGTTTTTATGATTTATTTATTTTTCTTTTTTTTCTGTAATGAAAAGCATAAACTGCATTTGAAGGGTCCTATATGATATGAAAACAGAACTAAACGAGAAATTTCAAAAGCCCTTTAGTTGTTATTCCAAGGAAACTATTTTCAACAAGAAACCACAATGTCATATTTAATCAACAATGAACAGAAAAGTGGCAAGACCAGAAGAAATAAAGGAATAATCTTGCTTAATGAAACCAGTTTATCCCCCTTATTATGAATATCATATTTCTATAGATATTCCAAAGATATCCTGGGCTTAGAAAGTAGAGTCAAAAATTAACAGCAATTTTCAAGGAACCAAACCACCCTTAACAAAGACCTTTTCATGGTTTCATTTCCCACTCTTCACCAAGGTGTCTCTATTTTTATTACTAGCATTCTAATTTTGACTTTTTTGCATAATAGTTTGATAATAATTATGTAGAAATTTATCCATTTTAAAAATCTCTAATCTTGCTTTACAAGCAAGAACCTAAAAAATCTATGCAAAAACTCTATATACTCTATTACGTATGATGTGTACTATGAAAAAAGCACACAAGGAGATCCCTTATGAATCAATAACTTATTTTCTTAACTTTAAAACTGGTTTCTCGGCCAGGCATTGTGGGTCACACCTGTAATCCCAGCACTTTGGGAGGTCAAGGCAGGCAGATCACTTGAGCTCAGGAGTTCGAGACAAGCCATGCTGGTGAAACCCTGTCAGTACTAAAAATACAAAAATTAACTGGGCTTGGTAGTGCGCACCTGGATCCCCAGCTACTCAGAGGCTGAAGCACGAGAATCACTTAAACCCAGGAAGCAGAGGTTGCAGTGAGCCAAGATTGGGCCACTGCACTCCAGCCTGGGTGACAGAGCAAGACTCTGTCTCAAAAAAAAAAAAAAAAAAAAAAAAAAGAGAGATAGCAACCTACTTTTTTCTCTTTCCAGAAGGCAGTTGCTTCAGTGCAATTTGCTGAATAGTATATCCTTTCTTCATTTAGTTTTTTCAATTTACCAAGAACCCATACATTTAGAAAACATGAGCAATGTTTAGCAAAGTAGAAAATAACCCATACTCAATGATTTATGGTAAAAACATACGACTCCTGTTTGTTTTATTTTACAGAACTGTCTTAGACAATCCTAAATTTTTATACTTTTGGAAGAATTGTAGAATCAATTCATCAAGATTTCTCCCATCGAAAAACTTCTTGGATTTTTAGATATAACTGTATTATCTGTATATTTTAATTTGGATAATTTGACATTTCCAAATTGAACCTTAACACTCAAAAACATGAATATCTCTTCATTTATTCAAATATTATTTATAGCTTTCAATAATACCTTACAATTTTCTCTCTAGAACTCTTTTATTTCACTGAAGAGCTTTAAACTATTGTTTATTATAATATTTACTTTCTTATGTTCTCTATATATGAAATACATGTGTACACAAGATAGAAATTTTAAGGAACTACTTAGTGCTTTTTTGATAAATGAAGTATATAGTATTCATTTGGAGTTAAAGTATTGGACATATAGTTTGTGTTTACATCAAATACAATAATAGTCGCTCTCAATGGGGACATAAAGGGGAAAACCTGAGATGAAGAGGAACATAGAGAACTACAGCTTTACCTATAATTATTACTTCTAGAAGGATAGAATTAGCTGAAATAAATATATTGTTTCTACTTTTGAATAGTGAGTATATGTGTAGTAATTGTATAGCTGTAATTATCTTTGATTTTTCATGTAATTAAAAAAGAAACATAATAAGGCAGGGCTTTAAAAGATTAATATAATCATATGAAATAAATAAATAAAAAGTTAGAAATGGAATATGTCAACTGTATATTAGCCATTGTTGCTTTATCTAAGAGATATATTTTCCACTTACAAGAGGAAGAAACTTTCAGGGTCAAAAACACGGGTTTTCTATATTACACTTAAAATCCTAGATGGATACAGTACACTGCTCAGTGTCAACAATCTCCACTCGACCTGTCAGTGAGGGGCCAGTTAATAGCCCCATGCTTCACGTCCTTGTACATCTTACATAACTGACATTCTTATACCTGTGCTGCGCTGTGCTTCTTCTCAATCATTTCCACAATAATTTCTGAAACCCCTGTTCATTAAAAAGAGATCCTCCTTTAACCTGCAACTTTTCACAGAATTCTTCCTCCTTGTCCTTGCCTAAGGCTAACACTTGTCCTTTTCCCCCTCTGAAGCTTTCTTAAGGGGAGGAGCATATTCATTCTTCCATACTTTATGAACCTCTGGACAAAGAAGTAATTCCATTAGTATTCTTTCAGTGTTTCATTGTCACTTCTAGACATTTTTTTTTAATCCAAAAATAGCATAGACTCTGGGGCCTGAAGTCTTAACCATTTTTTATCAATGATTTATTGGACAATGAATAATTATATGTCTCCATGCCCTCATATGAAAAACAGAGAGATGCAAAATAGTTAACTTGTAGACTTGTGGTCAGAATTAAATGAATTAATACACATAAAGGACACACAAAGTAGTTTTTAAAATGTACGTGATTACAAGGTTTACACATATATTTATTATTACAATGTCTACTAGAGGAATCCAATCTGAATCTTTTAATTTCCACCATTGATTTCATACATGATCTCTGTAACAGCACAGGATCTCAAATACTTCTTTTTCTCAAAAACAAAACTCTATTTCCTTTTAGTTTCCTCCATGGAGAATTCTAGCCATTTATTTCATATATTCTCTTGTGATGTAATTTCAGACAAACTACAGACTTATCTACTCCATATTTGAATGATGATTTGCTACTGATTTACATCTATATTATATAAATGATATATCAACATCAAAATACTGATTGGCTATAAGTAGAAGAATTAAGAAAAAATGCTTATGAAATGATGGTTTAAATTAGATAGCTACTAATTTTTAAATGTATAGAATGAAGAGAATTTTAAGGAAATACATGAAACATGGTATGAAGAAAACTACGTTTTTTTTCTTACCTATAAATAAAAATAGCTTATATTAAGACAGAGATTTAGATGTATTATACTATAGGTGAAGGCTCCATGGCTCAAATGAACTAATTTATATTCCAGTCAACAGAACAAAATCTCATCCTATAGGAACTGTGGCATATTAAATAATTTTTGTGGTCTCCCCAGAGTCCACTAAATCAGAATAAAGACTAAAACCAATAAAAATAATTATGGGTCTAGAGATTTTATCTATAAAATCATTCTCCACTATAAACTGAAAAAACTTACTAGAATTTGGATAAAGTATTCATGTATATTAAGATAAATATCTTTGGTTTGAAGCTTTCTAGATTATTCCCCTTGAATGTATAATAAAGATAAGGTACACATGCAACCATTATAGAGTCAAGACACTTACTCTGATATCTCAACTATTCAAACAAGAATTCCATGCTGATAGCAATCCTAAATTGGCACTGATTCTATGATACTTCCTAAAACATAAAAAAATTAAATTGGACCAATTTGATGTTTTACACTTGTTTTGTAAAAGTTTAAGTTTGCTACGTCTATTTCCAATAAAAAAGTAAATTAGAAACCAAGTCTCAAAGGTTGCTCTGGGGTTTTTTTCTGATTGGCTAAGCTAATAAACAGTAATGTTATCAAAATTGCAATAACAAAATTAGTCATCCAGTCTTGATAATTTTTAAATAAGAATTAGTGTTTCTCAAAAGGTAGTCTGCAGATACTAATGTGCCCTCAGAACTGTTCCAGGGTATCCATGAAGGTAGGACAATTTTCCTATAATATTAAAACATGATTAGCTTTTTTGACTGTGATGACATTTGCACTGATGGTTGTAAAGCAATGAAATATAAAGTTTTGGGCTCTTAAGCCTGAATTAAATAACTATTCTAGTAATCATTGAATTCTTCACAGCAGCAAATTTGAAATTAAAGAAAAAACAGTTTCACTTGAGAATATCTTTGATGAAACAATAAAAAAGTACTTATTTCATTAGATATCAATCATCTGGTACAATTGTTTTCAATATTTTATGTGATAAAATAGAACGGACACACAAAACCTTTCTACTCAGACCTGAATTACCATGGTTGCCTGAAGGAAAAGTATTTTGCAGTTTGAGCTGTGAGTGGACCCAGCTACATTTTTTGTGAAATACCATTATACTTGAAAGAACTATAAAAAGACAAACTACAGTTCTTAAGTTTTGGATATTGGACAAACATTTTCTTCAATATGAATTAAATGCTTCTACTTTTAAAAAATAAATTTTTGTGTGATTCTTTAAGGGGTTTTTGTTGTGATTTGTTTTTTGACACAGGGTCTTGCTCTGTGCTCAAGCTAAAGTGCAGTGAAATGATCTTAGCTCACTGAAGCCTTGAACTTCTGGGCTCAAACAATCCTCCCACAGCAGCCTCCCAAGTAGTTGGGCCTATAGGCACATGCCACCACACCTGGCTAATTCATTTTGTTTTTTGTAGAAAGGGGTCTCACTGCTTCCCTGGCTGTTCTCAAACCCCTGGCCTCAAGCAATCTTCCTTCCCCACCTCAGCCTCCCAAATTGTTAGGATTACGGGGATGAGCCACTCCATCAGGCCTATTTGTGGTTAACAATGAAATCTGAGCTTTCAAGTAAAACATTAGAAATTTGGAAAATACACTGTCATCATCATGAGCTTAACAGTTTGCCAATACTTAGAGGCTTTACTAATGAGATCAATAGTGATAAAAAATGAATTTGATTTAAGTTTTAGCTTGAACACTGAAGTATGTCAGCAGTTGGGAGATATGGATAGTTCTGTGAAACTATATTTTTCAAATGAACAATTATCCATAAAAGGTGCATTCAAAATGTAAGACGGAGCAATGGATTTTAATGTAATAAAGTACGCAAAGCTCAATGTTATAGTTTCAGAATCCACATTGCAACTAACTTTAAGAAAGTACTACTTCTCTTGTTTTGGTACAGTAACAAAAAAAAGTCCTTAATTATGTGAAAAGCTATTAAAATGCCCTTCACATTTTAATATGTATTTGAGGCTGAACTTTATTAACATTTAAACCAAAATAAAATACTGTGATAGATTACATGTAAAACAGCAGACACCAACTGTCTTCTATTAATCCCAACATTAAACAGTCTTGAAAAATTATAAAATAATTCTAATCTTCTCGATGTTTTTGGTTTGGAAAAATACAGTGATTTTTTATTTAAAAAAAGACTATGTTAACATTTATCCATTTCTTATTTTTATATTAAGATAAAATAGAAAATTTAAAAAAAGATTGTGTCATTTAATAGCAATAGATATAGTACTCATATACAAAAGCATTTAAGGATCCTTAACTATTTCTAAGAGTATAGGGGAGTCCTTAGAGCAAACCGTTTAAGAAACACTGGTTTAGGTCAATGCCATGATCAATCTCTTTCTCAGCCCTCACATCGGTGGTTTTTCTCCCGGAGCTGGAAATTTTACTGGTTCTCTGCAGTAACACCAGAAATGACAATTTTCTTTAGACCCTGTGGCGTGTGATTTTAAACTATTTTTACTCTTTACACCAGAAGTGCTTCCTAGCGTCTGACTTATGGTTCAATGATGTCATTACTCCAAATACTTTTCTGTTCCCATGCCACCGCAACAAGATTTGCTCACCAAAATGTCATATTACTTTTTCAGCCACATTCCTATAATAAAATTGCTATTTTAGAGCCAAATAATTTTATATGTATTTTTATTAAATCAAGTTTTGATTTGGTTCATTGTTCAAGTTCACTCACATTTTTGATTGGATTTTCTATCATAATGTTAATGTCTGCTAACACAACGTTTTAGTCACTTTATTAGAAGCTGTTTTATAGGTTGTCAGAAATGAATGCCACTGGTAAATTGTTAATCAACAGTGGAATCAACAATACTATTATCAATAGCATATTACAAAATCTTACAAGAAGAAGAAGAAAGAAGAGGAGGATGAGAGGAACAGCAGGAGGAAGAAGAGGATGAAAAAGAAGAGAGACTGACAAACTTTATTTTTTTCTTTTTTTCGGGATATCATGTTACATACCATCTACTAGTCTAAGAGAGAAGGTTAAGTTTGCTCTGACTCTGACAATTCTCCAGTGAATCCACCATGGATCTTTGTGATGCCTAGGCTATTATTTCTGAGGTTTTACAGCATTTTAAGAAGCATTAACGTCAAACTTCTTAGTATGTTGCTTCCTGTTGCTTCCAGGAGACTTCTATACTCAATGAATACTTTTTAACAATATAACTTCTTTTAATAGCTTATTTTCCAAAACTTCCTATTTTTACTATTATTTTGTAAACATTACCAATAGTATTTTCGGTTTTGTTTTTGTTTTTGAGACAAAGAATCACTCTGTTGCCCAGGCTGGAGTGCAGTGATGTGATCTCGGCTCACTGCAATTCCGCCTCCCAGGTTCAAGCGATTCTTCTGCCTCAGTCTCCCGAGTAGCTGGGACTACAGGCACCCGCCACCGTGCCCAGCTAACTTTTGTATTTTTAGTAGAGATGGGGTTTTACCACATTGGCCAGGCTGGTCTCGAACTCCTGACCTCGAGATCTGCCCACCTTGGCCTCCCAAAGTGCTGGGATTACAGGTGTGAGCAACCGTGCCCAGCCACCAATGGTAATCTTTACTCACCTCTATAAACCTCCCAGTGAACTTGAATATAATATTTAAAAAATTTATAATTTTTGTATTTGTATTTTGTCCTATTCAGACATCCACGATTTCTCAATGTCACTTAGTATAATGTTATTCCAGGTCTTGCCTGCGGAGACATGGAAAGCACTAGGGTACACAGACTATAACACGGCCTCCAGTGATCCCTGTCCCATGCCCTCATAGACTTCCTTCCCCTCTTGTGTGTGCTTCACTTATTGATTAACTTCTATTGAATAGAATATGATAGAGATGATAAAATGTCATTTCCAAAATTAGGTTATAAGAAGACCATGGTTTCTGTCTTGGACATACTCTCTCACACTTTCTTTTGTATTGTTCACCCTGGAAAAAAATCAGCTGTAATGTTGCATGGTATCCCTGTAGATAGGTCCAGGTGGTCAAGTCCTACCAATAACCATGTAAGTAAACTTGGGGGCAGACCTTCCTTTCTGCAATGGATCTCTGAAAGAGGATTACAGCCACAGCTGAATGCTTGAGAAAAACTTCGTGATATATCTGGAGCCAGTGGTTCTTGGTTAAGCCATATTCACATAGATACTTGACTGTCAAAAACTGTAAAATAATAAATATTTATAGTTTTAAACTGCAAAGTTTTGGTGGCAATTTGTTACAGATTGTCAATATAGGCACTAAGTGGCAGATTCTACACTTTCCTAATGTAGAATCTGAATTTTATATTGCCTTCACCATAGGTTTTCATAAGTTATACAACAATGAAAGAGCCAGCTAAACAAGTCATAGAAAATCAAGTAGAAAATTCCAAATTATCTAGCTGTATCTACAGCATTAATAGTGTTAAAATTAAGTCAAAAATCCTATCTCATTTCACTGTAGTCCCTCCTGTCTTTAATCAGGTGAATGTACATGTGAGAGTCTGTTTCTGGAGTCTACATTCTGTGTTATTAGTTTGTTTATATATCCTTGTTCTAATACTGCATGTACTGTTTTATTTCCTTATGTACTTTTTTATAAGCCTTGATCTCAGGTATTCTATCAGTTATGATTATCTTCTTTAGTATTTATTGTTTTGTCTAATCAAGGTTAAATGCACATTCATATTAATGTAATAAACAGCTTGTCATTTAAAAAAATTTGTTGAGATCTGATTGAGATTAAATTTTATATATGTATATAGAATATATAGTATTCTATATATATATAGAGAGAAGAATTTTTATATTAACAGTATAGAGTCCTCTAATTAGTAGACAATGTCTATTAATTAGACACATTGTTCACTTAAGTCTTTGAAGTCCTTTAATAACGTTTCGTTGTTTCCAATATAAAGGACTTATATAAGTTTTGCTAAATACATTACTAAGTGTTTGATGTTTTAATGCTACTGTAAGTAATAACCTTTAAAACTTTTATTATTTATTATTGGTATATAAAAATAAAAATCATTTTTATATATTGGCCTTGTAGTGAACTATTTTCTTCTATTCCCTTGTTAATTTTGATATTACATCTGTGGATATATTTGGATATTCTACATAAATAAGCATAAATATTTCTTCTGCAAATAATTACAGTTTTATTTTTATTCACATTTTCATGTATTTTTTTCTTATTAGATTTGCTAATTTTATCTCAAGGATAAAATTAAATAAAAATGGTAATGGGCCATTATTGTCTCATTAACTATCTCAACTTTTAATAACACTGCAAAGTAGGATGTTTGCAATAATATTTTAAAGGCATTATTTATTAAATTAATATATTTATGATCTATTTCTTGATTACTATGAGTCTTAATTATGAATTGAATAATAAATATATTAAATTTTTTCTGTATCTATAGATTTTCTTACATTATTATATTTCCACATTTAATTTATTAAAAATGATATTTATTGCGTTTTAAATATAAACCTCCCTCATATATCTGAAACAAAAAACAGTTTGTAATATTTTTATATGTATTTTAAAATGCTATTTGCAAACATTTTATTCAGGAATTGCTTCTATGTATATGAAACAAATTGGTACATCATTTTTTCCTTAAGTCTTCCTTAACAAATTTTTGTGTCAAAGTTATTCTTGTCTTCTACATGGATTGGGAAGTAGTCTCTACTTTTCTATTCTCTCTTTTCTATTCTCCAGAGTTTAAGATTAGAAAATTTAATTATTTAAATATTTTAAAGAATTCATGTTGGAGGTAGGCTGACCAGCAGCATTCTTCTTAGGAAGGTTTTAAATACGGATTTGTTTTGATTAGGTATCAGAATAATCAGAGTTGCTATTTCTTCTATTTCCAATTTCTTATCTACATTTCTTCAAATAACTTTTCTATTTTGTCTCAGGTGATTTTTTTCTAGACATAAATTTATTGATAATTTGCCTAATTTTACTTTTAAGGTCTGTAGTACCTGAATTTGGCAATGGGTATTTTCCCATTTTTCTAGTTCCATCTTGATAGCTTTTCAAAAATCAATTTCAGTAATATTTTTCAATAAAACAATTTTCAGCTTGGTTAATTTTTAATATATTGTTTTCTCCATTGTTTTATCTTGATATTTATTAATTATTTTGAATTTTATTTACTTTTTTTCTTATTTTATCACAGATTGTTTAATAAAAAACAAAAAACAAAAAAAACCGGCCTTGTTCAGTGGCTTATACCTGTAATCCCCACACTTTGAGAGGCTGAAGTGGGAAGATCACTTAAGCCCAGGAATTTAAGACCAGCCTGGGCAACATGGCAGAACCCTGTCTCTACAAAAAATACAGGCATGGTGGTGCACATGCAGTCTCAGCTTGCCGGGGAGCAAAAGTGGGAGGATTTATTGAGCCTGGAGATCGAGGCTGCAGTGAGCCGTGATCACGCCACTGCACGTCAGCCTGGGCAACAGAGTGAGACCCTCATTCACGATAACAAACGAACAATAAACTTCGTTCTTCTTAGGAAGGTATTTAAGCTTAACTTCAAACTATTTCTTAAAAGTAGGCAGAAGTAAAATTTCACGTATTTTAATATGTTGAATTTTCATGATCGTTCAATTCAAAGTGTTTAAAAGTTTCTATTTTGTAATCAGTTCATATTGTTAATGAAATAAAGACCACAGTTCAATATTATATAAATTCTCAAATTAAACAAGTCAATTGTAATATAATAAAATGAAGAGGAAAAAATTAAGGTAATATTAAGCCACATATTTATCTTTTTTGGTGTCTATATTCTTTCCTGTATATCAGTTTCTAACTTTTGTAGTTTTTCTTCAGCTCAGAGAACAGCTTTAGCCCAGGCATGGTAGCTCACATTGGTAATCCCATAACTTTGGGAGGCTAATGCAGGCAGATTGCTTGAGCTCAGAAGTTCAAGACTAGTCTGGGCAATAACGTGAAACCCCATATCTACAAAAATATTTAAAAATTTAGCTGTGTATAGTGGCATGCACCTGAAGTTCCAGCTACTTGTCAGGCAGAAATGGAAGGATCACTTGAGCCCAGGAGCTTGAAGCTGCAGTGAGCTGTAATTGTGCCATTGCACTCTTGCCTGCGGGACACCGTGAGACTCTTACCTCATCAACATCATCGTCGTCGTCATCATCATCATCATCATCATCATAATCAAATCTTTGGCCTTTTGCAATATGTATATACTGGTGATTCAGTCTCTCACCTTTACTATATCTGAAAACATGTTTTAATTAAACTTTTATTTTTGAAAGTTTCTTTTTTTTTCTTTAAGTTCTGTGATACATATGCAGAATATGCAGGTTAGTTACATAGGTACACATGTGCCATGGTGGTTTGCTGCACCCATCAACCTGTCTTCTAAGTTTTAAGCCCCACATGCATTAGGTATTTGTTCTAATGCTCTCCCTCCCATTGCCCCCCACCCCCTGACAGACCCTGGTGTGTGATGTTGCCCTCCCTGTGTCCATGTATTCTCATTGTTCAGCTCCCACTTATGAGTGTGAACATCCAGTGTTTAGTTTTCCATTCCTGTGTTAGTTTGCTGAGAATTATGGTTTCCAGTTTCATTCACGTTCCTACAAAGGACATGAACTCATTCCTTTTTATGGATACATAGTGTTCCATGATGTAAATGTGCACACTTTCTTCATCCAGTCTATCATTGATGGGCATTTGGATTGGTTCCAAGTCTTTACTATTGTAAATAGTACTGCAATAAACACACGTGTGCATGTATCTTTATAGCAGAATGATTTATAATCCTTTGGGTGTATACCCAGTAATGTGATTGATGGCTCAAATGGTATTTCTGGCTTGAGGAATCACCACATTGTCTTCCACAATGGTTTAACTAATTTACATTCCTACCAATGGTGTAAAAGTTTTTTAACTGAGTATGAAAATCTTCTTTTCTCTCTTTTATCAGAATAGTAAAAATATCTTCCATTGTCTTCTGGCTTTCATAGTTTCCTTATGAGAAGTTGGTTATATTTCTGATTGTTGTTACCCAATACATGATATACCATTTTTGTGTGTTTTTCAAAATTTTTTCAACAGCTTTGACTTTTAGTAGTTGTATTATAATGGACCTATATGTATTTTTTCTTTGTACTCAACATGATATGGTTTATCAAGCTTCTTCGATCTATAAGATGATGTCTTCACCAAATTGGGAGAAGTTTTAGGTACCATTTATTCAATCATTCCTTTCTGCTTTATTTTTTTGGTCCTCGTTTTCTATACCTTCAACTATACATGTGATGCTTAGTTGTATATTATTCCAAAATGCTGTATTTTTCTCTTTTTTACTCTATATTTGATACTTCTATTAATTTGTATTTAGTGTGTCACTCGCCATTTTTTCTTGAATGCACAATCTGCTATTAAGCTTATGCAGTTTTTTATTTTATTTTAGAAATGGTATTTTTTAGTTCTATACTTTTCACATGGTTCTTGTTCAAAATTTACTTTATCTGCTGATATGTCCTGTACATTCATTATCATAATTACCTCTCTCTTTAAGTTGTTGAATGTATTTGAAAAATCTGCTTACAGTATTTAGCTTTTTATAAATTGACTTTTTAAAATTAACCTTCAATTACATTTTTCTATTTCTTCAAATATCTAGCAATGTTGATTCTATGTTGGAGATTTTGGAAGATATGCCATAGGACTCTGGAATCTGTCATTTTCCCTTGAGAACCACTGATAAAAATGAAATTACTGGTTGATGACTTTTAACTTGTATAAGCTTGGTTTTTACACTTTAAGATAGATTTGTTTTGACTTTGGACTTTTTCTTGGTACAAATCTCTTACTTCTGTAACACAGTCTTTACTCTTAAGACACAGTAATTCTGGAGTTCATTGGAAAATCTGTTTTAGATCTCTTACTTCTGTAACACAGTCTTTACTCTTAAGACACAGTAATTCTGGAGTTCATTGGAAAATCTGTTTTGTTTACAAATTTTCTGTAGCTTGTTAAGATGTAATCTCAAAAGTCTGTCTACCATGTGATGGGTTGAAGTAGAAATGTATGCCTAGATGTGTTTTTTAAAATCTATCAACTATTGCTCTCCATTGGAATTTTTGAAGTCTGCCCAACACATGCACAGTTAAGATGCCAGCCATGGATTTGAGGGATTTTTCTTTTTTTTTTTTCCCCAGATTCTAGAGCTCTCTTCTCTGTGACTTGTATCTTTCCGGGACTCTTTCTCTTAATTTTCATCTGTTCTGACAAACTTGAACTCATTACCCTGAAGCCTTAATTAATAATATAACAAATTTCTGCCTTCATTTTAGCTACCACAAGCTGTATGAACAAAGATGTAATTTCAAGGGAAATGCCGTATAAACACGGACTCATTCAGGATAGATGAGTTAAGAGGTTAAAATTTTCCACTTTCAGCTTGTTTTTATTCTGCCTTGTGTGTCTTCAATTTTTTAAACTGTATTTTTTCCATTATTTATAATTATTACCTCCAGAAAGGTTATTTTTATATAAGCTATTCTACCGTTATGAGCACTGAAATTCTTTTGGATATTTTTTATTTTTTCTTAATTTTTAGACTTTATGTACTAGAACAGTTTTTTGCCTAGAGAAAAGTGAGCAGTTGATACAGTTCCTATAAAACCCCTCTAACCCTTTCTCACAGTATCCTCTATTATTTACATTTTTATTAGTGTGGTATAGTTGTTACAATTGATGAACTACTATAAACACATAATTATTATTTAAACTACATAGTTTACATTGTTTCATTCTTTGTATTCACAGTTCTATAGATTTTGACAAATACATGTCATGTATTCAACTTTATGATATTATACAGGAAAGTATTACTGTCTTAAAATTCCACTGTGCTCCAATTATTAATCATTCATCTCCTTCCCCCAAGTCCCTGGAAAACCACTGATCTACTATTCCTATAGTTTACTCTTTTGCAGAGTGCCATATAGTTGGAATCATATAGTATGTAGCTTTTCAGACTGACTTCTTTGATTTAGAAATATTTATGTAAGGTTCTACCATGTCTTTTCATATCTTGATAGCTCATTTCTTTTTATCACTGAATAATATTCCATTGTATGGATATACTAGCTTTTTATCCTTTCATATTCTGAAGTACATCTTGGTCACTTTCAGATTGAGGTAATTATGAGTTAAGCTGCCATAAACACTTGTGTACTGGTTCTTCTGCGGATATATTTTCAACTCATTTGTGTAAATATGTAGGACAGTTGTTGGAGTGCAGAGTAAGACATGTTTAGTTTTGTAGAAAACTGTCAAACTGTCTTCCAAAGTGGCTGTACTACCTTGCTTTCTCAGCAGCAATGAATGAGAATTCCTGTTGCTCTGCAGGCTCATCTGCATTTGGTGTTGTAAGTGTTTTTTTATTCTAGCTATTTTATAGGAGTATACATTTTTAATTATTGTTTTAATTTACAATTTCCTGATGAAGTATGATGTTGAAAACTTTTCACATACTTTTGCATTTTGGATATATTTATCATATATAAATATATATATATGTGCTTTATCAAATATATATATATATTTTTTACAAATATTTTTCCTAGAATGTGGCTTATATCTTTATATTCTTAACAATGTCATTCACAGACTAGAATTTTTTGTTTTATTTTAATAATATCCAACTTCTTTCATTTTTCTGTCATGGGTCAAACTTTTGGTGGATGATTCCACCAATCTGCTGTATGGTCACCTGCATTTTCCCTGTGTTATATTTTAGAAATTTTACAATTTTTCATGTTATGTTTAGGTCTATCATTAATTTTGAATTAAACTTTTGAAACATATAAAGTTAGTGTCTAGATTCATATTTTTTGCATCTCTCTTCATCTTCATACTTAAAGCGGGTTTCTTATATACACTGATGATTATCTCTTTTTTTTTTTTTTGCTCTGTCATTGTCTATTAACTCTCATATGTAGACCACTCACATTTAAAGTGAGTATTGATATAGTTGTATTAATATCTACCTTTTTAAAAGTATTCCAGTCTTTGCACTTGTTCCCTTATTTTTTTAAAATATTTCCCTCTTTCCTGTCTTCTTTGGCTTTGGTTTAGCATATATATGATTCCACTTTCTCTTCTCTCTTAGCATATAGATTATTCTTTCTTTTAATTTTTTGGTGATTTCCTTATGGTTTCTAATATCAATTTATAAGTAAGTTCACTTTCAAATGACACTGTACCTCTTTATGGATAATGCAGGTTCCTTTTAACAGAATATTCCTGATTTCTCCCTCCTCCACTTGCTGTCATTTATTTTACTTATAAATAAGCTATATTCAACCAATACATTATACTGTTATTAGTTTGAACAAATAGTTATCTATTAGATTAATAAGACAATTATAAGCTTTTATTTACTTTTATTTATTTTTAAATGCTCTTCTTTTGGTTTTGAAGATCTGAGTTTCTGACTTACATCATTTCCTTACTGTCGAAAAACTTCTTTTAACATTTCTTGCAAGGCCGGTCCACTGGTGACAATTTTCCTCAGTTTTGATTTGTCTGAGAAAGTATTTCTTCTTTTTTGAAGGATAATTTTACTGGGTAAATGATTCTAGGTCGTAAGTTTTTTCCTCCTTTAATATTAAATATTTTACTCCATTCAATTGCATGGTTTGTGAGAAGACCAATGACATTCTTTTTCTTCCTCTTCTACAGGTAAGGTTTTTTTCTTTCTTTCTTATAGTGTCTTTTAAGATTTTCTCTGTCATTGATTTCCTGCAGTTTAAATATTACATCCTTAAGTGTAGACTTTTTGATGTTTATCCTGTTTGGTGCTGTCTGAGCCTTCTAGATGCGTGGTTTAGGTTTGTCACTTATTTTGGATTTTTTTCTGCCAATATTACCTCAAATATTTATTGTGCTCATTTATCTCTTCCTTCTTCTCCTGATAATTTTATTATGCATATAGTATATTTTTATTTGTCTCATAACTTTTGAATATTCTGTTCTTTTTCATTATTTTTGCCTTTAATTTTCAGTTCAGGAAGTTTCTATTGACATGTCTTCAAGATGACTGCTCAGTTATCTGCAGTGTATGATTATACCAATCTGAAATGTTATTTATTTCTCTATAGCATTTTTTTCTTAGTATTTTCTTTTGAATTCTTTCTTAGAGTTTCAATTTATCTGCCTTTGCTACACATGTATTCTTGCATGTTTTTCACTTTTGCCTTGAGTAATTTTAGTATACATAGTTATGTAAGTGTAATTTTGATTATGTAGTTATTTTAAATTGTCTGATAATTTCCATATATTTCCAAGTCTTATTCTAATGCTTTCTCTGTCACAACAAACTGTGTTTTATGTCTTTTAGTATGTGTTATAGTTTTTTGTTTGTTTGCTTTTTGTTTTTTGTTTTTTTTAAGCTGGGTCTAATGTTCCAAAATAAATCTGGAGTAAATTAGACTTTAGTATGAGTCTTTATGTTTGTATGCCTAGGAGTTAGGTTGCATACTTCCTGCAATAGCTGTGGGTGTCAGAAACTAAAATTTCCTCTGGTGTATTAGTTTTTGTTTTCTTTGTTGTCTTTGGGTGTCCCTAGAGACCTCTTTAAAAAAAAAAAAAAAGACTGAGACTCGCAGTTCTTTCAGTAGTAATAACCTGTTACTGTACAGAAATCTCACTTAAGTGGTTGTAGGTGTTAGAGAAGGAAAGAATGTTGTAGTCCTATGATTAAATTTAACCCACTGGTGAGACTGTACCACTGAGATATGACTTTTCAAATTCCCCTCTGCCTTTTTATTACCCTAAAGTGATACAGGAAGCATAGACATGGCTGGTATTCTCCATTTCAGATAATACTCCAGTAAAGTAGATTTCCTTGAGGGCTGTTTTGTTTTGTTTTGTTTGTTATAAGTAAATATCTTTACTTTTTAAAACTGCATTAGGAACACTTAACATGAGACCTACCCTCTTATCAAATTTGTAGCTATACTTTAACCATACAGCATTATTAAGTAGAAGTACAATGTTGTACAGCAGTTATCTGAACTTATTCATCTCGTGTAACTGACATTTTTGCTTTAATAACTAAACTCCCTGTTTCCCCCACCAGCCAGCCCCTGGCAGTCACCCTACCACTTTCCGGTTCTGAGTTTGACTATTTAAGATACCTAAGTATATTCAAGCAGTAATTATCTTTCTGTTACTACCTATTTCACTTAGCGTAATGTACTTTACATCCATCCATGTTTTTGCATATGCATATACAAAACTTCCTTCTTTTTAAAAGTTAAATTACATTCTTCAAAAGTTACAGTTTCCTCTCATCTCTACTCCATTCAGGCTACATGGGGGTGGGCTGGAGAGAGGGCTCATTTTCGTCATCAAGAACAGAACAACAAAAAAGAGAATTCTCTGGACATATTTCAAAGTGTTTACTTTTTCCTATGCCTATTGGATGTATGAGGAGACTTTTATTCAATCTTTAAGGTGAGAACCCAGTGAGATTCTGGAAATAAAAAACTCACAAGTGTGGGGGCCCAGTTAAGACTGGACTCTCTGAAATTGTTAACTCTTAAGCTAATTCAAATTGTGCCTCCTATAATTCATCAATTACAGTTCAAATGTTTCTATACCACTGGCTCCAGTGTTGAACTTCAGTTTCCAGTAAGATGTCATTCTCTGTAGGCCTCTCTCACCAGATATGGGGGCAGTAGTTTGCCCCTTGATCTCAATTATCTGATGCACCTGAAAAGAGTTGTTTTTCTTGGGGTTTTAAGCTTTTATCTTATGATAACAAAATGATGAACTCAATAAGAAATTAAGCACCACAGAATAGATAATCAATGAAGTTAAAAACAAGTTAATGAAAGCCATCCAAACTGAAGTAAAAGAGAAAAAAACAAAAAATACAATGATAAGACTTTCTCAGTGACTTCTTATGTTAAATTAAGTTGTAGAAAATGTGTGCATCTGTGTTTCTCCCAGATAACAGAGCTATTAAAGAGTAAAAATATTTGAAGACATAATGTCTAAACTTTTCTAAATTTGAAAAAAACATATTAATTTATTAGTACAAAGAATATCAGTCATAGGCACACCACAGTCAGTTTCTGTAACCAAAGACAAATTTTCAAATTTTAAATTAGTGACAAAACAAACATTACATACAAGGGAACAATGAAAACACTGCAGATATTTCATAAGAAATAATAAAGCCTGAAAATATGAACTACATTTTTAAGGTACTAAAGGGAAAACAAATATCTTGACACAATTCTTTTGCTTTTCCAACTTTTATTTAAGATTCAGGGAGTACATGTGCAGTTTTGCTGCCCTAAATATATTTAATGATGCTGAGGTTTGGGATATAAATGATCCCATCACTCAGGTACTGAGCATAGTACCCAATAATTAGGTTTTCAACCCTTTCCTTCCTCTCTCCCCCGATAGTAGCCCCAGTTTCTATTGTTGCCATCTTTATGTCCATGAGTATCTAACGGTTAGCTCTCACTTATAAGTAAGAACATATGATATTTGCTTTTCTGTTCCAATGTTAATTCACTTAAAATAATGACCTCCAGCTGCATTCATGTTGCTACAAAGGACATAATTATGTTCTTTTTTATAGTTGTGTAGTATTCCATGGTGTCTATGTACCACATTTTTAAAATCCAGTCTACCATTGATGAGCTTTTAAGTTGATTCCATGTCTTTGTTATTGTGAATAATGCTGTGATGAACATGTGTGTGTATGTGTCTTTTTGGTAAAACAATTTGTTTCTTTTGGATATATACACAGTAATGGGATTGCTGAGTCAAATGGTAGCTCTGTTTTAAGTTCTTTGAGAAATCTCCAAACTGCTCTCCACAGTGGGTGGACTAATTTGCATTCTCACCAACAGTGTATAAGCATTCTCTTTTCTTGGCAATCTTGCTAGGATCTGTTTTGACTTTTTAATAATAGCAATTCTGACTAGTGTGAGATGGTATCTTATTGTGGTTTTGACTTGCATTCATTTGATGATTAGTGATGTGGAGCATTTTTTGTGTGTTTGCTGGCCCCTTGTATATCTTCTTTTGAGAAATGTTGGTTCCTATCTATTGCCCACTTTTTTAATGGTTTATTGCTTCTTCAATTGCTTAAGTTTCTTATAGATTCTGGGTATTAGACTGTGTGGTGATAGAATTCTATATCTAGTAAAAATATCCTTTAAAATGGTATTTTTAGAAAAATAAACCCAATGAATTAGTCCCTAGCAGACTTTAAATATGAGAAATGTTAAAGAACATTCTTTACGCTGTAAGGAAGTTATATATATGGAAGCTTCAGATACTAAAAAATGAATTAAGATGCTACAAATAGTCAATATTTGAACTAATTCTAAAGATTTTTACTTTATTTCTAAATAGAAACTAAATGTAATAAAGCAATAATATTGTGTTGTTGGTTTTGTAAATACATAGAAGTAAATTATATAATTATAGTACAAAAAAAGAGGACTGATTATATTGATTTTCACATTTGTGTGTAATGAAGTAAAATATTAATTTAAAGTTTTAAGGTAGACTGTGATAATTTAAGCTTGAGTATTTTAATCCTACCACAAAATAAGAAATAAATCATAGCTAAAATTAATGAAAGAGTTAAAGTGATGTACAGAAAAAAAAAAAGACAGAAACTCAATTAATGAAAAAGAAATCAGAAAAAAAGAAACCCCTAAATCCAATGAGACAAATAAAAATCACCAAAAAATGATAAGCTTTAATCTAATTAATCCAATTATTACATTAAAAGTAAATGAACTAAAACATTCAGCATTGCCAGGCACTGGCAAAGGTAGTGAATACATATGGAACTCTTTCACCATCTGCTATTTCTGTTTCTACTGAAGAGCTATTAGAAACAAAAATTCTAAAAACTGCTCATCCAATACATATATATAGGAAATACATTTAATTTATTTTGTAAAATGTTCACCATTGTCTGTTTTACAGGCTATCGATAGTATATTACATAATTTTTCATATGCCAATATTTAGAATAATGTACAATTTCTGAAAGTTATATATATGGTTGGATATTATAACTTAGTGAAATTACTTTGTAGCTCAATTATAGCACATAAATAAACTGTAAAATACCAAATAATTGAGTTCCAAAGTTTGTACTTGTCTTTTGATAGTACAAATGAGAAACATAAAACTTTCTGTGCCATATGTTTTTAATCAAATTCTGAATTTTCTACTTAAATGTAATACAATATAAATGGAGTATGTTTTGTTCACTGGAGATCAGTCTGTCAGAATGTTAAGTCTTTATGAAAAGTTCTGAATCCATAAAATGTCAGAAAAAAAACCACAAGCCAAATAGAATATATATCTTTTAAATAAACATAGATAGATCTTGCATATCTTACCAATTTAATGAAAACTTACCTAATGAATAACTCCTTTAATTTATACACATTAGTAATTTTTCACACAAGATATAGCCATTTATATTTTCTTACAGGTATTAGCATGTGGTTTATTTGTTAACTTCTGATTGATAGTAAATAAGGAGGGCAAAAGAACATGTTAAATTATACCATGAGGATGCAATGGCAAAATCTCAAGTGTCAGAAATCATAACAGGAGAAACCAGGTTTCTCCAAAAATTAATTTTAAGGAATAAACAAAAAGAGAAATCATAACTTCAATTGTTTTTAAATATTAAAATTTAAAATATTTTGTAAAATTTTAAATGTAGGAATATGGCAATTTATTCAAATAAACTACAAAGTATAAAACAGATGGAAATTTGAACACTGTAGCCTCTACCTCCTGGTTTCAAGTGATCCTCCCATCTCAACCTCTTGAGTAGCTGGGACTACAGGCATGTGCCACCACAAATGCCTAATTTTTGTATTTTCTGCAGAGAGGAAGTTTCTCCAAGTTGCCCAGGCTGATCTCAAACTCTTGAGCTCAAGAGCTCAAGATCAAGCAACCCTCCTGCTTCAGCCTCCCAAAGTGCTGGGATTACAGGTGTGAGCCACTGTGCCTGGCCTTATGACATTGTTTCTATTTCCATGAGTGAAGTAGGGCTATACTGCTCTTATCAGGTTTTGTCATCTAGGTTATGTTGACATTAGAAAACAAAGAATTCTTATATATGTAGTCTTTTAATCTCTGGAGGTGGTTCTGTAAAAGTTATACTATTTCTTCTTTAACTATTTCATAGAATTTATCAGCACAAAAATCTGGACCTAGGGGTCTTATTTTTAGTAAGATGTTTAAGTTATAAAAATAATATTTTTAAATATCAATATTTTATTATTAAATACCTCATGCTGCAGTTAGCTTCCGGAAACTTTTTTTTAATATATATAATTTCTCATTTCTTTCCTGTATTACCTCTTGATTCAACCCTTGATTCAACTTTCAAACCAAAATATACCACCCAACATGTGTTATTACATATTTCAAGAGAAAGTTATGCCAAAGATATAACTTGTAATGATAGCTGTGTTTCTAAAAGAAAATACAAATAAAACTTGGAGAAAAGTTTTGTCTTGTATTAATTACAAAAGTATCACTTTTTTCTGAGAATGAAGAATTTCTAAGTTTATAGATTGCAAACGACTCTCATTTAACATTAACTCGTGTGTGAGAGAGAAGCATAGATACAAACAAAAGAACTCTGATTAATTTGTACATATATTTCTATATTTTACGTAATACACACACACAGACACACACACACAGGCTTTTAAAAATTATTTTAACAGAGACAGGGACTCTCTGTGTTGCCTAGGCTGGTCTTGAAGTCCTGGCCTCAAGTGATCCTCCCATCTGCCTGGGCCTCCCAAAGTGTTGGGATTACAGGCATGAGCCACTACAACCAGCTAAATTGTATTTTTAATTTTGAAATATTTTCCTCATTACCTTCTTCGTCCCATGAACTAGAATATGGTTTTATTTATTTATTATTTGATGTGGAGTTTTGCTCTGTTGCCCAGGTTGGAGTGCGGTGGTACAATGTCAGCTCACTGCAACCTCTGCCTCCTGGGTTCAAACGATTCTCCTGCATCAGCCTCCTGAGGAGCTGGGACTACAGGCATGTGTCACCATGCCTAGCTATTTTTTTCATAGTTTTAGTTGAGATGGAGTTTTACCATGTTGGTCAGGCTGGTCTCTAACTCCTGAACTCAAATGATCTGCCCTCCTCGACTTCCCGAAGTGTTGGGATTACAGGTGTGAGCCACCACACCTGGCCCAGAAAATGTTTTATAAGTGTTGCAGCCAACAAAAATACATTCTATTGTTGGATATTCTGTATTTATTTAAGTTAAATTTGCTAATCATTTTATTTGCATTTTCTAATTTTCTACAATTTTTTCTTTCTGCTTTTAGTTCTGTCAAGTTTTGTTTTATATGTTTGAGAACATATTCACTGGTATACACAATTTAGAAGTATTATATCTTAAAGATGAATTATGCTTTTTTGTCATTATGATGTATCCTTATTATTTTTGGTAAAGGTATTTTATGAAAAGCCTATTGGTTTTGCCGTCCCTAAAGCAACAATAGCGTTATTTTAGTTAGTGTCTGCTTTGTCTTCTTGGATTATTCTGTAATCTTTTATTTTCAGTGTTTCTTTGCGCTTATTGCCATGAAACTTTATTTTTAGTGTTTCTTTTCAATTCGATTTAATTAATATTTTTTTAAATAACAGTCTGCCTGGTGGCTTATGCTTATAATCCTAGCACTTTGGGAGGCTGAGGCAGGAGGATCATCTAAGGCCAGGATACATAGCCTAGGCAACAGCCTAGGCAACACAGCCAGATCCTGTTACTGCAAAAACTAAAAAAAACTCTCCAGGCATGGTGGTAAAAAATGTACAGCATTCAGTCCATTTAAACCTAATGTGATTAATGATATAATTGCGTTTAAATCTACCAAGTTTTAAATTGTAATTTAAGTATGTATTTGCATTATTTGTTTCCCTTGTTTGGGATTATATTTTTCTCCAATTCTTTTCTCTCTGCTGTTAAAGAAATATATTCTTTAAATAATTGATCTTTTCCCTAAGGATTGCAACATCTATTTTTGACATGTCAAAATATAATATTTATGGCAACTTACCCTCTTCCCATTGAAGTGAATCTTAAATCACTTCAATTCCATTTGCCACATTCTAAATGTATAGACTGCTGTTTGCATGTATTTTAATTTAATTTTCATTTTAAGCTCAAATGACATGATCATTGTTTTATATAATCTATGTTTGTTTCGATTCCCTTACATTTATTCTCATCATTTGTCCTAAATCTGTGATTTTTCTTTAAATATTACATAACTTCTGATTGAAGAAAACCATTTGGTATTTTCATCAATATTGTCATCTGTTGGTTGATTCTGTTTTTTTAGTGGTACTTCCAAGATATTGCATTTAAAAAATTTTTGTGGATAAATAGTAAATGTATATATTTGTGGGGTACATAAACTATTTTGATACAGGCATACAATATGTAAGAATCACATCATGGTCAATGTGGTATCCATCATCTTACGCATTTATCCTTTTTTATGCAACAAACATTCCAGTTACATTGTCATCATTTTTAGTATGTCAATACCATTTCTCAGCTCCAGGATTTCTGCTTGATTCTTTTAAATTCTTTTAATCTCTTTGTCATATTTATCTAATAGGGAGCTGAACAATTAAAACAATTGAACTTACGAAGATAGAAGAATGATGGTTACCAAAAGCTGAGAAGGATAGAGGGGTGGGAAAGTGGGGATGGTTTATGGGTATCAATTATGATTAGAATAAATAAGATCTAGTATTTGGTAGCACAACAGGGTGATTACAGTCAGCAATAAATTATTGCACATTTTAAAATAACTGAAAGTATAATTTGAAAGTTTGTAAAACAAATGTTATCAAATCTTATGTACCATATCTATAAATATATACACCTACTATGTACTCTTAAAAATTAAAACTAATAAGAAAGAAATACATTTTAAAGGTTATAGCTGCCATAGATAGTAATTCTTCTGATGGATCTGGACAAAGTAAGTTAAAAACCTTGGAAAGAATTTACCAGTCTAGATGCCTTTAAGAACATTTGTGGTTCATGGGAGGAGGTCAAAATATTAATGTTAATAGGAAGAAGTTTACTCAGATTCTTATGGTTTACTTGAAGGGCTTCAAGTCCTCAGTAGGGAAAGTAACTGCAGATGTGGCGGACATAGCAAGATAACTAGAAGTAAAATCTGAAGATGCAACTGATTGCTGCAATCTCATAATAAAAATGTAACCAGTGCGAAGTTTTTTTATGGAGTCGAGAATATGGTTTCTCGAGATGGAATCTATTCTTGGTAAAGTTGGTGTGAATATTGTTGAAATGACAACAAGGCATTCTGAAAAATATGTAAACTTAGTTGAGGAAGCTGTTACAGGGTTTGAGAAGATTGAGTCCAGTCTCGAAAGAAGTTCCAGTAGGACCAGAAACAATGGCTCACATCTATAATCGTAGAACACTGGGAGGTCAAGGCAGGAAGATTTCTTGAGGCCAGAAGATTGAGACTAGCCTGGGCAACATATGGAGACCTGGTTTCTAAAAAAAAAAAAAAAAAAAAAAAAAAAAAAAAAAAAAAAAAAAAAAAATTGTTAAATGAACCGGGCATGGTGGTACATACCTGTAGCTCTAGCTACTCTGGAGACTGAAGCAGGAGGATCTGCATGAGCACAGGGGTTTGAGGTTATAGTGATCTATGACTGCACCACTTCACTCCAGCCTGGGAGACATAGTGATATTCCATCTGTTAAAAACAAACAAACAAACAAAACATTAGTAAGAAGTTCTACTGTGGTTAAAATGTTATCAGCCAGCATCGTATGCTACATGGAAATCTCACGTTAGGGTCAATTGATGTAGAAAACTTCCTTGTTGTCTTATTTTTTAAAATTTCCATAGCCACTTTAACCTTCAGCAATCACCACCTTGATCAACCGGCACCCATCAACATCAGGACAAGACTCTCCACCAGCAATAAATTACAACTCACTAAAGGCTCAGAGGATCATTTGCATTTTTGACAATAAGGTATTTTTAATTACAGCATGTACATTGTTTTTATACATAATACTATTGCACACTTAATAGACTGCAGTACAGCATAAACATAATTTTTATGTGCACTGGTAAAAAAAAATCATGTAAGTTGCCTTGTTGCAATATTGACTTTATTATGGTGGTCTGGAATAAAAACTGTAATATCTCCAAGTTATTCCTATAATCCTCAATGGGTGTCCTTGGAGGCTTATGCAGAAAGTAAGAGTTAGAGTTAGAGTAAGAATTAGACAACAAAGGATCCCCCTTGTCAGATCCTAGACTCCTTGCCCTTATAGGCACAAACATGATGTATGGCCTTAAACACCTCTACAATTCACGATTGTCTTTTGGAGAAAAGGTGCTCCCAATATAAGGGTACACATCCCTGGAAACTCATCCTCCTCAGAAGAATGGCCCAGTAGTTATTTACTTTAGTGTCAATTCTTCAATATCTTCAAGTAGACCTTAATTTATTTGATTTTTTTGTACAGATTTTCTTATCTTCAGTAAGGAAGGCCTTTATCTAGTGATAAAAATTTGAATTTAATTATTAATCCAAAAAGAAATATTCAGACATAATATGTTTTACTTGTCCAATGGTGATAATATAGTATAATAAAGTACAGTTAGTCTATTTTATCTTTAATTATTAGGCCCTTCCCTCACCTAATTTTCTGGAACTCTTCTTTGCAGGAAGGTCATATTTCAGGTGGTGCAGGAATATGGTTCAGGCTAACAAGACTTGCCTCTGATCCAGGGTTTCACATTTGAGTTTTTTGAGCCTTTACTATTTGTCAATGACAATAGACAACAATATAGTTCCTTCCATCCTACCCCCACCACCAAATATAAAGATTTTCTTCTCTTTCATTCTCACAGAGCAAGCTATTTCCTTTGATTAAGGTTACACATATAATTTTTCATTTAGTCCTGTCTTCTCTTCTAGCCTGTTACATCTCGATGCTATTATTGTAGTGAAGATATTTAGTTTTTTTCATGCTTTGATATTAAGTAGTTTTTTTTACCTTCAAAGAATTATTTTTGTTGGCTCTTTTGAGGTGCAGGAATGACATTATTCGTTATAAATAGCTTTTATTTACTTTCACCTGCATTCCTTTCCTGATGAATATCCACTGCTGTGGACATTCTTTCTATTCATCTTGGGGTTTGAGTTTTAGCTCCTCCTGCTTTCACTTAATATATAGTGTGGGCAGGAACAGAAAAACAAATACTGCATATACTCATGTGTAAGTAGGATCTGAACATTGGACATAAAGAAGGGAACAGACACCAGAGTCTACCTGAGGGTGGAGGGAGTGAGGAGAGTAAGGATCAAAAAGTTACCTATTGAGTACTATGCTTATTACCTGGATGACGAAGTAATCTGTACATGAAACCCCTGTGCCATGCAATTTACTCATACAACAAACTTGCATGTGTACCCCTGAACCTAAAATAAAATTAGAAAATTTTTAAAAATAAAATGTGTGCTTGTTTTTCATAAATGCTGTGGCTATTGGAAGATTTCTTGGAAAAACTGAAGGAAACAATTTCTAGAAAACTGAAGTTTTTACATTATATACAATATATAATTTTTAAAAAATTATACAATCAATTAATTTTTAGGAAAAATGCAACAAGTTAACAAAACAATCAGCATATAATAAATACTTGAAACAAACTTGAATGATATATATACTGTAACATAACTGAAAAGTTGATATCTTTAATTACATACTTCACTATTTCAATTTCTTGACCTTTAAAATTTGTTATGAGATCTGACAGTTTTCAATGTCACTTCCAGTTTTAAATATTTAGAATTCTATTACTGACTTCATTAAAGTTTTGACTTGTCAAGGTTTAGTTATAGTAAGAATAATTGTTCAAGACATGTTTCCTTTAGATTGATTAATTCCATTACATAAATATTTTGTAAGGTATATGTTTATGTTAAAATGTTAAACTTCTAGTACATTTCTTTAACACCTCTTAATTTATAATAAAAATTGCTTATATTTTTCAAAAACTATAACATGTAATTGTGCCTGGATGTTTTAAACAGTTTTAATTTGAAAATGTAGTTATATTGTTTTCTTTGCTTTTCTATCTTGAAAAAGATGAAACAAAAAATTTCTCCTCACTCTGCAGAAATTTCAAATATTAAGTTTTCCCTTTGATCCAAAAAAAAGCTAGCTTTAAGGTCATCAGTGTTTCCAAACTTGGATTTAATAGGCCATAAATGTCTCTTGCCAGAAAAGAAGATATATTTTTAAAAGAGATAGGAGATGTGGTTCCTCTAGAGAAAGCAATACAACAGGAATGATTTCCCCTAGGAAAAAACGAGGTCAGAAGTTTTAGGAAAGAGTTACTGGCATCCACTCTCAAGCCAAGGAGCTGATCCTGAAGTTAGATAATACTCAGAGTCTAGAAAGAACTGAATGTGTGGACCAAGTGAACACTATAAACACATAAGAGATCCCTACTGGGATAGACCCATTGACCAAACATTTCTCAGCCTTTAAAGAAAATATCTCAATGCCTTAAACCAAAAGATTATTATCATTTCCAAGTGGTCATTAGCAAAACCCATTAAATAAAATATTCACTTAATGCATATTTTTCAAATAACTTAATTTTCCAAATAAATAATATATCATTTCAGATTAAGTAAATCGTAAATGCACAAATTAAATCAGGACATCTGGAACTTTCAAGAATATTGCCTAGAGATTATATGTAATAACCATTTATTCAGCACATTATTACTTTTTCAAAGAACAATTAAGCTCATGATCTTACTTACTCTCCATAATAAAAACTGACAGTGAAGTATAATTGAAAAATTCTGGCCTAAGACTCAGGAATCTCAGGACCAAATTTGGCTTCATTTCTAAAGTCACTTAACTTCTCTGTGAAAAGTCACTGAATTTCAGTATGCATTGAAAGCTGGAATGTGGTTTTATTGCTTTTGCCTGTCCAACATCCAATCCTATCTTATTTTGGTAATAAAACATTATATATATATATATTTTTTTTTTTTTTTTTTTTTTTTTTCGTGACAGTCTTGCTTTGTCACCCAGACTGGAGTGTAGTGGCACGATCTTGGCTCACTGCAACTTCTGCCTCCTGGGTTCAAGTAATTCTCCTTCCTCAGCCTCCTGAGTAGCTGGGATTACAAATGCCGGCTACCACGCCCGGTTAATTTATTTATTTTTAGTAGAGACAGGTTTCATCGTGTTAGCCAGGCTGTTCTTGAACTCTTGACCTCATGATCCACCCACCTCGGCCTCCCAAAGTGCCGGGATTACAGGTGTGAGCCACCGTGCCCGGCCAAAACATGATTTTTATTTTGGGAAAATATGTTTAATTTATTAGGAGTTAATGTTTAGACGAAGATAAGTCCCTGTTACTGGCTTAAGAGGTGAAGCTTTAGCCTGTATAGCAGTGATTTGTTCATGAATGAACAAATAAGCCAATTATGACCAGTTACAGTCATACCTGAAACATTGTTTCAGAGCTTTAGAAAAGAGATGTTGCTTCCCCTGGAGTAACTAAGGTAGTAAAACATAATCCCGGAGAATTCTGAAATTCCCAGTGTGGACAGCAGGTCAGCAAATAAGAGCAATGCGAAGGAAAATATAATAGATACTGGGAAAGACAATGATTTAGTATGAATTAATATTGTTTTAATTAATATAAATGTATATATTAATATAAATAAGACTTGACTCAATATGAATTTCTATATTCAGCCATGTTTGCCCAATACATTCTTTTTTTAAAGCCCATTTTAGTTCAGATTCTGTCAT
This sequence comes from Papio anubis, assembly GCF_008728515.1. Taxonomy (NCBI): domain Eukaryota; kingdom Metazoa; phylum Chordata; class Mammalia; order Primates; family Cercopithecidae; genus Papio; species Papio anubis. Next base: position 125,888,660 of record NC_044977.1, read on the forward strand.
TTGCAAGGGGACAAGTCATGACTCATATACTATCTTCCACTATAAAATCATAGAAGTAACTAGATAATAATTTCCAAAGTTAAATCACTGTAATGCAAACCCTAAAGAGAGGTAATTAAATACAGAACTAAGCTCTCTAAGTGGAGAGATGCTTTTCCTCCAACTGCTGATGCATCAGCACTAAGAATAGTATTAAGTATTCAGTACACATGTGTTAAATAAATAGATGGATTTTTATCTTAAGATGGGGAGGTCCCTTTATAATTTTTTCCTCTTATCATTATCCTAGCAGGAAAAAAATCAATATCATTTATTTACAGTTGAGTGTGATACTAAATTATGTCACATCTTTAATTGACTATCCGGCTCCCGTAAGCACTTTGGGAACATGAAAGTCTTTCTTGTCTTTATGAAATTGCAAAACACAGGCAACTCTTTACTGTTCTTACTGGTGAGGTTGACCATGAATAGAGTTGTCATAAAATAGGTGAAGCATCTATTTTAACACAACTAAATCTGTACTGAACACATATTTTTTGCAAGTCTATATTATGCATGAATGATTCCATGGTTATGAAATATTTGTTGAGCATTTACTATGTGCTAAGAATTGTGCTATTACAATGTGTTATAAGAGAAACAGCAAAATGACTCTTCAATTTCCTTATTCATTAGATATGAACAATATAATATTTACCTAATATGGTTTATAAGGAAAAAATATAAAAATATAATTATACATCTGAAAATACTTTGTAAACTGCAAATTAATATGCACATCTAAGTAATTCTTAGGCTAGCCCACATTAGGACCTAAAATTGCATCATTATTCATAGACATGAGCATTTTCACTGTTTCAGGCAGGACAATTTCTGCAAAATAGGGGGTGAATGACTCCCACTGGAACACAACTCCAGAATGCATCATTCACTGGAATAAATCGAAGCTGTCGCTCTGGGCCCAATCAATAATAACAACTCATTTATCTCAATTGTGCCCTCACTTTGCTGTCACTGAGACCTCAGTCCCTGCTAAAGCTTCCTAAATTATATATATATATATTCCCAAAGGCTGCTTTATATATACTTAGGAACACATGGCTCCTGCCCTCCTTTTCATCTCCAGATTCAGCTTTCCATAGAAATGTCCACAGCTAAGATCACTGTTTTAAAACTACAGGAAGGCATTTTAATTTACACCCTGTTCCCCATGGCTGTTACCACCAGACACTGAAATCACCTTTCCCAATTTCTACTGCTGACACTGGTACTGTCACATCTTCTGTGGGTTTTCACTGTGTCCTCCTCTGCCAGGAACTTCTGTTTCTGATCCAATGGATATCTCAGAGATCCAAAATGGTTTTGTAGAAAAAAAAAAATCATTAGCTCATAAACTGTTTTATGGAGAGCAAGAAGTTTAAAGGCTTTATAAGAAAAATTGAGGATGACCAAGAAAAGTAGTTTCTTCAGTGAGTTTTAACTATTCAAATTCCTAGAAAGTGTGAGGATAATGAGAATGTGTTAATCACGGGAGAAGATGCAAGAATAGCAGGACTGCATTTATGGTTAGCAGTTGTTTATCAATCGCATTTAGGAATATGTACACGAAGGAACACTTGGAAGCAACTTTTTGTTAGTATCAACAGAAATTTTATACTCCCTCAGCATTTTTAGCACTCAACGTAGTAGATTCTTCATGGGCACTTTGCTCAATGCAGATGTGAAGAATGACTCCCACTTTTGCTATTAGGGTTTATCACACAGTTACTATAGTACTTCATAGTCTACCTCCCTCAACCCCTCCAGAGGAAATAGACATAAATGTATGGGCATTTCGGATAATGACTAATGTTTCTGTACATACAATATTGCACTTAGAATCATCCTTTCTGCTATGGACTGAATTGTGTCCCCCCAAAATTCTTATGTTTATGTTCTAGCCCCTGGTTACCTCAGATGTGTCTGTATTTGGAGATAGGGTATTTAAAGAGATGATTAAGTTAAAATAAGGTCACTAGGGTGTGCTCTAATGCCATATGACTTGTGTCCTCATCAGAAGAGGAAATTTTGTCATAGTCTTATAAAGAAGGTAGATCCTATGAAGACACTGACCTCAGATTTCCAGCCTTCAGAATTGTGAGAAAATATATTTCTGTTGTGTTAACCAGCCAGTTTTTGGTACTTTATCATGATGACCCTCGCAGGCTAACACACCTCTCCTCTTAAATCTAAAGTATTGTTAATAAAGTAGGCCTGTTCCCGTGTCCTTCTCATTCCTTAAAATAAATTTTCCTTCAAAAGGCATATCAAGTCTTCTGATACAAAAATCCTCCTGAAATATCCAATAAGTCTGAATCCCGTGTTGGATGCAGCTTAAGTTTCAGATGAGCCACACACTCTCTATTCTCAAACCAACCAATCTTTTATAAATTTAATGAACTGTCATGCCACTATTGTTGGCCCCATCATTATAACAGATGGTCCTATTAAAAAAGTAAGTATTACTTTGCTATAAGTCAGTCTGTAATTAAGGTTCACAGGCAAAGGGAAAACTCTACTTGAAAGAGACGGTAATGAATTTGTTCAGCTGCTTCCACTTTGTAATAGCATCTTTAGGAGAACCTCTCTATTGCTCTTCTGTGTGTAAGTTTTGGTCAATACCTGAAGTAATGGTGTTGTCATTAGGCTCGCTTAAACATAAAAGCTTTGAGGTTTCAAAAAGAACATTCATTAAAAAAGAAATTGACCACATGGCACACTTGAATGTTCCTGTACTTCTAAATGAATTTGTAAACTCATCCCGATTGATGACACAATGGGCAATACCTAGCAGGCTTGGAGAAGAAAGTTAAATACACATAGATTGTACATTGATGAAGGGTAAATGCTCTTTTAATTGTTCAACGTGACTTAAAGTTTTGTTATATGTTAGAATAATTCATTTTACTCTCACTGTAAATTAACAGATAGATGATGAACACTGGAATTAAATCGAAATTAATTCACATACTGGTTCTCCTACTTAGTACTGTCAGACTCCTGCCCCTTTTTCATAAAAATGTCTTAATCTGCAAGCTAGAAATAATAATGCCAATTATTCAGTAATTGTAAGGATTATTAATGTATAGTGCTTAGAAATGTATAAACGTTCAATAAGTGTTAGTTGCTTTCAATAATGTTAGTCAGAAAAGGCAAGAATATTGCTGTTACAATAAAATTAAACTGAATAAAAACGTCCTTATATTGCATACTTTCTTTAACGGGATGTATCAGTTTCCTAGGACTGCCATAACAAAACACCACTAACTGGGTAGATAACAACAACAGAAATTTATTTGTCACAGTTCTAGAGGCTAGAAGTCTGAAATCCAAGTGTCAGTAGGTTGGTTCCTGCTGGAGCCTCTGAGGGAGTAACTCACATGCATTCTCGCCTAGCTGCTGGTGGTTGCTGGCAATCCTTGGTGTTCCTGGACTTGTAGATACCTATAGATCACTCTGATCTCTGCCTCCTTCTTCACATGGACTTCTTCCTTGTATATCTTCCCATGACCTTCTTATAAGAGAAATATTTAATGTTCACAGCACAAAACAATGATAAATGTTTTGAGGTGATAGATATGCTAATTACTCTGATTTGATCATTATACATTGTATACACACATCAAAATATCAGTTTATATCCCTTAAATATGTACAATGATTACATGTCAACTAAAAATAAAACTCTTTTCAGAAGATAAATAAATTAATAAATATAAAAATAACAGCCTGAGAATTATCCTCTGTGGCTTGATGCTCTAAGCCTTTTGTGGTGGAGGCTCCACTAGCCACATCTTCTGTGTTATCTTTGAAGTTATTCTTCTTTCATTTCATCCCACCTTTGTCTTTTTCAGTTTGGCTGGCAGCATTCCTGCTGGTATAACATTTTTTTAAAAGCATGCCAGCCTTCTGTGTACGTGAAGGAGATCCACATCATTAGGTAGAAGAATTTTCTACAGTTTTTCGTGGATAATCCCATGTCTATTCCTGGCCTTTGCTGAGATAATTAACTGGTTTCATGAGTGTCACATCTAAGCTCTTCACCAAAAGATTGTCCCGCCATAACCTTTGACTTATATCGATAGCATGCTTTATAATACTTTGTAACATGGATCAGCTGAGAGTTTTCCAAAAAATCAAGTTCTGGTTCCTTTGTGTTGAAGAGTTGCTTCCTCATCTTCCCTCCTGCAATTGACTATAAGCAGCAAGAAGAAATCAGGTCACATTTTCCTTATTTTGCTTAGAAATCGTCTCAGCTAAATATTTAAGTTCCTTGCTTACAACTGCCACTTTCCACCCAGCTAGAACACAATTTGGCTAAGTTTTCTGCCACCTTGTAATAAGAATCAGGAATCATTTTCCTCTAGTGTCCAATAACATGCTTCTCATTTTCTTTGAAGACTTCACTTGAAGCACCTTGAACATTTGTATTTCTACCAACATTCTGTTTATGATGCTATGTATATTCTCTAAGATGATAGTTTTCTCTACCTTCTTCTTCATTTGCATGTGACCCTTTACCAGAATCATTTTTAACATCTGTATTTCTACCAATCTTCTCTTCAAAGAAATCTATATTTTTTCTATCAAGTGCCTCTACCCATTATCCAGTTCTAAAGCCACTTTCACAGTTTTAGGTATTTGTCACACAGCACCCCATTCCCCATTACCAAAATCTCTATTGGATTTTTAGAGCTGCCATAAAAATGCATCACAAACTGGGTGGTTTAAAACAACAAAAATGTATTATTTCACAGTTCTGGAGGCTAGAATTCTGAACTCAAGATGTTGGTGGACTTGGGTTTCTTCTGGAGAAGGTGAAGGAAAAAACACTCTCATGACTCTCCCCTACTCTCTGAGGGTTGCCAGCAGTCCTTGGTGTTCCTTGACTTAGAGATACAGCACTCCTATCTCTGCCTCCATCTTCACATGTCTTTCTTCTCAATGTGTCTTTAAATTACTTGTTTTTTTATAAGGACCTCAATCATTGAATTTTGGGGTCACCCTAATCCAGTGGCCCTCATCGTAATCAGTTATATCTTCAAAGATAATTTTTCCAAATAAGACCCCATTTTGAGGTTCTGGGTAGACATGATCTTTGGGAGAAAAACATTCAGTCTAGTAGCAGAAGGTCATGTGTTTCAAATCAGCACATGGATCCAACAGTTAATGTAGTGTCTATAATAAATGGAGAGCACTTAATAAAACATTGATTCAGACAAAATACATCAACAATAAGCAGCATTCTCCTTCTTCTACTCTCTGCATAAAAGCATTATTTTTAATACAGTATGGTTTGCTAGAAAAATTTAATTTTGCTCCAAAGTATTTTCAGGGATCCAGTCTCTGGAGAAAACTGATGTTTAAAATACAGCTACACGTATGTATTAATTACAAAACAACAAAAATTAAAAGCATTTTCTTTAATGCCAAGAGTGATAAATGCAGCAAATGCTAAAAAAAAAAAAAAAAAAAAAAAAATTGAAAATCAAAATTAGCTACAGGCCAAAACCATCACCCCAACCAATTCTTTGTATTATGTTTCAATTGTAAAGTAACGTTTACATGATAGGAAATTGATTTCAAGTCGCTTATTGTTTGATTTTCTTAATTAATAATAATCCTCCTGGGGTACTTGTTTTAAGCCCAATATTATGCCCAATATTATGTATACTTGACTTGTAAAGGGAAGCTGACGTGCAAAGGGAAGCACATACAGTGCTGGTATGTGCTATTTCTCGTGGTGCCAGCTGCTTTGAAAAGACGCATCCAGCTGCTTGGCCGTTCCTCCAGTGAGCAGCAAGACTGAGAAGCAGGGCTCCAGTGGCACCTGGCAGCCACAGTCCCTGAAGGTGATGAAGGCAAAATGACTTTGAACAAAGACTCAGAAGAATAGTATGACTGAAGCAAGGCGTATTGTGCTGGATTACAACAGTGAAGATGAAAGTAAAACGAAGCTGAATAAGCAGGCAGGAGTAGTGGGACTGATTAAACATTTAAATGCCACCTGTTTCCTATCACTCCCATTACTAGCTATCCCTTGCTTGATGAAGGAAAATTATTCAGAACCACTTGTTTGGAACTCACTCTTAAGCATTTGGTTAGAAGCAAGAATATCCTTCAGTTTTTCTGCTGCTTCCTTTGTTTGTAGGGGTCACTTTTAATTAATTATACTAAAATCAACTAATATCTGAGGACTTGGCCCCAAGCATTAGCTCCTAGGTAATTATTTTATATATATATAAAATATATATATATATATATATATATATATAGAGAGAGAGAGAGAGAGAGAGAGAGAGAGAGTTAAAAATTGCTAAAAATTATGATTTATTCCTACTCATTCTGTGATCCTGTCTCCTGACAAAGTAGCTTGAGTTGCACAAACATTAAACACTATATTCCACCTTGGTTTTGCCAAACCTCTAGTTTTCTGCCAAGTCTTCCCTGGATTCAGGGGCTTTCCAGGAGTAAGCTTGCAAAAGAATATCACATATCCTCAGAAACAGGTGTTGACTAGCTTTGCGGTGAGTCCAGCTTCTTAGCATTTTCCTGCTGGGACTTACCTTTTTTGTGTCCACAGAAGTTCCTTGCTTCCTGCATGAAAATGCTCTGCCAATGCTTCCAGCATTCATCCATCAGCTTCCATCTAGAGACCATTGCTTTCTCTGGAGCACGGATACCCCGCTCCGCATACAAGGAAAGAGCCTCTCTTCTCTACAGATGTCAGTGTGCCCGTGCCCACTACCCACCACACAGAAGTGGAGAACTCTATTCTCTTTTATTTTTGTTCTGTTACTTTGTTTCTAAAGCAGTACTGCCCAATGTTCCAATGCCTTACAGAGTTTTGATTGATAAAAGCTCCCTTTGTCAATTTCATTGGGGTGAAAGGAGGGCTAATAGTTAATAAATACACACTTCTGGATAAAGAGTTCACAGGGGTTTTTACTTTGTTGATTGTATCCTTTGCTGTGCAGAATAATAGTTTAAAGAGCATAGATTGTTTGCAGCTCAATGGATAAATGCTTGAGATGATGGACACCCCATTCTTCATGATGTGCTTATTTCACATTTCATGCCTGTATCATAACATCTCATGTACCCCATAAATATATACACCTACTATGTACACACAGAAATTTTCAAAAAATTAACACAAAAACAAGAGAAAACAAAAGGGTTCTTAGTGGAAATTACTTCTTCTTAAATCACTTAGTTAATTTCAGTGGCAACAATTTTTATGCACATCTTTTGAATGAAAACATATCAGTGTTTTCACTGAAATCATAGCATAAAAATCACATTAAAAATCACCTTTATAAATTTAACATAATTTGCATATTTGTATTTATTGAGCTATGGTATTGTTTACTAGCTCCCTTTAATATGTTTTTTATTGTATTGTAATAATGAATATTTTAGATGTTTTAATTCTTTGGTATTTCCAAAAGGAGCTAAAATTAATTACCTCATACATATATATTTGTCCACTGTGGAAATAGATCTGAAAAATAAATTCCTAGATATTATTTAGTCAAATCTCACATTTTAAAAATCCTAATAAACGTTGTCATATTGTGCTCCATGGAAGCTGTACCCAAATAAACCTTACAATAATAGGTTGTTTCAGCACTTCTATGTACTTTTTGTCTTTGCCAGTGTGATAGGTGAAAAATAGGATTTTCTTATTTTTTTAATATGCATTTCTAGTTATATGATTTTCATTGAGCTTATTTTAAAGTTGTTTTTGTGTCATTTGATGTGAACTTTTTTCATACATGTTACTTTTTCAAAGTTTTTTTTTTCTCATTAATTTGTTAAGGCTTTAAGGAATTTAGAATAATAATATTTTGCCCATGATAAGTATTCAAAATACTTTTTCACACTTTATCACTCTTCTTTTGATTTTGTAGACATTTTCCACATCAAAGTTTTAAATGGTTTTGTGTGATCAACAGTCCACAATAGACTCCCAGAAAAACTTATTGATCAAGCAAAGTTGAATTTAATAAACTTACTGTATCAAGGAAAAACACAGCCTTGATAAAATCTTAGTAGTGTCTTAAAAAGAAGAAATAGTATACCAAGTATATAGGGTTAAGCTTAAATGGTTTTAGTTCTCAAGATGGTAAACTGATTGGAATTGGAAAGTTTATGACATAATGGTGTGGAATTAGTGGACACAGAGCACTAAGGAAGGGTATTGAAGCGATTCTTCATGAGCAAATTGTCCTGAGAAGTGAGCTGTTCATCCAGGTGAGCAAATTGTTTGCCTAGATGAATTGATTTGCAAACATTTCCTAAAGTAAACAGAGAAGTTGTTTATTGATTTTCATTCTTAACTTCCTGTGCAAGACTTTTCTGGAGCAAAGAGTTAAATTACATTGTCAAAGGTGGTCTCAGTTCTCAATCCTAAGAATTATATGTACACATATATTTATAATTATAACCAATATAATTATATTGATGTTGGTGGTGTAAGTTCTTGTGGTTTTCAAGTATTTATATAAGTCTTCCCCATTTCAAAACTATTTTTAGAAATTTTAGAAATATTAAAAAGAAAAAAGTCTAATAATTTTATGTTTCCTCTTTTTCTTCCTCTACTTTTTCTCTTGTTTCTTCCTCTCAATTTATTTGCTTGTGTATTAGTCAGGATTCTCTGGAGGGACAGACTAATAGGATATATGAATACACGAAAGGGAGTTTATTATGGAGAAATGACTCACAAGATCGCAAGGTAAAGTCCCAAGATAGGCCGTCTTCAAGTTCAGGAGCAAGGAAACCAGTGGTCCTAAAGTCCAAGTCCTAAAACTTCGAAAGCAGGGAAACCAACAGTACAGCCTTCTGTTTGCAGCCGAAGGCCCGATGACTTCTGGCAAACCACTGATGTAAGTCCAAGAGTCCAAAGACTGAGGAACTTGGAGTCTAACGTTCGAGGGCAGGAAACATCCAGCACAGGAGAAAGAAAGATGAAGTCCGGAAGAATCTGCAAGTCTGCTCTTCCGTCTTCTCCTGCCTGCTTTATTCCAGTGGTGTTGATAGCTGATTGATTAGATGGTGCCCAACCAGACTGAGGGTGAGTCTGCTTCTCTCAGTCCACTGACTCAAATGTTAGTCTCAGTTGGCAACAACCTTCACAGACACAGCCAGGAACAATATTTTCCATGCTTCAATCAATCAAGCTGACCCTCAATATTAGCCATCACAGCTTGAATAGGTATTGAGCATGTTATAAGAAGTGAAGTTGTAATAAAAACTTGTTTTTGGGTTCCTAATGAATATCCCCAATATCATCTATGAATTAATCTACATTTTCTTCACTCATATAAAATGACATTTTTCATGTACTAGATTACCGGGCATATTTGTATACACATCTAGACTCTTTCTGTAACATTGTTTTATGAATTAGTACACAATTATATTCATTATTAAGATTTATGATATTTCGTAATATGTTTGACTATCTTCAGGCCCTTCAAGTCTACCTGATTATTCTTACTTTTCAATAATTTCCTAATTAATCTTAAACATTTATGTACATGAATTTTAGAATCAGTTTTAGCAGTACTAGTAAAAAATATTCTATTGGTAGATTGCAAGGATCACAGCTTGAACACTGATTTATTATTAATTGAGACTCTTCTTATATTAAGCTTGTCTATCCAACAATAGAGAATTTATTTCTAATGATTCAAGTTTCATTTTGGATCTTTTAGTAACATTATAAAAAACTGCTGTATTTATTGTTCAGATTATTCACAGATATGTTTTGATTTGGGGCTATTATAAAATAAATATGTTCTTCCATCATCTGACAAGTTTTTTGTGTGTACATAATGGCTACTGATTTTGGGGTGTTGATTTTGTGCCAGCTACCTTATTGAAATATCTTATTGCTTGTGAGATATTTTTTAGTTTTACAGGGTACAGTTTGTAAGTATTCTTCATGTCATTATAAATAATTTCAACTTTGCCACTCCTTTGAAGTTTTTATAACTCATTTCTTTCTAATGTAAACTCCATTAAGTAGTACCTTCACAAAAGTATTAAACTTAAGTGATGATAGTCAATTTATTTTGTTTTCAACTTTAATACATATTTTCTTATTTTGGCTCATAAAAGACTCATATATACTATGCACATATAACTATATTTACATGTTACACATGTATGTACATATATATTCAAAATATATACATATAAATAATTGCCTTCACCTGTATAACACAGTGAGGAACTATGTATGTATCAGCCTTATCCAGTATGGACATGTTTTTTTATAAAAAGTATTTTCAATATCAATATGTATATGACTTTTTTTATAACTATAGCAAATCATACTTATTGATTTCTTAATATTGATGTGTAAACAGACTGCAACCTACTTTTGTGCCAATCATGGAGTTTTGGCAAATCAAAGGCAGCCAATTGTTCAAATCATGCTCAAATAAAGCAAAAGCCAAGCTATAATATATAAAATATATACATATAACTAGCCTGGCTCTTTCCATATGTCACTTCATTTTCTGTATGTCACTTTCCTTTTTCTGTACATAACTTTTTTTGACCAGCAACTGTGGTAAAGTCTCTCTGAACCTATTCTTTTTCAGAGGCTGCCCCATTCATGAATTGTTCTTTGATCAATCAACCTCTGATTAATTTTTCTAACATTTTTCTTTAACAGGACAAAAAGATGTTTTGAGAGAGAAAAAAAGAGACAGAAGCACATAATGTCACTTTTAGTACAACATATTGTTACAATTATTCCTTTATTTTTATTATTTTTATTTACTTTTCTTTTTTCTTGCCCTTACCACATGAATAAACCATTCTCTTTTATTATGAGTTATTGTTAGGATAACTTAAGTTTTGATTATATGGCTTTAGGCAGTTGGCCTTGAGATATACCTACACTGTGACCTCCATTTTTATTTATTTTTAATAATGTGCATGTGTATATGATTTATACCAAAATATGTGCATATATACACTCCTAAAAAGAAATACACATTGATAGAAAGGGATTATTTACTTTTACTTCTCTCAAGTGAAATCTCTTATTGTACCTAATTTGTAAAGAAAAGTTCATCACAAGTATATATATATATATTTATAATATATATATATGGAAAAACATTGTGTATATAGGCTCTGGTACTATCAGTGATTCCAGGCATCCACTGGGGATTTTGGAATGTATCCCCCATGGATAAGGGCAGAACACTGTATTTATTTTTCCAACCTCTTCCTCAGTCTCTTATATCTCTGTTTTGGGCTCCTAATTTAAATGGATATATTTTCCTTGTGATTTTGTCAAAATTGTGTCTCTTTTCCACGGTGGTATTTTTCTCTGATGTCCCCCTTACTTGCCATTTGTATTTTTCCCATTATTTATCATGTAACTTTTAGGATCTTTGTAGAGATTATAAGTCAAACATTTAAAAGTATTATTTACCTGAGAATGAGAGAAGTTCTAATTTTGTCATCATCTCTTGGTAGAGATTTTCCATGTTTTAAAAGTGTGAACAGTTTACAGACAGCCAGGATATCATCCTCATTTATAAATGAATTTCTCAAGACACAAGGTTTTAGGTTTGTGTGTATGTTGTCAAAAAATACATCAAGTCAAATTTTAAAAATGTGCAAGCTTATTGTGATTATAAAACAATGGTTTTCAAACTGGGATTTCCCAAACTAAGTGGTAAAATGCTCACCTTACAACTATGGCACAGCTTATAAAGCTTAAAAAAGAAAGTACTTTGGCTTTTTTTAAAGATTGGCTGTTATATATGAACATTTATTTTAAGGCAAGCTGAGATGTTTAAGTTGATGGGTCTATACCTGATCTGTTCATTTTCACTGAATCATGCTGACAAGAACATAAAGTTTATGTCTTCTTGGTTTATGAGTAGAGCTAGGGTTTCAGGAAAATCAGGATAACTTAAGCTTTGACTATATGGCTATAGGCAGTTGGCCTTGAGGTAGGTCTAAACTGTGGTCTCCATTATTTTTTATCATTAACAATGTGCATGTATATAAGATTTACACAGAAACAGAAACATGTGCACCCATACACTCCTAGAAAGAAATATAAAGTGACAGAGCTTTTACTTCTTCCAACTGAAAGAAACAATCAGTGTCAGGGCTGTTACAGACCCGAGGCTAACCTTTATCTGGCTATAATGGCAGAATGCTTTCGGTGTATTCTGCATGTCCATGTGCTTTCTGCTGCAGCCCCATCTCCTTGCTTCTCTGTGATGCTAAAAATGGTCTAGAAAAGCTCCTACCAGCTATCCTACCATTCTGGAGATTTATTCCGAAGTTACAATTTTATCCCTTGGGATGACAAACTACCTTAAAGAATTCTCCATGCCAGCGTTATTTTATGGTACAGCTGTAGATTTCTCTTCTCAGCATTTTCTTGCATCATATTATTATTTTTGCTAGTCTTAGCTCGCTTCATTTGTCTGTTTTTTTAGAGCTACAGGTAGTTTCTAGTTTCACCAAAGATAGAGCTGTACTTTTCGTCTCTTAATTTTCAGTTCTCTCATTGTTTTGGAATGACTTCAGAGAGAAGAGGCAAAGACCACAGAAATGTTATTATTATGCCATTATAAACCAGAAGTCAATTCTTAAAATTTATTTTGTTATCAATTTCTGTGTCTCCTGATACTTTGGACTTATTCATTAACCAATTGAGAGTTAATGTGGGAAAATATCTGAATAATAGTAACATTAATACGACAATCTTACAAAAACCTGTGGCATTGATATTGGGTCAATCAAACGACTTTGGAATATTTGGATTACGCTTTGATCAGGAGACTTCTGATAATCTGATTGCAGTATGATATTGATTCTGTCAAGACAAGGGTCATAGTTTCAGTTCAAGATGAGATTATTCCTCCTACTCTAATATTCCTACTGGCATGTGAAAGTGGAAATGTCAGAACAATGAAAAACATTGAGAGGGAGAATAAGGCATGGGAGGAGGAAACTAGCTAGGGTTAGAAGAAAAGTGTTTTGCAGTGGAAAGATTTCTGAAGGAGGTAATGCCTCAGCTGGATCTTGAAGGATGGGTGAAAGGATGGGCAGACATGAGCTGAAATTGAAGAAATAACAAATGAAAGGCTAGGAGAATTGAGAAAGCATTATGCATTAGTGTTCTATGGTTGCATAGCAAATGATCACAAATCTAGCAGCTTAAAAAAAACTCCTATTATCTCATAGTTGTGCAGGTCAGAATTTGGGGTACATCTCAGCTGCACTGTCTCCTCGGTATCTCACAAAAATACAGTAAAGTATCAGCCTTGCTGGTGTTCTTATTTGGAGTTTAGGATCTGCTTCCAAAATTATTTAGATTGTTTGATTAATTCAGTGCCTTGTGGTTATAGATTGAAGTCTTCTGTGGCCAAGAGGGCATCTGGTGCAGCTTGGAACATTTCAGGCTTCTTTCATTTCTGACCTTCGCATCCTCTTTCCAAAGGACTCACCTGATTGAGTCAGGACAACTCATATTCAAGGGAAGGAAATTATGCAGCATGTGCACAGAAAGAGGTAGGCATCTCGTGAGCCATTTTAGACTACCTACTACACACACTGTTTTGAGAGAGACCTGAGACCTTAGGTATGACTGCAGTAGAGACTGGAAACAGGTAAGCTGGATGAGCAGATAGATGCCTGATGTCTGTCATGCTATAGGGTTTGAACATTTTTTTGTTGTTGTTGCTGCATAATGGGCACTATGTAAAAATTTTAAGCAAGATCTCTGCTGCTTTAACAGCAATGTGGAAGATGCACTGGTGGAATGTGAAACTGTAGAAAGAGATATTTTGATAAAGAATATCAAAGTGTTCCTAGAAAGAGCTAATAAATTAAAACTTTGATAGTAAATGAGCATAGAAAGTTTACCTTTAGATACTAAGGAGATAAATTTAATTATTTTAATGTACTCTACATTTACCTTCATAAATTCACTATCTATTATGTGATAAACACCATTCTAGGCATCAAGTCAGAATGAATATGAAATAGGTGATTTAAAAAAAAAAGTAGGGAAAGACAAAAACAGATAAATTCATGAATAAACAAGGTAATTTGAGATTTACTTCCTGCATGAAAACAACTGGATATGGTAACAAAGCAGAGAACATGCCAATTAAGCGACTTTGGTCTGAAATGAACATTAGACTCAACTTTAAATGGCTTAAGTATAACTGAGATTTATTATCACACATAAAAAGAAGACTGGAGGTAGTGTAGTGTGAATGTTACCTAATTCAACAATGTCATTTAGATTCTGGTTCTCTTTGTCTTCTCTGCCATCATTAGTATGTTGGCTTCTAACCTCAGGTTTTACCCTTCCTGGAACAAGGTGGCTATAGAAGTGCCAAGCTTCACATTCTTACACAACAGCATCCAGCTGATTGTGGAGTGGTTACGTCTTCTTTGACACCTCCCCGTCCTCACCTTTTAAGACAAACAACATTTCTCAGCATCTCATCAGCAATCTTTCTTTCATGTCTCATTTGCCAAATGATAACCCATGCCCGTTTTTATGTCAAATCACTCAGTTTATTCAAAGCATTATAATTGAGCTGGATGTGGTGGATCATACCTGTAATCCCAGAACTTGGAAGGCCGAGGTGGGCAGATGGCTTGAGTGCAGGAGTTTGACACCAGCGTGGGCAACATAGTGAAACCCCATCTCTTAAAAAAAAAAAAAAAAAAATTATCTGGTGTGGTAGTGCCCACCTGTAGCCCCAGCTCCTTGAGAGGCTGAGATGGAAGGATCACTTGAACCCAAGGAGGTCAAAGCTGCAGTGAGCCGTGATCACACGATTGCACTCCAGCCTGAGTGACAGAATGAGATCTTAATAAAAACAAACAAACAAAAAACTGGTTTAGAAAATTAGAAGTTTTTAAAAAATTTAAAACTTCAGATCGATATCAGAATTTCTGTGTGTGGAGCTCTTCCACTGGTTGAAAACTTCAGGGTTAGACTGATGAATAATAAAGTGCATAAGATTTAGACTAATGGGGATGGAGCTCCTATCCTCTGAAACATGTAGCTATGCAAAGAGGGTATACAAACTCGGAGTGTTGTTAAACATAAATAAGAGGAAAAGAGTTGTCTGTTGAAGAAAATGACATGGCAGGATAATATTTTACATAGAAAGTTAAGAACTATTATTTCTAAGGAGGTTATATATGAGCAAAAACCTAATAAGGAGAAAGCAGCCAGCCAGAACTGGGCAAGGTGGAAGGAAATTAAAGGCCTTAAGTTGAAAATGACCTTGGAATAGGAGAAGACAAAATGAAAACCAATGTTTTCATTGGTGGAGTCAGTTTCCATAGTCCTTGATGGTCCCAATGTGGAGCATGGATTAAGGGCCATGACATGCTATTTTACTATATGGTGCTTTGTTGCAGTTTGATAGAATTTACCTTTCTTCTAAACATTCACTTCTGAAGAATAAATCACGTAAAGGACTTAAGTGAGAAGAGGAGAGTCTGTTAGAAGTTCATGCAGCCATCCACATGCTTTGGAGAGAAAGAGAAGTAAATGGATTTAAAAATAAATCAATTTCAGGTTTTCCTGGTAAATTAAATGTCAGGTGAGGAAAATAAAAAAAGGGAGAGAATATGAGGAAAATAAATAATCCCTCTCATGTTTAGGGTCCTGAAGAAGTGGGTAAACATGGATGGTCTGATTGACTAACAGCCTCACAAGTAGAAAGTTGGTGATATGGGGTGGCACCCAAGATGGATGAACAGGAACAGCTCCAGCCTCCAGCTCCCAGCGTGAGCAACACACAAGATGGGTGATTTCTGCATTTTCAACTGAGGTACCAGCTTCATCTCACTGGGGCATGTGGGACAGTCAATGCTGGTCCATGGGTGCAGCCCAATCAGCGAGAGCTGAAGCAGGGTGAGGCATCGCCTTACCTGTGAAGCGCAAAGGGGAAGGGAATTCCTTTTCCTAGCCAAGGGAAATCGAGACACACAACAGCTGGAAAATCGAATAACTTGCACCCTAATCCTGTGCTTTACCAAGGGTCTTAGCAAACGGCACACCAGGAAATTATATCCCACACCTGGCCCAGAGGGTCCCACACCCAGGGAGCCTCCCTCATTGCTAGCACAGCAGTCTGAGATCTAACTGCAAGGCAGCAGCGAGGCTGGGGGAAGGGCGCCCACCATTGCTGAGGCATACGTAGGTAAACAAAGCTGCCCAGGAAGCTTGAATTGGGTGGAGCCTACTGCAGCTCAAGGAGGCCTGTCTGCCTCTGTAGACTCCACCTCTGGGGACAGGGCATAGTTAAACAAAAAACAGCAAAAACTTCTGCAGATGTAAAAGTCCCTGTCTGACAGCTTTGAAGAGAGCAGTGGTTCTCCCAGCATGGAGGTTGAGATCTGAGAATGGACAGACTGCCTGCTCAAGTGGGTCCCTGTCCCCTGAGTAGCCTAACTGGGAGACATCCCCCACTAGGTGAAGACTGACCCTTCACACCTCACATGGCTGGGTACACCCCTGAGATGAAGTTTCCAGAACAAGAATCAGACAACAACACTCGCTGTTCAGCAGTATTCTATCTTCTGCAGGCTCCGCTGCTGATACCCAGGCAAACAGGGTCTGGAGTGGACCTCAAGCAAACTCCAATAGACCTGTAGCTGAGGGTCCTGACTGTTAGAAGGAAAATTAATAAACAGAAAGGACACCCACACCAAAACCCCATCAGTATGTCACCATCATCAAAGACCAAAGGCTGATAAAACCACAAAGATGGGGAAAAAGCAGTGCAGAAAAGCTGGAAATTCAAAAAATCCGAGCACATCTCTCCCTCCAAAGGAACACAGCTCATCGCCAGCAATGGAACAAAGTTGGATGGAGAATTACTTTGATGAGTTGAGAGAAGAAGGCTTCTGTTGGTCAAACTTCCCAGAGCTAAAGGAGGAGCTAGGTACCCAGCACAAAGAAACAATAAACCTTGAAAAAAGAATGGATGAATGTATAACTAGAATAATCAATGCAGAGAAGACCTGAAAAGAACTGATAGAAATGAAAACCATGACACAAGAACTACGTGACAAATGCACAAGCTTCAGTAACTGACTTGATCAACTGGAAGAAAGAGTATCAGTGATTGAAGATCAACTGAATGAAATGAAGCAAGAAGAGAAGTGTAGAGAAAGAAAGAGTAAAAACAAATGAACAAAGCCTCCAAGAAATATGGGATTATGTGAAAAGACCAAATCTACGTCTGATTGGTGAGCCTGAAAGTGATGGGGAAAATGGAACCAAGTTGGAAAACACTCTGCAGGATATCATCCAGGAGAACTTCCTCAACCTAGTAATGAAGGCCAACATTCAAATAGAGGAAATACAGAGAACGCCGCAAAGATACTCCTCGAGAAGAGCAACTCCAAGACACATAATGGTCAGAATCACCGAAGTGGGAATGAAGGAAAAACTGTTAAGGGCAGCCAGAGAGAAAGGTCGGGTTACCCACAAAGGGAAGCCCAACAGATTAACAGCAGATCCCTCGGCAGAAACTCTACAAGCTAGAAGAGAGTGGGGGCCAATATTCAACATTCTTAAAGAAAAGAATTTTCAACCCAGAATTTCATATGCAGCCAAACTAAGTTTCATAAGTGAAGGAGAAATAAAATCCTTTACAGACAAGCAAATGCTTAGAGATTTTTTCACCAGTAGGCCTGCCCTTCAAGAGATCCTGAAGGAAGCACTAAACATATAAAGGAACAACCAGTACCAGCCATTGCAGAAACATGCCAGAATGTAAAGTCTGTTGATGCTAGGAAGAAACTGCATCAACTAAAAGCAAAATTACCAGCTAATATCATAATGACAGGATCAAGTCCACACATAACAATATTAATCTTAAATGTAAATGAACTAAATGGTCCAATTAAAAGACACAGACTGGCAAATTGGATAAAAATTCAAGACCCATCAGTTCGCTGTATTCAGGAGACCCATCTCACATGCAGAGACACACATGGGCTCAAAATAAAGGGATGGAGGAAGACCTACTAAGCAAATGGAAAACAATAAACAGCAGGGGTTGCAATCCTAGTCTCTGATAAAACAGATTTTAAATCATCAAAGATCAAAAGAGACAAATAAGGCCATTACATAATGGTAAAGAGATTAATTCATCAAGAAGAGCTAACTATCTTAAATATATATGCACCAAAAACAGGAGCACCCAGATTCATAAAGCAAGTCTTTAGAGACTTACAAAGAGACTTAGACTACCATACAATAATAATGGGAGACTTTAACACCCCACTGTCAACATTAGACAGATTAACGAGACAGAAAGTTAAGAAAGATATCCAGGAATTGAACTCAACTCTGCACCAAGTGGACCTAATAGACATTTACAGAACTCTCCACCCCAAATCAACAGAATATACATTCTTCTCAGCACCACATCGCACTTATTCCAAAATTGACCACATGGTTGGAAGTAAAGCACTCCTCAGCAAATGTACAAGAACAGAAATTATAAGAAACTGTCTCTCAGACCACAGTGCAATCAAACTAGAACTCAGGACTAAGAAACTCAATCAAAACCGCTCGACTACATGGAAACTGAACAACCTGTTCCTGAATGACTACTGGGTACATAACAAAATGAAGGCAGAAATAAAGACGTTCCTTGAAATGTCTTTACTGAGAACAAAGATACAACATACCAGAATCTCTGGGACACATTTAAAGCAGTGTGGAGAGGGAAATGTATAGCACTAAATGCCCACAACAGAAAGCAGGAAAGATCTAAAATTGACACCCTAACATCACAATTAAAAGAACTAGAGAAGCAAGAGCAAACACATTCAAAAGCTAGCAGAAGGCAAGAAATAACTAACATCAGAGCAGAACTGAGAGAGATAGAGACACAAAACCCCTCCAAAAAATCAATGAATCCAGGAGCTGGTTTTTTGAAAAGATCAACGAAGTTGATAGACCACTAGCAAGACTAATAAAGAAGAAAAGAGAGAAGAATCAAATAGATGCAATAAAAAATGATAAAGGGGATATCACCACCGACCCCACAGAAATACAAACTACCATCAGAGAATACTATAAACACCTCTACGCAAATAAACTAGAAAACCTAGAAGAAATGGATAATTTCCTGGATACTTACACTCTTCCAAGACTAAAACAGGAAGAAATTGAATCCCTGAATAGACCAATAGCAGGCTCTGAAATTGAGGCAGTAATTAATAGCCTACCAACCAAAAAATGTCCAGGACCAGGTGAATTCACAGCCAAATTCTACCAGAGGTAGAAGGAGGAGCTGGTACCATTCCTTCTGAAACTATTCCAGTCAATAGAAAAAGAGAGAATCCTCCCTAACTCATTTTATGAGGCCAGCATCATCCTGATACCAAAGCCTGATAGAGATACAACGAAAAAAGACAATTTTAGACCAATATGCCTGATGAACATCGATGCAAAAATCCTCAATAAAATACTGGCAAACCGAATTCAGCAGCACATCAAAAAGCTTATCCACCATGATCAAGTGGGCTTCATCCTGGGATGCAAGGCTAGTTCAACATACACAAATCAATAAATGTAATCCAGCATATAAACAGAACCAAAGACAAAAACCACATGATTATCTCAAAAGATGCAGAAAAGGCCTTTGACAAAATTCAACAGCCCTTCATGCTAAAAACGCTCAATAAATTAGGTATTGATGGAACGTATCTCAAAATAATAAGAGCTATTTATGACAAACACACAGCCAATATCATACTGAATGGGTAAAAACTGGAAGCATTCCCTTTGAAAACTGGCACAAGACAGGGATGCCCTCTCTCACCACTCCTATTCAACATAGTGTTGGAAGTTCTAGCTAGGGCAATCAGGCAAGAGAAAGAAATCAAGGGTATTCAGTTAGGAAAAGAAGAAGTCAAATTGTCCCTGTTTGTAGATGACATGATTGTATATTTAGAAAACCCCATCGTCTCAGCCCAAAATCTTCTTAAGCTGACAAGCAACTTCAGCAAAGTTTCAGGATACAAAATCAATGTGCAAAAATCACAAGCATTCTTATACATCAGTAACAGACAAACAGAGAGCCAAATCATGAATGAACTCCCATTCACAGTAGCTTCAAAGAGAATAAAATACCTAGGAATCCAACTTACAAGGGATGTAAAGGACCTCTTCAAGGAGAACTACAAACCACTGCTCAGTGAAATAAAAGAGGACACAAACCAAATGGAAGAACATACTATGCTCATGAATAGGAAGAATCAATATTATGAAAATGGCCATACTACCCAAGGTCATTTATAGATTCAATGCCATCCCCATCAAGCTACCAATGACTTTCTTCACGGAATTGGAAAAAAACTGCTTTAAAGTTCATATGGAACCAAAAAAGACCCCGCATTGCCAAGACAATCCTAAGTCAAAAGATCAAAGCTGGAGGCATCACGCTACCTGACTTCAAACTGTACTACAAGGCTACAGTAACCAAAACAGCATGGTACTGGTACCAAAACAGAGATATAGACCAATGGAACAGAACAGAGTCCTCAGAAATAATACCACACATCTACATCCACCTGATCTTTGACATACCTGACAAAAACAAGAAATGGGGAAAGGATTCCCTATGTAATAAATGGTGCTGGGAAAATTGGCTAGCCATAAGTAGAAAGCTGAAACTGGATCCTTTCCTTACTCCTTATACAAAAATTAAATCAAGATGGATTAGAGACTTAAATGTTAGACCTAATACCATAAAAACCCTAGAAGAAAACCTAGGTAATACCATTCAGGACATAGGCATGGGCAAGGACTTCATGTCTAAAACACCAAAAGCAATGGCAACAAAAGCCAAAATTGACAAATGGGATCTAATTAAACTAAAGAGCTTCTGCACAGCAAAAGAAACTACCATCAGAGTGAACAGGCAACCTACAGAATGGGAGAAAAGTTTTGCAATCTACTCATCTGACAAAGGGTTAATATCCAGGACCTACAAAGAACTCAAAGAAATTTACAAGAAAAAAAACAAACAAACAACCCCATCAAAAAGTGGGCAAAGGATATGAACAGACATTTCTCAAAAGAAGACATTCATACAGCCCACTGACACATGAAAAAATGCTCAACATCACTCGCCATCAGAGACATGCAAATCAAAACCCGAACAAGACACCATCTCACACCAGTTAGAATGGCGATCATTAAAAAATCAGGAAACAACAGGTGCTGGAGAGGATGTGGAGAAATAGGAACACTTTTACACTGTTGTTGGGACTGTAAACTAGTCCAACCATTGTGGAAAACAGTGTAGAGATTCCTCAAGGATCTAGAACTAGAAATACCATTTGACCCAGCCATCCCATTACTGGGTATATACCCAAAGGATTATAAATCATGCTGCTATAAAGACACATGCACATGTATGTTTATTGCAGCACTATTCACAATAGCAAAGACTTGGAATCAACCCAAATGTCCATCAGTGACAGACTGGATTAAGAAAATGTGGCACATATACACCATGGAATACTATGCAGCCATAAAAAAGGATGAGTTTGTGTCCTTTGTAGGGACATGGATGCAGCTGGAAACCATCATTCTCAGCAAACAATCGCAAGAACAGAAAACCAAACACTGCATGTTCTCACTTATAGGTGGGAATTGAACAGTGAGATCACCTGGACACAGGAAGGGGATCATCACACACCAGGGCCTATTGTGGAGGGTGGGGAGCGGGGAGTGATAGCATTAGGAGATATACCTAATGTGAATGACGAGTTAATGGGTGCAGCACACCAACATGGCACATATATACATATGTAACAAACCTGCATGTTGTGCACGCACATGTACCCTAGAACTTAAAGTATAATAATAAGGAAACCAAAAAAAGAAGAAGAATGTGATATGTGCTATGTGGGAAAAAATTCTTCCCTTGTGCAAATAAATTTGGTTGCCTAAGCATTAAAAAAAAAAACAACCTAAAATAGAAAGTTAAAAAAATATATTTTTAGAAGCTAAAATTAATATTGGAGGAAGATCTGAAGGTACTGATTGAAAGAAATAACAAACATAACTCATGTATGTAAATCAAACTATTTGGTATGAATAAATATCACACAGACTCTGGGCTATTTCTAATTGGAATTATAATGAAAAAAAAAATCAGTCCAAAAATTAAACCCTTATGAATGTCAAAAAGAGCAACAACAACTTGTAATGGTGGTTTCAAACCTAAAAAGTATGTGGAAATAGTTTATGGTGGACAGATATGTCCAGGAAGTTGTCAATGCCATACTCTATAAAACTGTAGGCAAGAATTTCACCAAAGTTAGCAAATAAAGAAGGCTATTAGTTTGGAAATATTTGTGATAAACAGTGCCTGGAGAGGAAATTAGAGAAGTTCCCAGTTCCCTTCAACCCATCATCTTCCTTTGACTGCACGCTATTACATATTCATGCATTATGCCTAACTATATTAATATTATCAAGAAATCACAAATCAATTTGTAATTTGTGTTCTTGACAAGTTAACTCAATACTGCAAAATATATCAACTACTACTTTTAGGAATTTGTTGGCTAAAAGAGGAAAATTTTTCTAAAAGTCAATTTTCCTCGCAATGGCTAATGTGACAATTTAAATGTAATCACACAGTGAAAAACATACTTTTCAGTTTCCGATACTGTGGGAATATCTGCAAGTTATTAAGATGTAGTAAAAGAATATCTATAAAATAATTTGTTGTAGGACCAATTTGCCAAATAAAATTGAAAAAAAAATAAAAAAACTATAAATGTCATGTTCATAGAGGTGAACAATTGATGTTTATAAAATTGAAACAACGTATATATACTAGTACCTTGTTTAAAGTTATCACAATATAATGTTTTGTTTCAAGGTGTGATAAAGTACTTCATTTATTCATTCAGTGAATATTTATTGAATAATTACATATGCCAGACTCCATTCTAGGTAGTCAACAAACATTAAAAAATTCTTATTCTCATTGAGTTTGTATTCTAGTGAGGGAGAAAAAATGACAACAAAAAATAAGAAACCCCCCAAAATAAATAAATCCCCAAGAACCAGAGAGAATATTCCTATTCCTTGAGATGGGCAAATATTTTTTTTCTTGGCACTTTGCTGTGCAAATAATATCTGACTTAGAGATTCATTTGAAGGTCACTTGGAGCGGATATTACACTCACTATGGAAAGGTTTACATTCCACATCTAGGTTCAAAGTTTGTGTCACAAAAGCACAGTGAAATTAAAGCTATTCTTCAGGCCAATTACGATCATGTGCTCTAACCCTACTTCAATCAATGCTTTCTAACCATTTTCAGCCACCACACCATTGACATTCACAAAACAGTTCTGTAAGTTCTTTCAATAGAACTTAATAATTCTCACCTAGGAGGCGATATGCATCATCTCAATATGGGCAGAATAGGTCGAGGAAGGAAAGGACCTAGAATTTCCAGAGAGGTTTAGATAGAGGAAATACTTTTTCTTCATTCTTCATCTGATGTCACTTTTCACAGTTAAAAGTCAGTGATTTAAAATAACCAGCATACCTATCTATCTCATTATTTAAGAATATCTACATAAATGTCAAAGTAATAGCAGCTAATGATAGTGCTTACTATGTTTCAGGTACTGTTCTAGTAGATTTAATTCTCAAACCAACTCCTGATTAGAAAACCAAGGCATGGAGAAGTTAAGTGACTTATCTTAGGTCCCACAGCTAGTAAGTGACAGAGCTGGATTCAAAATCAGGCGTAAATACCAGAAACTGTGGTACTACTTTACTAAAAGAACACACAAATACATAACCATGGTTAAAACATACCATTATTCAATTGTTCATTTATGAAAAATTTAATATACAGTTTATTTCTTTTTGGCACAATCAGAAACCTATTGTTGGATCTTTCTCATTATGTCAAAAGGAGAGGTAGTAAATATAAATTTAGCTAGCCCCTGAAGTTTGAAAGGCTCTAATTAATAGCAGTGAGCTAGGTCAATACTTCTGAGTTTATTGAAATCTTTCATGAAGTCTTCCATCAAACTGGGTTCTCATCCTTGAAGTGGCAACACTTGTTCAGCACAACCTTATGAGGATCAGGATCTGAAACCCTGCTAGTTCTGGAAAATACCAACCACCACAACAAAAACAATACTGGGAGTATCACTCATTTTCTCCTTTGTTTATTGACTTGCATCACTCTGCATCTGGGATACATAATGATGGAATTCATAGGTCCTGTTCTATGGTGTTGTGGAAGCTACTGGAGTTTAGTGTGGCAGTTTTTTGGTTTTTGTTTTTTGGTTTTTGTTTTTTTTTTTTTTTGGCTATAAAAGCCATGTAAGAGTAGTGAGAAATAAATTATAAACTGTGAATGTGAAAACATTTGTCACAGTACCTGAAATATATAAATGATAAATAAATGGTATGTATCAGTTCTATTAATCTAAATGTTTATCAAAAATAGGTTTTCCTTGTTAAATAATTTTATTGAGTACTCTTTAGTAGAAAATGCTTATATTGAGATTAAATAATTATTCATTATTTCAGGTTTTTTTTTTTTTTTACTTTTTCTGTTTTATTTACAATAACACATACCAGTTTGTATTTTACATAACACATACCAGTTTGTGCATAGACACACATTCACACACCTGCACATGAGCATACATACACACTTTCTCTCTCCCTCTCTCTCTCTCTCACACACACACACACACACACGCACATAGAATATGCAGGTAGATATGTTTTGATATAGCTTGTCTTTCCATATGTTTGATTATTATGGTGCTTTTTCCAAAGTCCTAGAAATAGATAATGGGTTTTTTCCCCTTCCTACTGAAATTTGACTGTATTTCAGCATCTTCTTTCAGAACAAAACTCTCCTCTCTGCTTTCAAAGTTGTTAGCTACCAAATCTAATGAAAATGTCCTTGTTAATGTGTGATGGCAAAGTATTTTAGCACCTATTTCTAGATGCAGGTAATACATAACAGTTCCAAATAATACGTAGTATGTTCTTGGTAGCTTCCTGAAGGCAATAATTTCATATCCACTGTATTTTCAAAAGGAGCTATTTCAATGGTGGGAATTTAAAGCAAGCAAAAAAGGAAAATTATAACAAAGGAGGATGAAAAGGATGATTTCTATAGGTTGTTGGGATTCTCCAATTTTATTCTTATTATTTCTTTCATTTTAGCAATAATCAAACTTTACATTAATTCAACAAAGTTACTTCCCTCCCTCCAGGCATTGACAATATAAAAACGATTTTGGATTTTTAAGCAGAAAATGACAGCAATATTTTTAATCACAAAAGGCAATCATGTAATTAGCATTTATGATGTAACCCATTTAAACATTCATTCTTTGAGAAAATGTCTTGTGAACACTGCAAGATATGAGACATTATAAATTACTCAAGTACAACATATGCCCTGTGGATGAGTTCACAGTCCAATTGAAAAAAATAAAGCCAAAACAATGAGAGTATTGATTTCTATAGGCAAGTATTAAATTATTAGACTCACATTACAAGGACTCTGGATAGCTATCAATACCTTAACTTTGACATTTCCAACTGAAAATGCCATTGTATGCTATATAGATCTTGTTACCCGTAATCTACACTTCCGCTGTTCTCTCTGTGTTCTCTCAAGTATCTTGCCTTTTTGCCAACTATTCTTCTAACAGTAACTTGTCAACTAAAACAATGCTTAAATTCTATGTCATCTATTTGGATTTTTTTCTGATCTCTACGGTATTATCAATCAAATCTCAAAAATTCACAGGTTCTCCTTCATTACTAGGTATTTTATATATTAGTCTTGCTTCTTCAAATAGAGGAAAGCTCTTTGAAGGAAAGAATCAGGTCTCTAGTTTTCAAAATGTAATTAAGAACGTTTTAGCAAGTCTGTTCATACAAAAAAAATTTGATAAACATGTTAATGGAAGAGAAGAGATTAACAAGCAACATTTATTTCAGCATCCATCCTTTTTCTAATGACCATTAAGCTTTAATTAACTTTGAGTCAACATGCTTCAACCACCTTTTTCCCTGCTAGTTGTGCCTGGTTAGAAAATAAAATATTTATCATCAAATTACCCCAAATTTACTAAAAATACTAAGACTAGATACTTTGTGTTCCTATGAATTATTCTTAAAATCATATTACATTGTTATTGCTATTTGACAAAATGATACAAAATATATATAGCTTGAAGAATATGAATATAAATAAAAGTGACTCACAACTACAAGAATAAACATTACTCACTAGATAACCAAGTGGTACCCTACTACCCACAGGTAATGCTAATGGTCACGGAGCAACATTTACATATCATGCTTCAATGGAAATGATTATAATTAGAATAACATGCCACTTAGTTGGCTCTGATCTGATGATGCCCATGACTGGCTAAATTTCCACAGATTTCAGAGTACAGCCTTGGACAAAGATTGGCACCACCCACATTTTTACATGTAGCTAGAATATGTTCATGTTGTGTAATATTTTCATTTTATGGCTTTTATCCCACAAATGATATTTTAACAGAGGATTGTTCCATTAGTAAACAGACTGGTCTTGCTGACACATCTTTCCTTTTAAAATATACTTTGGCTGAATTCTAACAAAATCATTTTGAATGCAAAAGGGATGCTTTTCAAGCCAGATGGTTTATCTAATAGGAATGTTTTCTGATTAGAGAAACAGCAGTAGACTCATGATCACAGCAGGTGCCAAACTGGTTCTGTAGTTTACATGAATTTGCAACTGAACAAGTCATGAACTAAAGGGAATCTATTTTGAAATGTGTCACAGTCTATTCTGAGAAGAAGGGGGAGTGTAAAATATGGTACCATATTAGATAGGGTTCATATGGCATTTCTTGATATGAATGTGGTCATTATTGCATTTGTGATAAAATTTATTTGTATACTAAATTCCCTGACTATGTTGTAGAGAAGATTAATAACACTTCAAAATCATAATGCTTACAGACCATTTTATGATGGTATAATAATCTAAAGTATTTTTTGGGTCAAAATAATTTGGAATCTTTTAATTGAAAAAAATGTATCATTGTTTTTCTTTCTTGTTTTCCTTATTCCTTGTACCTGTATTCTGCTTTTGTTTCAAGAAAAAATTTTTTCATGTACTGGTAATAAGGGAAGCAGAATATTATTGGTATGACAGGCCCAGCCATGTCTAAGTGTGCATAAAAGGAAACCTCCCAGGCATTGTAGAGATGGCATCCCCATGCAGGTTCCTGACTGTTGCCTTTTACTATAGTGTAACTCATTCCTGGGGCTGAGATGACTACGGGGTACAAAAGAGAGTAAGCCCATAGATTCACACTGAGACTTAGTAGCTTCCCATTCTTCATGGCCTGACAACACCACCAATCTTTGATGTACCTTAATGGCATACAAACGAAAAAGTATGTAGTCTAGGAGAAAAGATGTGTAGCCCCCTATGATAGATAACACTGACTGTCAACTTGATTAGATTGAAGGATACAAAGTATTGATCCTGGGTGTGTCTGTGAGGGTGTTGCCAAAGGAGATTATCATTTGAGTCAGGGGGCTGGGAAAGGCAGACCCACCCTTAAATCGGATGGGCACAATAAATCAGCTGCCAGCATGGCTAGAATATAAGCAGGCAGAAAACAAAGTGGAAAGAGAGACTGGACTAGCCTCGCAGCCTACATCTTTCTCCCATGCTGGATGCTTCCTGTCCTTCCTTGAATATTAGAATCTGAATTCTTCAGTTATTGAACTTGGCCTGGATCTCCTTTCTCCTCAGCCTGCAAACAGCCTACTGTGGGACCTTGTGTGTGTGTATATATATATTTATATATTTCGTTAGTTCTGTCCCTCTAGAGAACCCTGACTAATCCAGATTTTGGTACTAGAAGTGGTTCTAGAGGAACAGGATATTAAGGATAGAGTTCTTTCATTGGTTTTGGGGTTTTTGGAGTTGGCTACTTAATATGATTAAACACAAAAATACTAAGGACTCTACATCTAATTGTATGGAGAACACTGATAGTCCTTAGCATGAATTGTTTAGAGAGTTATGCAGAAAAAATGCATTTAACACTCCTGATTCATCGCTCACGAGAGGCAAGGAGTTTAGTGACTCTGTACATAATACGTTCAACAATAGTGGAGAACTAAGGAACATAATGAAGCTGGTTGGCTGCTCCTAAGTTCAGTGGACAAAGTGATGAAAGAAAATGATGAACTCAGGGATTCCATCTTTCAGCTTCAGAAGCAGATACTGAGTCTCAGATATGCTAAAATTGCCCTGAATGAGAGTCTTATCTCCTGTAGAGAAAGAGCTGAAATTGTGGAAAAACAGACACAGGCTCTTATCATGTGAGTGGCTGACCTGCAATGAAAGGTGCATGCACAATAGACGTGAAGTGTCTACTGTTAAAGTGAGGGTATTGATTGGAAAAGAATGGGAGCCTGCAGCTTGGAATGCAGATGTGTGGGAGGACCCTGAGGAAACTGGGGACACCGAGTTTGTAAAAGCTGATTAACCATTTTTGGCTAGAGGAAGCAGCTTCCCCATCCCCAGTATTGGCAATATCTCCTCCCTGACCCACGCTGCCATCAGCCTTTCCACCTATGTCTGAGGAGATAAACCCTGAACTGCCTGAGGCAACAGTCATGGCCTCCCCTGAGGCAGTTGCCAGGCAAGATAATGTTGATTCTCCTCAGGAGACACCTGTTTTCTTCTACACCTATAACTAGACTAAAGCCCTGGCGGGCCCTTGAAGGTGAGGTTCAGAGTGTGACCCATGAGGAGGTTCACCACCCTCAAAAAGAACTGCTTGAGTTTGCTAATTTGTGGAAACAGAAATCTGGAAAACAGGCATGGGAATGAATATTAACTGTGTGAGATAATGGTGGAAGGAACATAGAGTTGGATCAGGCTGAATTTATTGATTTTGGCCCACTAAGTAGGGGCTCCGTATTTAACGTTGCAGCTCAGGGAATTTAAAAAAGGTTCTAATAGCTTATTTGTTTGCTTAGGTAAAATATGGATTAAAAGATGGCCCACTGCAAGTGAGCTGGAAACCTCTGATCTTCCTTGGTTTAATGTAGAGGAGGGGAACCAAGGGGATAGTGGAGATTGGGATAGTGGAGTGGATTAGTCACTTAAGACTTACTCCTCCCAGCTGGGAGGGTCCAAAAAATATAACTTTGACCAATGCTTTGTGAAATAGATTTGTGAGGGTAGCACCTACATCTTTGAAGAGCCCTGTAATTGTTCTTCCCTGAACCTCAGATCTGACAGTGGGAACCACAGTCACTCAACTACAGATTTTAAATTGGATCACGAGGTGACAGGGTCCATGTGGCAGTACTCAACCATCAAAGACAGGGTGGCTGTAGCTACTGTAATGGACAGCAGAGGCAAAGCAGCAATCAGAATAGTCTGACTCATGTAGAGCTCTGGCATTGACTAATCACGGTGTTCCTAGAAGTGAAATTGATAGGAAACCTACGGCATTCCTATTTAATCTATATAAGCAGGAAACTTCTAGGTTGAATAGACAAAAGACTAATTTGAATTATAAAAAGAGAGAATCATGGCCCCACTCCTAGTACAAAAATCTGTATTAGGGTTCTCTGGAGGGAACCAACTAACGGAATATATATATATTATATATATATATATATATAATATATATATATATACACAATAAACTCATATATATATGAGTTTATTAAGTATTCACTCACATGATCACAGAGTCCCACAATAGGCTGTCTGCAGGCTGAGGAGCAAGGAAAGCCAGTCCAATTTCCAACACTGAAGACCTTGGAGTCCAATGCTCAAGGTCAGGAAGTATTCAGCATGGGAGAAAGATGTAGACTGGGAGGCTAGGTCAGCCTCTTTTTTCACATTTTTCTGCCTGCTTATATTCTAGCCATGCTGGAGCTAATTAGATTATGCCCACCCAGATATAGGGTGGGCCTGTCTTTCCCATCCCACTGACTCAAATGTTAATCTCCTTTGGCAACACCTTCACAGAAACACCCAGGATCAATACGTTGTATCGTTCAATCCAATCAAGTCGAACTCAGTATTAACCATCACAAGTTATTTTTGTTCCTCTAGAGAACCCTGACTGATGAGGGAACCCCCACCTACTTTCTTTTCTTATTTACATCAGTCACCTACTTTCTTATTTATGTCAGTTACTCTGTTTATTTACTGCTTTGGAAGAAAACTAAAGTAAAAGTAACCTAGAATTGAGTCCAAGTCATCATTCTCACTTATTGTCACCCCAGGCAAATTTCATGATCTGTTCTAAAACAGTTGGTTAGACTGTTGGTACCTGGAACATGTTCAAGTCAGAGATTCATCACCTAGAAGAATCATAATTTTGAAATTTTTGGTAGTTCAAAATGCAAATGAAATTAGATTTTTATAGTGATATAAATGTAGTTACCTAAATCCTCTCTAAAGATGTTCAGTAAGCATCAAATATGTCTAAATGTAAGTTAAAACTTGAGGTCTCATTTTTTAAATAAATATAATGATTTTGTCCATTTTTCCATACATGGATTTGTCATTATAGGAATCAAAACTTTCTGTGGCTCGTTATTACAAGTATCTTTACTAAGTAAATTCCTGTACCTTATATCATTTCCTCTAACTAACCAAACTTCTTTAGAATTTTTAAGTATTGATTTTATTTTAACCACTTGTTTTGGTAGTTATTAATATAAATACTTAAAGCTTTATAATACCTAACCATTTGATGCAGTAAATTTTGGATATTATTTAGATTAGCTATGAGTTTTTATAGCATATTATACATTTATCTTCTACATTCTGTTTAATTCCTTTATAATTCTCATTATGCGGAATAGAACATTAAAGTGCTTATTTCATTAAAATTATGAGGTTGCTTACAGGAGTGTGAAATAGGGAATCTGGATTGAACTTTCTGCTTAAGTTATAATAGTCCATAATGAAAGCTCCTCCAGCATTAAGCAATGTTATAGCATTGTTCTTCGTTGCCTAAATGACCATTAATCTGCTCTTCTTTAACTTTTAAAATATTTCTATCTTTGTTCTATGTCAGTGTTTTGTAACCAGAATAGAGGTAAGCCAATGTATACAGGTAACCTACAAGTTCTCAATGAGAACAGTTAAATTTCCTTCTCCATCTAAATTATGTTGAATATATGGACATACATGTATGTATGTACATATGTATGTAGATTTATATATGCATACATATGTACTCATGCCAAATAACCTGAGTGGTCATTATAAACAAGAACGTCCATGAGATTCCAGTGCTCACACTGCATATCAGTTTGAAATGAATTGTTTAAGAACTTCGGTTATATGATCTTTCATCATTCATGATGTGCTCCCTAAACAAACCAAATACAATTAATTCAACATTTTCTGTCCCAAGGGAGGTTTCATGGAAATTTGTATGGAGAAAAAATGGAGAGGGAACTCAGTCATCACATGGAGTGCAGTAGGAGCCATGTACCAAACTGAAAAGGCTGTAGTCATATCAGGTAGTGCCATTTTTATGCCTCAAGTACAGAGTTAGTTTGTGCAAAATAACATTACCATTAAATCCATTTAATGGTAATTTTATGTGTGCAATACTTCAAATATGTTTTGGGATAAGCTAAACCTATAAAGAGTGTATAACTAAATATGTATTTATTTGGACTTAAGAAACTATATAATAAAAGTAATTTAAGTCATTACTGGTGGTGAGAAGAATACTTTGCATCCTTCCAAGGGAATATTCACCTTTCTCAAGCATGAGAAATTCTGCTATAGTCTATGTGTACTCTCTGTGGTTTTGGGGTTTGTTACAGTGCTGGAGCAAGACACAAGAATCAATTTGTTCCAATCAGGAGTTAGCAAATATTTTTGTAAAGGGCAAAATAGTAAATATTTGGGGCGGTGCAAATCAGAGCCTCTGATGCAACTACTCACATCTAGCAAAAATGCAGCATAGACAATAAATAAATGAAAGGGCATACTTGTGTCCTAATAAGATTTTATTTACAAAAACAAGCACTTCACTAGATTGGATCTGTGAAGTAAACTTTGCTGACCCCTAAAACTAGCTGAGTGCATCAGGAGATGCACTAATAAAATATTTCAAAAGTCACCAGTTACCCCAGCTTCTACAAAGGATATCCTAGTACTATTAACACAGTATTCCAAAAGAAAACAAGCACAAAACTATCAAGTTGTTTCTTACTTTAACTTAGAAATGACTGATTATTTAAAGATGCTGAATAAAATCTACCAGAAGTAAAAGAGTTAATATTCTCAATACATATAAATGATAAGTAGCAGAGGTGATGGATATCCATATATGTATACATTCTATGAATATAACAAAATATCATATGTACTCCATAAATATCCACAAATATTAAGTATCAGTGAAAAAATTTTAAAAGATACATTTTATACACATCAAAAAATTAAGTGACATAAATTAGTCACCTTATTAAATATTTAAAAATAAACATTCACCACTCTTAAAGTCAGCATTTCATTTTTCTCCTTTAAACATAAATTTTCAGAAACCTTTATGGTTATGATCTTTATGAATGTAGCCATTTTTTTTGGATAAAAGCAATGTGCTAAGGTAACACATTTTAGTAATGAGAGCAAGCCACCTTTCTGATGTCAGCATCAATGTGTCTAATGCAGTCTAAGTAACCTGGTTCTGAACAATAGCTTCACATCTTTTGAACAATGATTACCTTTAGAACAATTAAATGTAACACAAATCAGGCACTTTCTCCTCTTGCCAACTCAAAGGTATTAATTGAAAAGCTATAAAGATAACCAAAGAAAGTACATATTATTTTTTAAAAAAGTTTTCATATTAAATATAATTAGTTGATACACTGTGAAAACCAGATAATTCAATTCTTTCGGCAAAACAGCAAGTCTTCTATGCAAAATACATTTACGGAATTATGAGGAAATCTTGATGGTTAAAGAATTTTAATGAGTGACATATGTTATTATTACTTAAGCAATTTTACAGCAAAGATAATTTGCTATATCTAATGGTGTACGTGATTGTGTTTTATTTTGTTTGTAAAATAGACACAAAGTAGTGAATCCTTTATATCAATGTATAATGGTTATTACTTCCACTCAGTTAAGTTTTGAGGTTTAGCTTTCCATTTTATTTTTTAAATTCTTTATAGACAATTGTAACTTTCTACTTTGCCATACTCATTTTTCTTCTTTATTTTCCCTACTGATACAATTTGGCTGTGTCTCCACCCAAATCTCTTCTTGAATTGTAGTTCCCTAAGTCTCCACGTGTCATGGGAGGGACCTGGTGGGAGGTAATTGAATCAGAGGATGGGTTCCCCCATGTTGTTCTCGTGATAGTGAGTGAGTTCTCACGAGTTTTTATGGCATTATTAGCTCTGGCATTTACCCTGCCGGCACTCATTGTCTTTCCCGCCACCCTGTGAAGAGGCGCCTTCCACCATGATTGTACGTATCCTGTGACCTCCCCAGTGATTTGGAACTGTGAGTCAATTAAACCTCTTTTCTTTGTAAATTACTCAGTCTTGGGTATTTCTTTTTTTTTTTTTTTTTTGCATGAGTTATTCTTTATTTAGTTTTAAATTATCTGTTTATTGATAACAATCTCTGTTTTATAGATGACCTAGTATTTTTCAGCTTCAAAGATGTGTGTTCTGTGGTCAGTTGTCCAAGTTAATGATCCCTCAGCGTTTGCAAAAGGTAAAAATAATAGGCACTCAGTTGCCTGCTCAGGATTCCAGCCTGCTCAGGATTCCCTTGTTCTTGATTTTTTTTTTTAACGGTCCATATTCAAACTTTTGTTCCTTGGAGTCCAATGCATATTTTCTCCCACTTACGTTTCAGTCTGACTTCCCAATATCCTTTATTCAAGGAGCTCCTGAAATCCTGCCCTGATTAATTAGAATTGAGATTAAAATTCTCTCTGGTTCTGCCCCACTGAAACATGCCATTCCAATGACAGCTTCCTTCAACCCTTTGTCCACAGATAATATTACATGTTTAGTCACTTGCTCTATATCTATATTTCTTCACTGTTCAATGTCCACACCCCTTATTTTTCAATGAGATATTTCTTTGCTAGATTTTAAGTTCTAAGAGGGCAAGGACTGTGTGTTAAACAAGTTCATTGCAGGTTAGAAGGCAAGCCCAGCAGGTAGGTGCTGAGTAATACTTTCCTGATGTTTTGACCAATCACATGTAAGCTCTTTTCATATAATTAGGATGAATCTAATTTTATTTTATTTTATTTTATTTTATTTTATTTTATTTTATTTTAATTATTATACTTTGAGTTCTAGGGTACATGTGCATAACGTGCAGGTTTGTTACATATGTATACTTGTGCCATGTTGCTGTGCTGCAACCATCAACTCGTCAGCACCCATCAATTCGTCATTTACATCAGGTATAACTCCCAATGCAATCCCTCCCTGCTCCCCCCTCCCCATGATAGGCCCCAGTGTGTGATGTTCCCCTTTCTGAGTCCAAGTGATCTCATTGTTCAGTTCCCACCTATGAGTGAGAACATGCGGTGTTTGGTTTTCTGTTCTTGTGATAGTTTGCTAAGAATGATGGTTTCCAGCTGCATCCATGTCCCTACAAAAGACACAAACTCATCCTTTTTGATGGCTGCATAGTATTCCATGGTGTATATGTGCCACATTTTCTTAATCCAGTCTGTCACTGATGGACTTTTGGGTTGATTCCAAGTCTTTGCTATTGTGAATAGTGCCACAATAAACATACGTGTGCATGTGTCTTTATAGCAGCATGATTTATAATCCTTTGGGTATATACCCAGTAATGGGATGGCTGGGTCATATGGTACATCTAGTTCTAGATCCTTGAGGAATCGCCATACAGTTTTCCATAATGGTTGAACTAGTTTACAATCCCACCAACAGTGTAAAAGTGTTCCTATTTCTCCACATCCTCTCCAGCACCTGTTGTTTCCTGACTTTTTAATGATTGCCATTCTAGCTGGTATGAGATGGTATCTCATTGTGGTTTTGATTTGCATTTCTCTGATGGCCAGTGATGATGAGCATTTTTTCATGTGTCTGTTGGCTGTATGAATGTCTTCTTTTGAGAAATGTCTGTTCATATCCTTTGCCCACTTTTTGATGGGGTTGTTTGTTTTTTTCTTGTAAATTTGTTTGAGTTCTTTGTAGGTTCTGGATATTAGCCCTTTGTCAGATGAGTAGATTGCAAAAATTTTCTCCCATTCTGTAGGTTGCCTGTTCACTCTGATGGTAGTTTATTTTGCTGGGCAGAAGCTCTTTAGTTTAACGAGATCCCATTGGTCAATTTTGGCTTTTGCTGCCGTTGCTTTTGGTGTTTTAGACATGAAGTCTTTGCCCATGCCTATGTCCTGAATGGTACTACCTAGGTTTTCCTCTAGGATTTTTATGGTATTAGGTCTAACATTTAAGTCTCTAATCCATCTTGAATTAATTTTCGTATAAAGAGTAAGGAAAGCAGCATGAGATTGGAATAAATACACCTACTGTTACCTTATTATGTTTATACTTTCATTCTTTCTTTCGCCTGTTAAATTATTTTTTATGTAGGTCATTGGCAAATATTTATAATTATTTTACATTAAATTAGCCATTAAAGGTATTTTGAGTTGATAATATGCTTGGCATTTTACACTTGATGCTTACATAGAAAGCAGTCACGTATAGAATGATGAATTTGCAAGAACATCTAGCCTTATTGGGGCAGGGCATGGAGGGTATCAAGCTTTTATTAACATTGGCTATAATTTGAAGTAAGTAACCTTAAAATAAGTAAATGTTCATTGAAAATATTCAGTAATACAGAAGTATTAATATATAAGTGAAAAGTACATTTTTCATACCTATCTCTCAAGCTTTTACACACTTGTTATCTGTCAGCACATCAATATATAAAATTTACATTCTGCACATGCAAGTGTAAATGTTTATATATGTATCTGTGTTGTATTTACATGTATAAAAATACATAGCAATATATTTCTTCTTACAAAATGAAATCTGACCTTGTATATTGCTCTTTTTTATTTTTTCCCCATTCATCAAACACAGTAGTGTGGGCATCCTTGTACAAAAGTACGTCTCATTTTTACATCAGCCAGTTACTCCAAATTGAAAATAACCTTTACTTTATTAAATTATCTCCCTATTGATAAAATATAAGGCATCTGTTTTTTTTTTTTTTCCCCTAAAAATGATGAAGTACAGAACACCTAAGTGGGGAAGTATCTATAGCTTTGAATTTTGCAAGCAGAATTTTTGAGTCAAAGTGTGTGCACATTCACATGTTGACTGACAGCAGAAAGTAGTTTGTCTTCCAATTTGCTTTCCACTAACTGTGTATATTTCACCACACTGCCACATTCACTATTCATTGCCTTTTTTTAAAAAGACAGTTTTTTGGAGAAATTTTGAATTGTATTGATTTCAGATACATTTTGTAATCACCAATGTAGTGTCACATTTTTACATGATTCTTGCTCTTATTTATTTATTCCTCTATGAATTACCTTCATTTCCTTTGTCTATTGCTCTATCATATTGTTTAGATATTGTTCTAGTTGATTTAATGTTGTTAATATATATTGACCATTAAGCCATAGTTTACTATGTTGGTTTTCTTTTTGCAACTATTGTGGCTGTGGTCAGCCACAAATGACTTTTAAAACAATTATATGTAGTTTTATTTGTCATTGTTTTGTTTCCAGGCCACATATCTTGATGAGAAAAGAGTCTCTCAAGTCAAGAAAATAAAAACATTTTATTAATTATATATTTTATTTCAATATTTTATATGTAATCATTGAAACCTATTTAATGAATTGAGTACATTTCCTTTTTTCATTTTTCTTTTTCTTTTGTATTTGTTATGACTGGCTTAAGCCACAACGATTAGACTTGTATCATATGTATACATTTATCTGACACATATTTGGTATGCTTTTGTTTTTGTGTGTTTTATTTAGTTCTTCAATAAAGATTTGTATTTTTCACAAAAAAAAACTTAAGTATTTTATGTTTGGAATAAATATACATATTTTGTAGTTATTTTCTCATGAAGGAATTTTTTTTTATTAATATTGTCTTACTAAGAATCACAAGAAAACTATTGGAGTGTGTTAGAATTTCAACCACTTCAAATAACAGTTTATTTGAGTATCTAATATTTTCTATGTATTAATCGAATAATCTACCATTTGCCAATGATAGAGTTTTTTTTTATTCCTTTAATTTAAATCTAGAGTTACTGATTTTATGACATTTGCAATGTACTTGATTAATTCTGGTATTTTTAAGTATTTTTAAGGAAAGTGTGAAATTCCTTTACATTTTAGAATATTTAGAATAAAATTCCTGAGAAAGCCATTTTAAAATAAACTCTGATTCTTTGGGGATGTCCCTTTTTAAGTGCTAATTGATTTTTTCTCTTTGTTTATAATCAGAATTATCTGATGTATTTCTCTTTTTTTATGAAGTAGACTTTATTTTGCTTTCAATTTCAATTTTTTGTGTGTGTGTTTAGAATATTACTGTAACTAAATTCAAGACTTATTTGGATGTCACCAGTTTTTCCATCAATATCCTCTCACTGATTTAGGATTTAATCTAGGCTATATCATTGCTTATAATTGCTCAATTTCCACAATGTCTTAATCTATGATTGTTTAGCTCTCCTTTCTGGTTTTCATGACCTTGAAAGTCTTGCGGCATACTGGGCAGGTGTCCTGTTGAAGGTCTCTAATGGAGCTGTGTTGTTTTTTTCTCCTGATTAGACCAGAATTATCAGTCATTTGAAATAATACCACAGAGGGAAGTGCCTTTTTCATCACATCATACCAGGGAGGTAATAATGTCCACATGGAATCCGTGATATTAACTTTCATCATTTTGTTGAGGTAGAATGTGCCAAGTTTCAGAGGCACCTTTTGTTTTTTTTCACTGCACTATTTTTTGAAAGATATCAGCAAACCTAGCCTAATCTCAATGGGGATGTGTAAAGAAAGGATAAGAGTTGATCTCCACCTCCCAGGAGCACAGTATCTCCATATGCTATTTACGATTCTGTTTTTTTGTTTTGTTTTGTTTTTGTTTGTTTTTTTAAAAAACACTTCTTTTTTATTAAAATAATTGGTTTTCAAATATTTATGATTTATTTCTCTTCCATTGACTGTTAACTTCACAAAATACCTCCAGAAATATTGATGAAGACAGCTATGCTTATTTGACCTATTGCAGGAAGAAAAACTATCACCTTGATAGATTACAAGTGTAGTATCTCAAGAAGGAGAAGCCAGAGGGAAAAGGAGATGTTTGTTAGGATCTTATACCTTCATGAGTGATTTTAAAGCTAGTCTTGTCAGGGGGAAAATTGGTTGAGATTCAACAGGGTCTAGGAAGTAGTTTTGGACTGATGGGCACCATGAAGCCAGGATCTTGCAATGAGTATTGATGAACATTTTTGTTAGTTTTGCTTAAAAACCTATTTCAGCTGGTTATTGGTCTTATTTTCAAAGAGCAAGTATTTTCTAGAACAAGTAATTGCTTTATTTTTGCTTGTTCTTGGTATTATTTAATAGAGGTACAAGGAAATATTCTGGTTGCAGTTTTATTTAACAAAGTGACCAGAAATTATGTTGATTTTAGTTCTTAATATTTTGTTGTTTTGCTAGCTTCTTTGCTGCTAAATGCAGATTTCATTTATCAGACTAAAACAATACATCTATGGCTACAAAATTTCTTTAGAGTATGATTTTGATATTATATGATTTGATATATAGTAAGATTCATTTTTAAATAATATCTAATTTTAGCTTTGATTTCCCCTTTAGCGCAAATAATAAAGCATTTTTATTTTCAAAGATTAATTTTGGCTATTTTTAATTTTAACTTCTAATTTTATTCTATTAATTCCATTAATATAGCATATATATTTTGCTTGCTTTTTTTTTTAACTAATATTGTAAATATGGGTATTTGGGAAAAAATCATATTCTATGTTTACTGGAAATTTTAAATATGTTATTTCATAAAATACTTCTATTCCTAATATAGGTTTGCTTTATATGGTTTGTGGCTTTTTTTTTTTTTTTTGGTACACACATGCTTACAAAGGCTCTATCTTAATGATAGATTATACCTCTTTGCTTTTTGTTCCAGCTATTCCTCTCCATTTCCATTCCACTTCTTTATCCCCTAGATCACCAAAAGAGGGACAAGTTCTTTAGGGTCTTAAGACTCTTAGGAAACAGTTCCTTTGCTTTTGGGCATTCAGCCTCTCATTTTTCCATCAGAAGTACTCACAGTTCTCCACAGAACACGCTGTAGTTTTTCAGAACAGCCAAGTCTCATTCTAATAAAAACAACAAAAATCAGATGTCTGGTTGCAGAGAAGTACCACAGTGACCAGATTTTCTATTACTATATGGAGTATTTTTACTTCGTATAATGAAGGGTCTCTAATCGCTTTTCTGATATTGGAGTCTGCTTTTTATTTGTTTAGTTATATATCTCATTCAAGAGATTTTTCTAGAATAAAAGAGCCTGTCTTAAAAATGTATTTTTTTTTTATTATACTTTAAGTTCTAGGGTACATGTGGATAACGTGCAGGTTTGTTACATATGTATACCTGTGCCATGTTGGCGTGCTGCACCCGTCAACTTGTCAGCACCCATCAACTCATCATTTACATCAGGTATAACTCCCAATGCAATCCCTCCCCACTCCCCCCTCCCCGTGATAGGCCCCGGTGTGTGATGTTCCCCTTCCCGAGTCCAAGTGATCTCATTGTTCAATTCCCACCTATGAGTGAGAACATGCGGTGTTTGGTTTTCCGTTCTTGCGACTGTTTGCTGAGAATGATGGTTTCCAGCTGCATCCATGTCCCTACAAAGGACACAAACTCATCCTTTTTTATGGTTGCATAGTATTCCATGGTGTATATGTGCCACATTTTCTTAATCCAGTCTGTCACTGATGGACATTTGGGTTGATCCTAAGTCTTTGCTATTGTGAATAGTGCCTATTTTAAAACAGATATCTGATATTTTCTCTGAAACATCTCAAGAGTTATTGGAAGTTCTACTGTCTTTCAAGATTTCAAAAATTCTTGGGACCACAGTAGACTTCAGTTTCAAAGTAACCAGTCACATACCTCCAGCAGTCTGTATATTTATTTCCCCAAGATTCTCCCATGCTCATGAGAGCAATTTAATATAGTAAGTGGTCAGCCATTAGAGGTAGATGGCACCTGTTTCGTCTTTATTGTTCTACAACTTACTGCCAGGCCTTGCACAATTTACTTAATTTATTTACAATTATATTTCTCTAAATACAAAATGAGAATAATACCAGGTTTGGCCTTGTGCCACTGTTGCCAGGATTAAATGAGATAAAATCTGGAATGAGATTTGCAAGAGCTTAGCACAGGGTGAGGACTCAAGTTAAGAGAGCTATTATTAGTAATGTAAGCTCAATCCTAAGATAATAAATTCATACCCGGCATATATATCTTGTTCCAGGATCATTACCTTTTTCCTGGGAAGAGATCACGATCATACCTAGAAGCAAAAGCCAAGAACCCATCGGTATCTGAGAAAGCACATGATAACAGAAGACAGGGTACAGGAAGCAGGTGCTAAGGGATCTACTTAATTCTGAAGGATGGCATGTGTCTGGCCTAGGGCTATTTTTAACAAGCTCAGCAAAACTACAGCAGATCATATTCTATAGCCTCTTAAAGGAACTGCCAGCACCTTTCAGGTTTCAGGACCAATGGGAACTCCGTGCAAAGGTATCTGTTCTCATTTCTGGAGAAATATGTACTTTAATTATGACTGGAATTCCTTGTCATATATTTTAATAATATCCCCACTGTCAGTCTATCCATAATAATTCAAACGGTGAAAATAGTCTCTACTACTAGATATTTGCCTTCTCTTTCACACTACTTCAATTTCTGAGAGTTAGTTGCTTCCTCACATCAGCAAGTTGAGTCAGCAGATAAGTGACCACGTGCGCATTGCAAAAGTACCTCTTTCCTGTAACAAACCACAGTTATCTCTAATTAAATGTATAGTAAGCACTTCAAACTCAACTCAACATCTCCAGGCATAATCTCTTGATTCCTATTATCCTCTGCCCTCAAACTTTGTCTTCCATTGTTACCCATCATAGAAAATGGCATCACCATTCATCTAGTTGCTCAGGGTTAGAACCTTGCAATCACATTTCATCCATCTTTCTCTCCTACCTCATAACTAATCCCTCAGTGAATAGCAGTCAGAGTAAAGGTAACAAGAGCTACCTTAAGCATATGTTCTTATTTCACCCTTCTCTCTACCTCCACCACCATTGAAGTCACACCATCATTTCTAACCTGGACAACTTCTGTAGCCTCCTAACTTGCCTCATTGCTTCCTCTATTGTATCTCTCAGTATATTCTGAACATACCAGCAATTATAGAATTTCTTGACTCCTCAGTGACTTCTAAATGGCAAATCAGATAGTGTTACTCTTGCTTAAAATCTTTCAGTGCTTTCCTATCACACGTTGAATGAAATTCTTATTATGGCTTATAAGAATTTTGGAACA
Source organism: Papio anubis (assembly GCF_008728515.1). NCBI lineage: Eukaryota > Metazoa > Chordata > Mammalia > Primates > Cercopithecidae > Papio > Papio anubis. Next base: position 125,930,474 of record NC_044977.1, read on the forward strand.
CGGTCTTATCTCTAGTTTCCTCTGTGTCATCATTTCTTAAGCTATTTAGCTTAAGAAGTGCTATTTCTTAAGCACTCTCAGCACACTGTTGTCTCAGGATATTTCCACTTGCTATTCCCCTGTCCCAAAATCCTATTCCTTACATGGCAGGCTCACTTAATTCACTTCATTTAGATTTCAGTTTACATATCCTCTTATCAGAGTATCTGCTTTTCTGCTTATATACCCATAACATTTTTTCCCTAAAACTGTGTCCGTTTCTCTCTATTCTATATTATACTATTTTATTTTCCTTCACAGCATTTATTACTTTTCAACATCTTATTTGATTTGATTTGATTTGATTTGATTTGATTATTATCTGCCCCTACCCATACTAAAATGTAAGCTCATTGAGAGTGGGGCTGGCTCTTTACTATCCACTTTGGAGTTCACAACATTTATAACACACCTTGAACTGGCCCCACTGTAGATACTCATCAAATAAATTTTCTGTTTATTACTCATTTTAGTTTTGTTTTCTCTTTGTAGTAATTAGTGTATGCTCTGCTAAGGGCCCTAATTAAAACTGTTATATGGAGCTGACACAGGGTTATTAGATATATTTTTGAAGCTTGTGTATTTCAGAATGCTAGGGACACCTCCTGTATTTGCATTATTAAGAAACTCTGCAACTGTACACATTGGCCCTACAAGGAACAAGATTGCTGCTTGCGCGGATCAACTGCTGCTTTGCTGCTGCATGCCGGGCAGGTGGGCAGGCGGGCGGGCAGGCGGGCGGGCAGGCGGGCGGGCGGGCGACGCTTGCCGCCGCCGCCGCCGCCTTGCCCGGCGCGCCGCCGCTTACTTCCGCCGCGGCGAGATCAGATCAGGTTTTCGATCGGATTTCAATCAGTCGAGTCAGATCGGATCAGATCGATCAAGCAGATGATCATACTAGAGGTCATGATTCTATTGAAAGCCATTGCCCCTTTCCCCAGCCCCTGCCTGCAAATAAGCAAGTATAATAAAAACATAACTTGGAACCAGTAAAATATGTGATTAATATGTAATAAACAGATTGTGTCAGCAGAACAATATCATGTCAGGTAGATGAGGTTAAATAATACGTGGAATTGAATTTATAAAATGTATTTGAAGTCATGAAAAGAAATGGCAATAACCGACAGCAAACTACACATGTTCACAGTATTTTCTTCTCTTAGTGTCTCAGGGATTTTATGAATTGGGGAAACTTCAGGAAGAGACAAATGCTCTGTATGTTTTCTTTCCTTCGTCTCCACGCAATGAGGTGGCAGAGATTTCAAATTGAAATGCACTTTGAAGTCATCAGGACAGAAGAGTCATCAATTTTAAGGTCTTTAATGCCCTGGACCATTTAATTTCCTCTTTCTTAGGCCTCTATCACTCATCTCAACTTTCTCCACCTTCACTATTCTGGCATTTCACCTTTGCTTTTTTCCTATTAAACCCACTAAAAGGCCCACAAATCATAGCCTCTGATGAGTCATTTATCTTTCATACTTCAGTTTCATCATCTATAAAATAAAAATACTAGCAATCTTTTATGTGTTTTACAAATATAGTATGGCATAAGGCAAATAATATATGTGGAAAATGATTGAAGATGCTATGAGACAATAAGAAAGTAAGGAAAGTGGAGGAAGCCCAATCACCTGAAGAGCTGTCACAAATAGAGGAAGAAGGTGAAGCAAGGGTCTAAAGAAAAAGATAAGCAGCAGATAGTGGAAATCAGGTGGTAGGGAAAGTGACTGCACCTAGTAACCTAAGGGAACAGTATAGAAATAAATGAAAAATCTTGTGAAATGTCAAGATAAATACATAATCTTTTGCTCATCAAACAGAGCTAAGCACTGTAATATGCTAAATATGTGTTATTATTTATATGCATTGGAAATTAGTTAGTAAAAGCATAAGCTGGCTTACTTACACTGAGTTAGGAATTAAAATTAAGTCATGATTGCTATGGCTGTGTTTGTGCTTAAGTGAAATTGCATTATGATTAGGTTAATAGAATAAGACGTTAAGTGCAAAATCCATTAAAGTCTTGAGCTCTCAACTCTTATCAAAGGAGTAAGGGAATGAGTTAAAAATAATAGGCAATTATAGCCTACCAACAACTACTCTTGGGAGATCTTTGTGTAAGAGCCAATAGTAGAGGTTGTTCAGAACAGGCAAATGGATGACTCAGAGTAGAAGCTGGTCTCATGGCCTGAGGCTTCCTTTTCATGTTTCTCAAGTCAGAAGTACTTTGCACACTTCTCTCAGTAAAATATATCCGAGGAAATCCCGAGGAAAATCAAAGCAGGCTGCAAATACTAGATTATGACATAAACAGATTTCTTGATTCGTTCAGAATTAGATGCTAGTGAGATTTCAGACTACTGCTCCCCTTCAGGGAGAAAATCACTAAATAAATTCCTCTCACTTACTTTGGGACTACTTCTTGTTGAAAAGTGTTACTCTAATGATCTTTGTGCACTGGCTTTGTTACCTAGGCTTCAGGGTGCAAAGCAGTAAATTCCAAGAAAGTAAAATGAAACTATTTGTCTATTTTATACGTTAATTAGATGAAAAAGCTGTATCTCTATAATGCCAGGAATCCACATTCCAAACTCATAGAAATTGGAGTCTTTTATTTTATTGACTGCTACCAGTACTTTTTTTTTCATTTTTGGATTTTTTTTTTTTTTTTTTAAGTTTGACACTAAACTCAAAGCCTGACATAAAGAGTGAAAATTGGCCACGCATGGTGGCTCACACCTGTAATTTCAATACTTTGGGAGGCTGAGGTGGAAGCTGAGGTGGAAGGATTAGTTGAGTCCAGGAGTTCCAGACCAGCCTGGACAATTTTTGTCTCTACAAAAATTACAAAACTTACCCAGGCATGGTGGTGCATACCTGTAATCCCAGCTACTCAGGAGGTTGAGGTGAGGGAATCTTTTGGGCCTAGGAAGTTGAGCCTGAAGTGAGCCATGATTGTGCCACTACACTCCAGCCTGGGTGAAATAGTAGGACTCTGCCTCTAAAAAAAGACGGAAAGTTGCAGAATCATATTTTGGGTTTTTTTTTTCTGCATAAAATAAAAGATTTATATAAATAGAACAAGATCAAATAATAAATATATAAGTTTTATTTGAAAATTTTATTTTGTATGGTTTATTGACACAAACCACATACCAGAATTTGTAGAAATAATCCAAGTGGTATAGAAACCAACTATGTTTTTATAGTCACGAGATGGTAAAGATTTTTCTATGTCAATTTAATGGATTTAATTTTTACAAAGAAGATATTATTTTATAGTATGAACTAGATTAAATCTTGGATTTCTATTTTGCTCTGTAATGTAAAACTGAATTAATATTTATTTCCACGGGTTCATTAAATCAGCAAATATTTGTGGAGTGCCTTCTAAATGACAGGCACTGTTCTAGGTAACGGGGTTAGGGAAGAAAACAAGATGAACAATACTTTTATCTTAACAGAGCATGTGTACTAGGAGTGAAAAACATTAAATTTAGATTAGATAGACAAATAGATAAAATTTAAATTAGATAGGTATAAAAGTTATGATGAAAATAAATAGGGAGATGGGCTAGAGTTTGTGGTGGGTTACTTTAGGTTGAGTGGCCAGACACTCTATTTTTGAGTCTGAATTATGAGATTTGGACAAACAATATTCTCAGCAGGGAGTGACAATGACAATGCCTGAAGATAAGAACTAGCTAGTTTTACAAAATAGGAGAAAAGTCAGTGAAACAAAGTAAGCAGAGTGAAGAATGGTATGACATGGCGCTAGGGTGTTGGTAGAAACTAAACCTCACAGAGCCTAATAGGACAACATAAGAGGTTAATTTTATTCTATATTCAGTGTTTTATCAATCATATATTGCTGGGAAGCAAACCAGTCCAAAACTTAGTAGCTTAAAAAACCATATTTGGCTGAGTTCAGTGCCTCACACTTGTAATCCCAACAATTTGGGAGACTGAGGCAAGAGGATCACTTGAGGCTAGCCTGGGCAATGTAGCAAGACTCCGTTTCTACAAAAAAATTAAAAAATTAGCCAGACACAGTGATACATGCTGTGGTCTCAGCTAGTGGGGAGGCTGAGGTGGTAGGAACTCCTGTGCTTAGGAATTTGAGGCTACAGTGATCTGTGAGTGTGCCGCTGCCCTCCCACCTGGGTGACAAAGTGAGATCTTGTCTCAAACAATATTGTTTAATTAAAACAAAAAACTATATTAATTTATTTTGCTCAAAAATTTGCAATTATCCATGCAACATCAGCTGAAGTGTTTCAACTGGGCCCTGAAAGATTCAAGATGGTTTACTCACAAGGCTATCAAGTTCTTATGGGTTATCAGATGACAGCTCAATCAAGCTGTAGTCCAGGCACCTACATTCTTCTTCACGTGAGCCTCCCCACAACAGGTCTCTTGGACTTGTACAAGCATAGTTGCTAGGTATTAAGAGCAAGCATCCTAAATGAACAAGGAAAATGTACAATGCTTCATGGCCTACTCTCAAAAGTCATAGAGCATTAATAATCACAACCTTCCCATATTCAAGGGAAAGGAATACGTCTTGATGGGAAGACCTTCAAAGTCATATTGTAAGAAAAAGAAAGTAGCTGGGCATGGTGGCTCACACCTGCAATCCCAGTACTTTTAGAGGCTGAGGCATCAGGATTTCTTGAAGCTGGGAATTCAAGATCAGTCTGAGCAACAAAGTGAGACCCTGTCTCTACAAAAATAAAAATTAAAAAATCAGCCAGGAGTGGATGCATGCCTGTGGTCCAAGCTACTTGAGAGGCTGAGGTAGGAGGATTGTTTGCACTCAGAAGTTTGAGCCACAGTGAGCTATGAATGTGCCACTGCACTCCAGCCCAGGAAACAGAGTGAGACCCCGTCAGAAAGAAAGATAGGAAAGAAGGAAGGAAGGAAGGAAGGAAGGAAGGAAGGAAGGAAGGAAGGAAGGAAGGCAGGCAGGAAGGCAGGCAGGAAGGAAGGAAGGAAGGAAGGAAGGAAGGAAGGAAGGAAGGAAGGAGAGGAAGAGAGGAAAGAGAGTAGAAAGAAAGAGAAAAATAATGAATAAAAAACAAATGTGACAGGAAATCTCTGAAAACTACAATCTGCCATAGTCTATCTTCAGGCCACAGTGATTTATATACCTCTCACATGTAAAATACAGTCATTCCCCCAAGACTAAAGGTCTCACTTCATAATTACATAAGCTCAAAGTTCAAAATCTTATCATATTAATCCAATTTAGGTAAAAAGTAATTTCCCTTGAGTGCAATTCCTCAATTACAGCTCAATGAGCACTCTTTTTTACAATGTGATTCATGTCACACATCTCACCTAAAAAAATATTTTTTCTCGTTCTCCAAATACCCAAAATAAAGTGGTGGGACAGGCATTGGAAAACTGCTGTAGACACTCCTACACAAAAGGGTGGGGAATGGGAAGGAATACAGTAGTCACTTGTCCATATCAATCCTGAAATGCCAGGCACATGCTGCCAATTCTTTGATTAGAGTTCAGTCCTACTCCCTGGAAATTGTTCTCTATGGCTCTTTGCTGCACTCCAATATCTCCTCATTCTGCCCTGAGTCCACCTTCCATTTTCCTAGGCCTTTTTACACCTATTTCCTACTTGTAAAGGGGGCTTAGCAATATTCCATTTTGTGCTGTTTCTTTCCCTTCTTCTTATAAGTTGATACAATTATTTTAATATTTGTGGGATTTCTGTGTATTTGTGTACAATTCATTCCATCAGACAAAAGCCAAAACCACAAATCTTGTCAAGACAGGCCATTCTCTTTCTTGACCTTGCCATGAGATTGCCTTGGGACACCATCCTTTAGATCCTTATAAGCCTTATTGTATCATGGGGGGAGACACTTAAAACACATTGTTATGCTCCTTAGAGGGGTGGTTTGAAAAATTATATAAAGAATCATCTTAGATCTCTCTGAGGTCTTAAGTGTGAGTTGTACAGTATAATTGATTTTCTCCCTTAAGCCAGTCCTTCATTTGCAATCTAGAAAGAGTAAGAAAGATAAACTGATTTATTTTCCAACTAAGAAAGTTCTGAATATTTTATATTTAAGACTTAATTTTTAGCTCATTCCTCTCTCTCTGACATTTTATCATAGGCAGTGAAAAGAATCCAGGTGACACTTCCAATTTTCTGCTTGAAAATTTCCTTAGTTTGATCGTCATGTTCATTTCTGTATTTCCCATTTTGCCTGCTACTTGAGGTAATAGTGTTGTCAAAGTTTCCATTGCTACTAAACATCTTCCAATCACATTTTCCTACTTTCCTTGAGCTGCCAGAAACAGCTTTCTCAATATTCTTTAGGCTTCTGGTAACACTTTTCCAAAGCTTTTCTGGCTTCCATCAATGGCCTATCTCAAAGCCAATGCTACATGTTTAAGGGTCTGTATAGCAACACCCCACTTTCCAGTACCAAAATTTATATCAGTTATCTGTTACTGGATTAAAAAAAAATCCCAAAACCTAGTGACTTAGAAGAAAAACAAAAATTTCCTTTGCTCATAATTCTGCAACTTGACCAAGTATGGTGAGGAAAGCCCACCTTTGTTCCACCTGTCAAGATGGCTGACTTTCTTGGCTGGCAAATTAATACTGGCTATAGCCTGAAAACTTAGCTGAAACTGGAGGCGCCAGATCTCTCCATATGGGCCTCTCCATAGGTTACATGAATTTATTCAGACATGGAGACTGGGTTAGACAGTGTCCTAAGGGGATCAGGTATGACTTTAACTAATTTCATTACCTGTAATGTCACTTCCACTGGAATCATAGGGCCATCCATATTTACAGGGAGGGGACATAGACTCCTACCTTCCAGTGGTAGGGATATCAAGTTACATTCACAGAAGTAAATGTAGGATGGGAGACTTTAAGTCTTCTTTGGAAAATAAAATTTGCTCAAATGAAAAGACATCAGATGGCTTTGAGCTAGATTAGTAATGTGATCTGATTTTTGTTGTAAAAGATTCCTCTGGTTTCTATGTGGAAGATAGATTAATGTGTATCAAGATGGAAATTGAGGATATCACTAAAGAGGCTATTGCCAAAGTTTAGGAAAGAGATAACGGCAACTTGAATGGAGAGAAGAAATAGAAACGGAGACAAGATTGGAGATAATGTTGTAGAGCTTCAATCAGTGGAAATAAATTAGATGCAGCAATTGAGAGAAAGAGAGTAATCAAAAATTACTTCTAAATTTTGCACTTGAGAAACTGTGTGAATTGTAATTCTATTCACTGAAATGAAGAAGGCTAGGGAAGAAACAAGTTTTAAGTCTGTTTTACAAGGAGATGAGATCAAGAGCTCGGCATTGTATGTGTTAAGTTTGAATTCTTTATTTAATATTCAAGTGGAGATGTTAAGTAGGCCATTATGTTTTATGTTCCTAGAATTCTAGGATTCAAGAGGAGATGTCAGGGATAGAAGTACAGGGTGGTGGAGTAGAAGGGGATAACTTTTGTTACCCATGTAAATGCCATGGGTAATGATGAAATAAAGCAATTTAGATAATTGATGTAGAACCTAATGGGTAGCCCAGGATCCTGAAACATGCTAATATTAGAAGACTGGGCACAGAAATAGGAGTCAGTGGAAAAGAACAAGAAAGGGAAACCAGTGGAAGTAGGGGCTATCCAAAATGCCTACTATTGTAGAAGCCAAGACAAGTGTTTTAACTACTATGACTCTGTAGTACAAACACTCCAAAACTTAGGTCATTTAAAAATAAATATTTTTCTGTGAATCAGCATTTGAGCCAGGCTCTTACTTTACTCTGCTCTAAGTGTAAGATGGGATAACTTGAAGGCAACAGGCTGAAATCATATAGAAACTTCCCCTCAAGTGCCTGGTGCCTGTGTTGTGAAGATTCACACTTCGAAGTTGGGCCAGCTGGAGTTTCTAAATCCTCCTCTCTATCACTAAGTAGTATTTCCATGTAATCACTCCAGAATGGTGGCTTTAGGGTAGCTGTACTTATTACATATCTGTTTAGGCTCCCGAGTTGTATGATCCCGAGACAGAGTCAGGTGGGTACATATCAGCCTTCATTACTTAGTCTTATAGGCCCTACAACATTGAGTCCACCACATTTTATGCGATAATGCAATTTAAAAGGTCCAAAGAAGCTGAGGAGAGGAAACAAAGATCCATCAATCAATGGAAGAAACATAGATCTCCATCTCTCAATATTACTTTGTTGGAATATGTTGGTGCAGTCATCTTTGGAAAATATAATCTGCTACAACTAACAAAGTAGATCAGGTAAGGTCAACAGTATTGGATTCCATTAAGATAGCTAGTAAGGTGAGCCTATTAGAATGAGTGCTGAATTTCCCAGCTGTTAGAGATCACTTACAACCCTAGCCTGACCAATGGAAAATAATGAAAACAGCATGGGGAAGAGTAAAAAGGAAGGGCAAGAATCATCTGCGATTATAAGAATAATGACTATAGATGACTTATTTTTTAAATTATAATTTAAGTTCTGGGGTATATGTGCACAATGGGCAGGTTTGTTACATAAGTGCCAATATGTCACATGTATCATATTGGTTTGCTGCACCCATCAATTTGTCATTTATATTCGGTATTTCTCCTAATGCTACCCCTCCCCTAGATCTCGACCCCTGACAGGCCCCAGTGTGTGATGTTCCCCCTCTGTGTCCATGTGTTCTCATTGTTGAACTCCCACTTATGAGTGAAAACATGCAGTGTTTGGTTTTCTCTTCTTGTGTATCATTCAGCACATAGGCATGGGCAAAGCCTTCATGACAAAAACACCAAAAGCAATGGCAACAAACGCCAAAATAGAAAAATGGGATCTAATTAAACTAAAGAGTGTCTGCACAGCAAAAGTAGATGACATTTAAGAAAGTTTTCTGTTGAAGGGAACTAAGAAATACAGCAGCAGATCAAAGATATATAAGTTAAAGGAAATTAATTTTTTAAAGAGGGAATATTTGCATGCTGATGGAAATCCTTTAAGAGAGAGATAATAAATTGCAAAGAAAAAAGGGAGTATGGTGGGCACAGAGTCTCAGAGTATTGCACAGCTTAAGATATTGGACTTTAATGAGAGAGGAAATCTATTTTTTTATTTAAAAAATTATTTGTCTTTTTTCCCTCAAGTTCATTAATTTGCCCAGAGAGTGGATTCTATTGATAGCCTCCTGAGGAAAGTAAGTTAGAGGTAAAAACAAAATTATGGTTTTGTGAATACAGTGGAAGAAAATACAGCCCAAGATATCAGCAACATTATTTTTGAGTCATGTATTTTTAAGTTTAAAATTAAGGTAACAGCCATCACAGGCAAGATCAGACAATTATTCCTTCATTTTAATCATATTTCTGGTTCTAATGATCTGAAAAAAAACTTTACTCTTCCCTAATTTAACTAATCTTTACTCTACTGTTTAGTTCTTGTATTTTTTTAAAAAAAAGATAGCTGAAAGAATACTAATTGTCAGGCAAATTAGATTTATAACAACAAAAAATTTGACATTTTTAGATACATCTCTTTTTGATCTAAATTATTAGGTTCTAAGAGAATGTATAAATTTTAGGTAATACTAAATTGATGTTTTTCAACACTTTATATTTTACTTCATATGCAATATACTTTTTACAATATTAATTTAATTAATCTTGTGGTTTATGTGTGAATGTTAAGTTTTATAAATCAACAATGTTTGCTACTTCTTTATCTTTTTCTTTTTTTCCCGTAGAATCATGAAAGCCTATAACAAATGCACGTGCTTAGTGATGGTACTAAAGACAATGTATCAATATACAGAGTTTTGTTTTTTATAATGATTATGTCATTTTGTTTGTTATGTTCAGACAAATTCCTTTTTTAGTTATTTGAAATCTGTTAAGTCATCTTATGCTGACAACAATATGTGATAGGTGCTATTTCTACAGTGATTTAAACTGAGATACAAAGGGCTTAACTAAGGTCAAACAGCTAATAATTTTGGATGCAAAGTCTATGCTATTAACCACTTATCTGAACTGTCTCTCTGATAATGATGAAGTTATTGATGATAATTGTAAAGAAAATGATGTTGAGAATTGTGTAGCTGAGCGTTAATTAAATAAATGAGGCTTAATTCTAAGAATAAAATACTTAAAGCAAGGTAAAAGAGAGTTATACAGAGGAAATTAGCTTGAAAAGTGAGCTAATGCCTCCAGAACACAGGGTGAGTGACAGGAGATGAGACTAAGTAACTAATTTCCTGAAATGAAGATATGAAATACAATCTTTCATGCTATTAATGGTGTATAGCTGATCAAAATTCGATTAAACAAAACCAAACTCTGAGTCTGAGTTCAAAGGCCAGAAAATATCAATGTCCCAGCTAAAGCAATCAGACAGGAGGTGTTTCCTCTCACTCAACCATTTTGTTTTATTAGGTCTTCAGTTGGTTGGATGAGGCCCACCCAAATTAGGGAAGGCAATCCACTTTACTCAGTCTACTCATTCAAATATTAATCTCTTCCAGGAATACCCTTGCAGACACGTACAGAATAATGTTTGGCCAACTGAATGACCACCCCTATGGTTCAGTTAAGCTGATACACAAAATTAACCATTACAATAATATGGTGACTTTACTAAAAATTCGACAGAAAAATTTTTGCTAATTATCATGCAAATATAAGACAGATGTTTGTAAATTCACAAATTTATTTTACCTACAGTTAAATGAATAGATCCTGTGCACAATCCAATGTACATACCTGTGAAACCACTATCCCAATGAAGAAAAAGAAAATTTTTGTCATTCCAGAGGGCTAACCCTCTTCCAGTCAACCTCCACACTCCTACATAACCACTTTTCTCCCTTCTATTATTACAGATATGTTTTCCTTCTTGAACTTCATGTAAAGGCACCATGCAATATGCAATTTTTGGTTAATGGCTTCTTTCATTTAATATAAGGTTTCTGAGATTCTTGTAGGTCATGCTATATATTAAATCATTCCTTTTTATTAGTGAATAATATTCCATTGTAAAGATAGGTGGCATTTAAAAAAATCTATTTATCGGTTGACAGACATTTAGGTTGTTGCCAGTTTGGGGCTATAATGAAGAACAGCTTCTGTGAACCTTTTGGTACTTGTCTTCTTGTACACATATGTTTACATTTATCTTGGGTACATAAATAGGACTGAAATTGCTAGATCATAACTTACACATATGTTTAAAAGGAAATACAAAGCAGCAAAATACTTAATTCATTTAAATTTCTACCAACAATTTATGACACTTAAAGACATTCTACATACAAAATTTGATGTCAACACTTTTAATGTTAGTCATCTGACCTAGGTAAAACAGTATCTCATTATAGTTAAATAATTATATTCTCAATAATCAAAATTGATGTGGTGATGTATTTGACTGACAAAAAGAACTTACAGTACTTGCAGTACCTAGTGGGAATTTCTTGAATTACTGATATGTTTTGGCTGTGTCCCCACACAAATCTCATCTCGAATCATAGCTCCCATAATTCTCATGTGTTGCGGGAGGGACCCAGTGGGAGACAATAGAAACATGGGGGTGGTTTCCTCCATACTGTTCTCATGATAGTCAATAAGTCTCATGAGATAAGATGGTTAAATAAGGGGAAACCCCTTTCACTTCACCCTCATTCCCTTCTTGCCTGCTGCTATGTAAGACATGTTTTTTTTATTTTCTGCCATGACCATGAGGCCTCTCCAGACATGTGGAACTGAGAGTCCACTAAATTAATTTTTCTTGACTTGGCAATGAGGACTCTTTTTTGGTTCCATATGAACGTTAAAGTAGTTTTTTTCCAAGTCTGTGAAGAAAGTCATTGGTAGCTTGATGGGGATGGCAATGAATCTATAAATTACCTTGGGCAGTATGGCCATTTTCATGATTGTGCTTCTTCCTATCCATGAGCATGGAATGTTCTTCCATTTGTTTGTGTCCTCTTTTATTTCATTGAGCAGTGGTTTGTAGTTCTCCTTGAAGAGGTCCTTCACATCCCTTGTAAGTTGGATTCTTAGGTATTTTATTCTCTTTGAAGCAATTGTGAATATGAGTTCACTCATGATTTCGCTCTCTGTCTGTTATTGGTGTATAAGAATGCTTGTGATTTTTGCACATTGATTTTGTATCCCAAGACTTTGCTGAAGTTGCTTATCAGCTTAAGGAGATTTTGGGCTGAGACGATGAGGTTTTCTAAATATACAATCATGTCAATCCTAAGTCAAAAGAACAAAGCTTGAGGCATCATGCTACTTGGCTTCAAAGTATACTACAAGGCTACAGCAACCAAAACAGCATGGTACTGGTACCAAAACAGAGATATAGACCAATGGAACAGAACAGAGCCCTCAGAAATAATACCACACATCTGCAACCATCTGATCTTTGACAAACCTGACAAAAACAAGAAATGGGGAAGGGAATCCCTATTTAATAAATAGTGCTGGGAAAACTGTTTAGCCATATGTAGAAAGCTGAAACTGGATCCCTTCCTGATATCTTATACAAAAATTAATTCAAGATGGATTAAAGACTTAAATATTAGACCTAAAACCATAAAAACCCTAGAAGAAAACCTAGGCAATACCATTCAGGACATAGGTATGGGTAAGGACTTTATGTCTAAATTACCAAAAGCAATGGCAACAAAAGCCAAAATTGACAAGTGGGATCTAATTAAACTAAAGAGCTTCTGCACAGCAAAAGAAACTACCATCAGAGTGAAAAGGCAACCTACAGAATGAGAGAAATTTTTTCAATCTACTCATCTGACAAAGAGCTAATATCCAGAATCTACAAAGAACTCAAACAAATTTACAAGAAAAAACAACTACATCAAAAAGTGGGCAAAGGATATGAACAGAGATTTCTCAAAAGAAGACATTTATGCAGCCAACAGACACATGAAAAAATGCTCATCATCACTGGCCATCAGAGAAATGCAAATCAAAACCCCAACAAGACATCTTCTCACACCAGTGAGAATGGTGATCATTAAAAAGTCAGGAAACAACAGGTGCTGGAGAGGATGTGGAGAAATAGGAATGCTTTTATACTGTTGGTGGGACTGTAAACTAGTTCAACCATTGTGGAAGACACTGTGGTGATTCCTCAAGGATCTAGAACTAGAAATACCATTTGACCCAGCCATCCCATTACTGGGTATATACCCAAAGGATTATAAATCATGCTGCTATAAAGACACATGCACACGTGTGTTTATTGCAGCACTTTTTACAATAGCAAAGACTTGGAACCAACCCAAATGTCCATCAATGATAGACTGGATTAAGAAAATTTGGCACATATAAACCATGGAATACCATGCAGCTATCAAAAAGTATGAGTTCATGTCCCTTGTAGGGACATGGATGCAGCTGGAAACTATCATTTTCAAAAAACTATTGCAAGGACAAAAAACCAAACACCACATGTTCTCACTCATAGGTGGGAATTGAAGAATGAGAACACTTGGACACAGGAAGGGGAACATCACATCCTGTTGCCTGTCATGAGGTGGGGGGAGAGGGAAGGAATAGCATTAGGAGATATACCTAATGTAAATGAAGAGTTAATGGGTGCAGCAAACCAACATGGCACATGAACCTGCACGTTGTGCACATGTACCCTAGAACTTAAAGTATAATTAAAAAGATATATTTTTCTTTATAAATTACCCAGTCTTAGGTATATATTTATCAGCAGCATGAGAGCAAACTAATACAATTATAAATTTAGGCCTCTTGAGTGAAGAATAGAGATCATGAAAATTTATACCATAAATATGAAATTAAGTGGATGAATTCATTGATAAATCAACATATTTGAGGACTTCAAAATAAGCAATAATTTATTTTTATCTACCTTCCCTCCTTCCTCCTTAGATTTTTTTCATCTTACTTTATTTGTAGAATTTGCCAGGATTTTTATGTTTGTCTCACCTCTGTGATTAGAAAAATTAAGTTTTTGAATTCCATTGTCCTTACTAATTGAAAGAAACTACTTTTGCAAGATTTTTCTTAGAGTTTAATCGGTACATCTGTCATGACTCAAAATAACCTTCTGATGACTTCTGATTAAAGGTGTCTTCAAAAAAAATATAAAAAAGCAGAACAAAACAAAACTAGAAAAACACACAAAAAAATGTGAAAGTGCGTCAACTTTTAAACAGGGATGGCACAATAGGGTCAGGATTCTGTCAGATAAGAGTAGGAAAAATCTGTATAAGCTTTAGATGATCTTTAGATTGATTTTCAGCTTTTCAAATGCTAGGCAAGTGTTTACACAAAAATTGTTCACTGGTCAGAATGAAACAATTCAGTGGAAAACAAATCAAAAAGATGACAAGATTCTTACCTGTGGTTATGTAAAATTAGGAAGGATTTTGCTATTGATTTACTCTAACATGCAATGTTTGACCTGTAGAGTGATGGGTGTTTTTGTTTTTTGTCTTGCTTTTTAGATGGGATTTTGCTCTTGTTATCAAGGCTGGAGTGCAATGGTCTGATCTTGGCTCACTGCAAACTCTGCCTCCTGGGTTCAAGCGATTCTCCTGCCCTAGCCTCCCGAGTAGCTGGGATTACAGGGCTGCCACCATGCTTGGCTAATTTTGTATTTTTAATAGACATAAGGTTTCACCGTATTCGTCAGGCTGGTCTCCTGACGTCAGGTGATCCACCCGCCTCGGCATCCCAAAGTGCTGGGATTACAGATGTGAACCACCATGCCCAGCTGATCTGCATAGTGTTTAATGTTAAAAATAATTCAAAATTTGAAATTGGAACATTTAACATAAAAATTCTGACCTGTTTTTCTGAAAAAAATCAGAAAGATTTGATAAGAATGCACTACATTCACACCAAGAGTCAACTGGTGAGACTGAGTAGCCACTTCTACCTGCAGATGAGCCACAGGCCCTTATTTGTACTTACCTTAAGCATGCCCTTTCCTCAGATTCTGTTCCATAAATTATTTATATATCTAGGAGACATTGTAGGAGGTAAGTGGATCATGAGGATGGTTTCCCCCAAGCTGTTCTCATGGTAGTGAGTGAGTTCTCATGGGATCTGATGGTTTTATAAATGTTTGACAGTTCCTCTTTCACACACTCTCTCTCACCTGTCACTATGTAAAATGTGCCTGCTTCCCCTTCTGCTATGATTATAAGTTTCCTGAGGCTTCCCCAGCCATGTGGAACTGTGAGTCAATTAAATCTCCTTTTTAAATAAATTACCCAGTCTCAGGGAAGTTCTTTACAACAGTGTGGAAAAAGATTAACACAGGAAATTGTTACCAGGAGTGGGGCATTGCTGTAAAGGTAACCTGCAAATGTGGAAGTTACTTTGGAACTGGGTAACAGTCAGAGAGAGGTTGGAACAGTTTGAAAGGCACAGAAGAAGACAGATGTGGGAAAGTTTGAAAATTCCTAGAGACTTGTTGAATAGTTTTCACCAAAATGCTGTTAATGATGTGGACAATGAAGTCCAGGCTGAGGTGGTTTCAGATGGCGATAAGGAACTTCTTGGGAACTGTAGCAAATGTCACTCTTGGTATTCTTTAGCAAAGAGACAGACCCTTCCCTAGAGATCTATGAAATTTTAACTTGAAAGAGATGCTCAGAAATTGGAACTTATGTTTGAAAGGGAAGCAGAGGGTAAAAGTTCAGAAAATTTTCAGAGTGATGATGTGATAGAAAAGAAAAACCCATTTTCAGAAAATAAATTGAAGCCAGCTTCTGAAATGTACATAAGTAATGAGGAACCACATGTTAATCACCAGGAATATAGGGAAAATGTCTCTAGGGCATGTCAGAGATCTTGATGGCAGCCCCTCCCATCACTGGCCCAGAGGCCTAGGGTTTAAAAATGGTTTCATGGGTCGGGCCCAGGGCCCTGCTGCTGTGTGCAGCCTCAGGACTTGGTACCCTGCATCCCAGCCACTCCACCTCCAGCCATGGCTAAAATGGTCCAACGTACAGCTTGGGCCATTGTTTCAGAAGGTTCAAGCCCCAAGCCTTGGAGGCTTCCATGTGGTATTGAGCCTAGAGGTGCACAGAAGTCAAGAATCGTGCTTTGGAAACCTCTGCCTAGATTTCAGAGAATTTATGGCAATGTCTGGATATCCAGGTAGAAATCTACAGAAATGGGAGAGCCCTCATGGAGAGCCTCTGCTATGGCAGTGTGGAAGAGAAATGTGGGGTTTGAGCCCCCATGCAGAGTCCCCACTGGGGCACTGCCTAGTGGAGCTGTGAAAAGAGGGCTACCACCCACCAGACCCCAGAACGGTAGATCCACCAACAGCTTGGATTGTGCACCTGGAAAAGCCACGGACACTAAACACTGAACATGAAAGCAGCCAGTGGGGAAAGGGGTGTGTGGCCTGCAAAGTCACAAGAATGGAGCTGCCCATGCCGTGGAAGCCCACCTCTTGTATCAGTGTGCCCTGAATATGAGATATAGAGTCAAAGGAGATTATTTCAGAGCTTTAAAATTTAATGACTATTCTGCTAGATTTTAGACCTCCTGGGACCTGTAGTCCCTTTGTTTTGGCCAGTTCAGTTTCTCCCATTTGGAATGGGAGCATTTTCCCAATGCCTGTATTCCCATTGTATCTGAGAAGTAATTTGCTTGCTTTCGATTTTATGGGCTCCTAGGTGGAATGGACCTGCCTTATATCAGATGAAACTTTGGACTTGGACTTTTGGGTTAGTGCTAGAATGAGTTATGACTTTGAGGGACTGTTGGGAAAGCATGATTGGTTTTGAAATGTAAAAAGAATGTGAGATTTGGAAGGGGCCTGGTGGAATGATATGGTTTGGCTCTATGTCCCCACCAAAATCTCATCTTGAATTGTAATCTCCATAATCCCCATATGTTAAGGAAAGGCCCTGGTGGGAAATGATTGGATCATGGGGGCAGTTCCCGCATACTGTTTTCATGATAGTGAGTGAGTTCTCATGAGATCTGATGGTTTTATAAGTGTTTGACAGTTCCTCCTTTACACACTCTCTCGCCTGCTACCGTGTAAGACATGCCTTCTTCCCCTTCTGCCATAATTGTAACTTTCCTGAGGCATCCCCAGCCATGCATAACTGTAAGTCAATTAAACCTCTTCTCTTTATAAGTTACCCAGTCTCAGGGAAGATCTTTATAGCCATATGAAAACTAATGGAGTCATATAGGCTTTTGTAAGACTCTCATCTAAAGTATATCCCTAATTTTACAGATATGAAAACATAGTCCTATAGATATTAATCATTACAATATTATTATTAAAACTAATACTTATATAATTATACTGTATGTCAATAACTATTCTGAAGGATTAATATGTATTATCTAAGTTAGCCCTCAAATTGACCCTAAGGATAGTAACTTTATTACCACTATTTTAAAGATGAAAAAACTGACTCATAAACAGCTCAGGTGACTTGTCCAAGGTCTTATATTGAGTTTCTAACAAATTGGTACTGGGACTCAGGTGTTAAAATTTTCATTCTACTAATTTTTCAGTGACATCCTAGATGCAGTTCTCTGATTATTGATTTAGCCCCCAGAAAAAGATTGGTACATTATGACCAGTCACTTAAGCAGAGGTAGAAAAATCATGAAACCTAGGGGAATATGTTATTCAATAATACAATTTAGAAAGAAAAAAATATTCTAGGGACAGATAAGCATACTGGTTTTTATTTGCTTGAAAAGTTCTCCCATATCCATCTTCTGATATCAGCAGTCTTATCTTGTTACAACAGGAATGTTTACATAAGTCAGACTTTTCAGATTCAGTAAATAGCCCATCTGTGATCGCATGACCCAGAAGCCACAGTCCTCTACTGGAATCAATTTTTAGGTGCTGTTGGAGAGCAGCTTTCTTCTGCTTCCTCCTAAGATCCTGAACGGGCAAACTTGAATGCGATGCTGACAATACTCAACTTTACCCCAAAGTAAAGAAACCCTATCTGCAAGATGTAAACAAAGAACTACAGAGAAAAATGAAAACCTGGGAAGGCAGAAGTGGGGTTCAGCGGTGTGGATGAAAGCTCCAGCTATGGAAACACTACTTCTCTTCAATTTTGCTTATGCTAGTTCATTTGGGAATTCAGCCATTTGTCATTGCCATCATACTTGTTAATACAGTAGAAAATCAGACAAGCTGAGACCCTTGGGAAAGCAGTTGGCAGTCCTAAAGTTAAACTGGTGTAATCATAAAAATCAAATTACCAGCCAAATACAGAGTCCTAGGAACATCTAGTTCAGGAGATTCAGGACTGAGATATAGATCCGGGAATTCAAAGTAGAATCACATAAATCCCAAATTCTGGGTAGGATACCTGGAAAAGGATGCAGCCCTTACGGCATTAACCAATATATTCCTGTGGTTTGAAATTACAGTTAACACTACCCTGAGACATTAATTACTAAACGGTGGAAGGGAAAGCCCACAGACATTTAAAATCAGAAAGACAAGAGGCTATTTTTATATCCACCTAGCAATGCCACAGCAAACCAATCCCAAGAGAACAAAGGAGCATTTGGAATTGCACAAAGCTACTACAATTCAATTAACTGTGAAGAGGAGTAGCCCTACCACTAAACATCTGTATGTACTTCTGGGAAATAGCTGAAGCAGGTAACAGCATGTTATATATTAACATATTAATGATTGTATATCATTTAAAAAATATGTAAACAAAAGGAACCGTCTTTGACTTCCAACCTGATTTTAAAAAGCAATTCTCAAGAGTATTATGAAATCCAATTTAAAATAAATATTAAACTTCCCTGAATTGGTTTCATTACATCAAACATTGTTTATAGATACGGCATAAAATTATTCCAGACTTAATTGCCTGTAAGCTCATGGAACGCTTCCAAACTTACCTCCTTTCATCTATTTTAGCTCTTCCCATACATAGGTTTCCTATTATCCTGACTTTACCTCTTACTGGCTTATTCTGGCTTTGCTTTTCCTTACTTTGGCCTATTTGAATTTATGGCCACTGTTTACTTTGGTTCCTTTCCTTATGGGTAGTAAATGCCAACTCTACAATACTGTTTCTATTGGGCCATCAATGGTTCTGACTTTTTTGCTAATTCGAGAGAGAAAACAGATTGAATAAATATGAATGTAGACCTACAGAAAAATCCAAGCACAATATAAAACTGCAAGTGAAGATTTGCTAATAAGACAACTTGTGCTGTTACAGACAATAGCTGGAGAAGTTGAGAAAGAAAAATCAAAAGCACACAAATGAGACTGTGCAGTGAAGAGGCCATAGAGACAATGATACTGTCTTTTTGTATCACAGTAAGCCAAAGAAGTAGAAATTCCAACTGAGCATCATTCATTTAAATTTATGATTTTTAAGAATTAATATAGATCATAAATTCATTCTTTCTAATGGTTCAAAATGCTTCTATTGGCATTTTAAATTGTGTTCCCTCTTGGAGGTTATTGGGGAAAAATGTGTCTACAAGCTTTTAATAGAACGAAGAGTGTATCTGTCAGCTCTACCCACGAATTTAGGCATTGGTGCCTCTGATCATCAATTTACTTTAGCTTTGCTCCTGACTCACAAGAATGTTAAGTACTCATGGGATTAAATTCTAGTCCCTTGGGGTTCTGTACACAAATAGGCTGATTTGGTCTAGTAATCAAATGAGATTTGTTTTACAAGAAGATACAAGCACAATTACTGAAACTAAACACAAATAAAAGAGGAGCTGGTTACCAAGACAAACAGAATGTCAATGTTTGAGAACAAGGAGTTAGAGACTATCTATAAAGTCATCTGGTATGAATTAGACAAATTTCTACCTATTTTCAGCAGAAAATCATTGGCTAATCTTCTTTTTAAACTCTAGTCATTTCATAAAATACATTGATACAACCCTGATTGAATGCCTACGTCTTTTTCACTCCCTATAAACAAACATACTACAGATTAATTCAACAGTATAAGATTCCCCAGCAGAGTTTATAACTGAGAGAAAAACAATATACCCCAAAAGGTGGGAGGATTATTGGAGAAATATAAACAAGTATTTTCATCCTAATCGGCTTTCCAATATCTTCTATTTTCCTTTTTTTTTAAAAAAATTCTTTTTGAGACAAGGTCTTGCCCTGTCACCCAGGCTGGAGTGCAGTGGTGCAATCTCGGCTCACTGCAACCTCACTGCTCAAGCAATCATCTCACCTCAGCCTCCCAAGTAGATGGGATTACAGATGTGTGCCACAATGCCCAGCTAATTCTTTTGTTTGTTGTTTTGTTTTGCTTTGTTTTTAGAAACGGGGTCTCAGTATGTTGCTCAGGCTGGTCTCGAACTCCTGGACTCAAATGATCTTCCACCTCAGCCTCCCAAACTGTTGGGTTTACAAGGCATGACCAACTGCACCCAGGAGAAAATTTTCTATTTTTCTAAACATATTTCTATTTTTCTAAACTGTCCACTCTAGGAACTGTTAGGATAAAAAAGATACAAGATTTACACATAAATCTCATAAGAAAACTAGATTATTTAGTGTAAATTTACATCATGTATTAGCTTAGTGCCATGCATATTGACGGGTTTTTAAAGTAATATACAACTTTATAATAGTGTTGTTTATAAATACAAAAAAAAACCAAACCATAAATAGTAATAAAATAATAGACTGAGAGCATCAAAGTGATATTTCCAAAGTAGAAACTAAGGATACCTAGAGGTGTTAATTATTATTAGTGTCTTCCTGAAATTCTTTTAGATTTGCTGCTGTTGTTAGGCATTTAAGATAATTTAGAAATTTCTAAATAATTATTTTTATACTTTGAAAATGTACAAAATCTATCTTAGAGCTTCATAAAGAGAGAAACTTTAAAGGATCACACCACTTTTTCTAAATCCCAACCAATAACTATACAAATATCTACAGATATTTTACTAGAAAATTTAAATCCTCATTTATTTCAGTCAGTTGTTCTTGCACAGTAATGGGTTAAATATTTTTATGTAATATACTTTAAAAGCCCACTTAACATTTTCTTTTAGATTATTTTAAAACAATTTAGGAAATCCCCAAAACTAAGGTTAGTTTGTGTGCTATTTAAATTTAACTTTATGTACCTTTTAATAAGTGATATGCTTGAATTTTTTCCAAAACATTACAAAGTATTAGAAAAGTTTCTAGACTTATGTATTTGAAATTCTGTATAACACAACTTTTTTTCAACAAATCGTTACTTTTGCACTCACTGTCAAAACTTCACTTTTACTTTGAAGAGACTGATTGTGTTTACTTTTTGGCAAAAATATTCTAGTTATTATATAACAAAATAAAACACTTACTGTAATAGAAATATAAGCAGGTAGGAAACATTCCCATTTGTAAATTAGCATCTTGTCTGTGAACTGAAAAAAAGAAAAAAAAAATTTTTGATTCATTTTTACCAGCAAACATCTGTGTGTTCAGATGACTGTCATAGTCTTGATCTATCTCATTACTAAGTATTGGAATTTTTTATGCTATTTAAGATTATGAAATCTATAAATCTCTTTAATGGGCAAAATCTGATGAAAGCAAATCAACTCTTTTTGATTGTGGAATACGCTGGCAGGCTACCTTCCTTGTTCCCCAAGGTCATGATGCTTGATTATCCAATAAATGGCCCAAGAACAAGCACCAGTGTCAATCCTTATAGTAAATATTTTAAGTACAAATCTGTTTCTTATTTTTTAGAAAAAAATAAATTGCTAAGATAATAGTTTTAAACCTCAATGGGTTTTCTTTGTGCATTAGCAAACTGAGAAATCATACTAAGCCAATGGGGTAAAAAATTACTAGAGAAGAAAGATGTTTAAAGATGTAAAGTCTGAGCAGAAAGAGGGAAAGAGAATAAAATAAATCTCAAATATAGGTGACATTCTCTTACTACGAGATTCAATACAACATTTAACTGCAGAATGAAAAATTGGTACATAAATTTTGGAAATGAAGTTTAAAATAAAAGTAGAAGGCAGGGATAATCGTAGTTGAGGGGGGAAAAACATGGTAGATATTTTACTTTTTAACTTGGATTCGATTTTGTCGGAATGAGTACTTCTATGTGCATATGCAAAATACAACACGCAATTTCATTTTATCCAGCAACAAGTTCTCTTTCACTTAGCATGATGCTTTGGAGATTCATCTGCATTGTTGGATATATTAATTTCCTATTGCTGTTGTAACAAAATATCACAAAATTACTGGCATAAAACAACACAAATTTATTTATATATATTTTTTACAGTTCTTGGTCAGAAATTTAAAATACTTTTGCTGAAATCAAGGTGTCAGGAGGCTGGTTTCTTCTGGAGGCTCCAGGGGAGTATCCATTACTTGCTCCCTTCAGATTTCAGATGCTTGTAGCATTCCTTGGCTCCTGGTTATGTCATTTTAATCATTGTTATCATTGTTTCTGTTGTCACATATTTCTCCACACCTTTTTCGTCTCTCTGATTTCCTGCCTCCCTCTTATAAGAACCCCTGTGATTACATCAGGCCCACCCAGATAATCCAGGATGATGTACCCAGCTAAAAATCATTAATCACATCTACAACTTTTAATTTTCCAGATAAGGTAACATCACAGGTTCTAGGGATTAAGACATGGACATCTTTGCAAAGAAGGGAGGGCATTACTCAGTCCACTGTGTTTCACATATCAGTAGTGATTTCCTT
Organism: Papio anubis; assembly: GCF_008728515.1. Taxonomy (NCBI): domain Eukaryota; kingdom Metazoa; phylum Chordata; class Mammalia; order Primates; family Cercopithecidae; genus Papio; species Papio anubis. The sequence goes on from NC_044977.1 coordinate 125,953,279, forward strand.
TTCATTGTTAAGTAATATGTATTATTGCATAGATTTATTTCTATTTATCCATTCACCTGTAGGTGAATGTTTACATTGGTTTTTGTTTGGGGTTATTATGAAAAAAGCTACTGTGAACATTAGTGCATAAGTCATTGTATGAACATGTTTGTAATTTTCTTAGGAAGACATCTAGGAATGAGATTCCTAGTTTGTAACGTAAGTATGTATTTAATTTTATATACAACAGTCAAACTCTTTTCCAAATTTCCTGTACCACTTTCCATTCCTTCCAGCAAAGTATAGGAGTTCCACTTGCTCAATATCCTCACCAGCAATTCAAATTCTCAAGTTCTGTTTTGCTTTGTTTTGTTTTTCTGTCATCTGTTCACAGTTCTTTTAGGTGTATGGTGGTATCTATCGGCTTTTTAACTGCATTTCTCTGAGGGAGCTCTCTGCACTTTATCATGCAAGATGATATACAAAGGAAGCCTGTCTGGAGAAAGCAGAATCAATAAAATGGAAACTAGAGATACAGAGAGAATAACCTCTGAGTTTCCTCTAATCATTCCTTCCTTTCTTCCCTCCCTCCCTCCTTTCTCTCTTCCTTTCCCTTCCTTTCCTCACCCTTCCTTCCCCTTCCTTCCTTCCTTCCTTCCTTCCTTCCCTTCCTTCCTTCCTTCCTTCCTTCCTCCTTCCCTCCCCTTCCTCACCTCCTCCCTCCTCCTCCCCTCCCTCCTCCCGCCATCCCTCCTCCTCCCTCCTCCTTCCCTCTCCATCCTTCTTTTCTTTCTTTTTCCTTTCTCTCTCTCTCTCTCTCTCTTTCTGTCTCTCTCTTTGTGCTTTGGTTTCCTCCGACCCGTGCCTTAGATTCTGAGGTCCATTAATTTACTGCCCTTGATTTTGTGAAATTGTTAGCTTCAATTCCTATAATGGACACAATTTTGTTTGTAAAAGCTAGTTTAGGGAGGTTTATAGATTTGCCCAAAGGTACATTTATTTCTATGTGATACCAACAACTATGCTTTTTCAACTTCACTAAGCCACCTCAAATAACTTTTCGGAGAATATTTATTTTGTCCTTCTTCATCTAATGTCTCTATTTTATACATTACATTAACTCATAATTCTTTCTTTTTAAGAAAAGGGTTCTGTTGTAGGAAAGGTAACACTTGAATAAAAGAAGAGATATTTAGAAACCAAGAAACAGAGGGATACAAATACCAAACATGTCCAAAAAGAGGAGATGGTAGGTTGAGGGTTACTCATGATCTAGAGGTGAACTTATAAAATTGTGTACCAGAATATTTTGAAAGCAAGCTAATTTTATCTATGATAAAATTATATCAAAGAAAGATTAGCATTTATATATTAAAACTGTATAAATAAAGAAGTATATATTAAACTCAGGAGGTATAGAAGCACAGGAGGCAAAGGTATAGATTGAAATGGCAGGTCTACATACCACTTCCTATGTGCTTCTTTTCCTTCCTTCCTTCCTTTTTTTCTTTTTTCATTTCCCTCCCTCCCTCCCTCCCTCCCTTCCTTCCTTCCTTCCTTCCTTCCTTCCTTCCTTCCTTCCTTCCTTCCTTCCTTCCTTCCTTCCTTCCTTCCTTCCTTCCTTTCTTTCTCTCTCTCTCTTTCTTTTCTTTCTTTCTCTCTTTCTTTTCTTTCTCTTTCTTTCTTTCTTTCTTTCTTTCTTTCTTTCTTTCTTTCTTTCTTTCTTTCTTTCTTTCTTTCTCTCTGTCTTTCTTTCTGTCTTTCTTTCTGTCTTTCTGTCTGTCTTTGTATTTCTTCCTTTTTCTTCTTTCTTTCTTTCTCTTTATTTTCTCTCTCTCTTTGTGCTTTGGTTTCCTGAGTAATAAAATGGAGATAATAGTACTAATTACCTCTTAGAGTTGTTTTGATTATTAAATTTGTTCGTATCTACCAAGTACTTAGAATAACATCTACTGCATACTAATTATTTTATATATGTTGAATAAATAAAGGTTTGTATAGGTAAACCTAACAGCGAATGGTGATGCAGGAAAAAATTTGAGGTCAAGGGCTCAGTCTTATTCAGTGATAAAAACAAACTAGGCATAGAACAACTATTTGTTGATGGTAGAATTTTTTTCAATAATTCTTTTTAAGAAACAAAGTAAATCATTTTCACTAATTTATTTTTTGAAAGTACTCACTTTAAAATTATTATTTTTGAAGTATTTGACCTTGATTATCCAAATGAATACTTTAGTTAAATGTATTAATATGCTATTTTGCTTCCTAACTTTCACCCCTAAAATATAATCATATTTTATCTTTGGATTTTAATCATGTGAACAACATCATTAATCACATAGACAGTAACAGGCTGTAAATTTTAAGAACTTTACTAATAATATAGATACAGATAAATTATTTCATAATCCAATATACTAAATATTTCCCCAAGTGGAATCTGGGAAGAAATTTGGAGCATATATCAATGCTTTCAAGCAAATGGATTAAGATAAAAAAATTTGAAATAATGCATTGTTGAATATAATTTTGAACTGAATTATGTTCATCTTTTCTTAATTTCATATTTTCTGTTCTTTCTTGTTTTCAATAAACATATTAATTTTACAATAAAATATGCATGTAAAAACATACACCAATGGATACACACTTGCGCCTACACATTAACTGGGCTGTTATTATGCTGAAAAATCATTAACCATCATTTCCTTAACAAATCCTACTTCCAATGAGCTAGTGAGACTTGATTCTATTGCAATCAGTCCGGTTGACAATCAGCTCTGCAAATTTGAATATCTGCTATTGTAACTTTGATTTTAGAGGCTCATATTTCCAGTCATTATTTATTTTCTTTATGCATATTTTTTTTAATTGAGGTATAGTTTACCATAAGTGAACGCTTTAACAAATTTATATATGTAATCATATGCCCTAATTAACCACCTGCCACATTTTAGATACATTTCTAGCTTTCCAGCAGGCCCCCAGCCAATAATAACACAACACTCCTGAGATAATGGTCGTGGAATTTTAATACACATTGCCTTTCTCTCTCTAAGTATCAAACAAACTTCTTACAGTGGCTCATGTTTAACTGCTTAATTGAATGACTGCCTTTTGAGGTAAGGCCAGACTTCATACTTCAAATGAATTCTGTATACTTCATGTAGCACATACGTAATTCACACTGTTCCAAACATATTCACTAATTTTATGACAATTTAACTTTATTTTTAATGCTCATGAAATATAACTGCCTCCCTTTTTTAAGGGTGTCCTCAGCTCCTAAAACACAACTGAGGGATGCTAACAGCCAGTTTTCAAACTAGCTTATCCCAAGGCTCTCCAAACTTGGTAACAATATATCTAGTTGATATCTGACTAGATGATAAAAAATAAGCAGGCTGAAATTTACAGGCATGATTTATATTAACTTGTATGTGATCTATAAAATAGTAGTCAATGTGCAAAAGAGAACCATTTCTGATAAACAGTCAAAGATGATCATGATAATAAAAGGATTTAAAACATAAATGAAAAAAGCTGAGGTGTAACTTAATAATAATTTTATAAATATGAAATATTATCAGAAGATGGAAAAATGTTTTTCACCTTTTTACTGAAGCCAGAACCAAAATAATGTTGATAATATAATAATAATCTGAATCTGAAACACAAGCACTTTAAATTTGAAATACTTAAAATATCCCTCACAGTGAGAATTGTTAAATATATAGAACCTCTCTCCAGAGAGCTATAAATGCAGAAAATATATCAATCTGTCAGAGATAATTTAGTTGTAGTACTTTCTGGAAACAGAATAATGACCTCCAGAGATGTCTTTTATGCCTGAGATATTTCAGCTCCTTTTTGATAACATGTGTTAAATTTTTTTTTATATACTTTAAGTTCTAGGGCACATGTGCACAATGTGCAGGTTTGTTACATATGTATACATGTGCCATGTTGGTGTGCTGCACCCATTAACTCGTCATTTACATTAGGTATATCTCCTAATGCTATCCCTCCCCTCTTCGCCCTCCCCACAATAGGCCCTGATGTGTGATATTCCCCTTCCTGTGTCCAAGTGATCTCATTGTTCAATTCCCACGTATGAGTGAAAACACAATTTTAAAAAAGTTTATCTTCAGCAAATTAATGTTTAAGAATCAGCTTACATATCTTTCTTTACCTTGTTAATAACCAATTCATAGAATATTTATATAAAACATATTTATAAGAAGTCACAATTAGAAAGATCAAAGTTTCAGATTTTGCAAAACAAAAGACATTCTTTTGTTTGGTATAAACTTAAAACCAACTTATTCTTCAAACAAAGTGTCACATGTACTCTTAAATTTAAGCAAAATCAAACTTGACAATATTTAGAAAAGTATATACAATACTATTGTTTTGCCTTACAAAGACATTTTACATAAAATAGCTAATTCCTAATCTAGTAGTAGAAAAATTGCTATAATGTTAATAGAAAATTGTGATTGTTTAAATATTAATGAGCTACATATTTTGTAGCTGCAGAGTAAGATAATCTTTATGATATGTGAAAGTATTTATTATTTCAATAATTATTTTGATTATAATAATGTTAGAAATTTGCTTTATGGAACATACTAAGAAGAAAGAAAATGAATGAATGAGAAAGTTTGTAAGGCAGATACATGAAATTTCTCTAAAAAATATATAACTTATTATACAAGAGTATTCTTATGCAAAGATACATTGTGTAGCTGTTGTCACCAGTTCTGAAAACAACCACAAGGCATCCTAAAAATGATGAAAACCAATTATGAAACGTTGCATCAAGGATTTGTATGGCAGAACTGAAAAATGTCAACAATGTAAGCAAAATTTTCAGACCGCATACACAAAAAGAAATAACATACACAGGCATCCCTACAGCCAGTGAAACCTATAACTATAGTAATTTCCTAGCGACATTCTATCAAAAACATGACTAAAGTTATCTCTAATAGAGAGGCCTTCTTGTAAACTCATCGACCCATCAGAAGTTTGGACTGAATATGTGCATTAGTGGAAATGAAATTAAGGATGACATTTTTATAATGGACCTCTAAAAACCAAAACTCTGTATCTATCCTTTTATTGTCTCTGGGGTTTGAGACATATATATTTTAAATTTAATAATATATATGAATACAGGAATACTTAGATGAATAATATTATTTATGACATTTCAATTGGAAATAAAAATAGCATGGCAGAATCCTGCTGGAGGTCTTTACCACTCCGTGAGGGAAAACTGTATATAGGTAGTAAATTCTAATAACCATAGGATTTTCATGTCCTGTCTTCGAATGACATATTTTTCCTGGATTATAGTCTTTAGTCCTTTCTTCTACTAAATATATCCAATACTGAGTGATTCAGTTTAGCACCGTAAAATTCTAGAACTAAATGTTTTTCACTAAACTTGTTGTATTCAGTCGGTGGAGAGTCACAAGAAATTATTACAAGTGGATTTTTAAAGAAGACTGACTCATGTTCAAAGTTAGCATCATTCAAATGGGTTAGAATGTTTCAGATACTCAAGGAAGATAATGAAATAACCTGAAGTCTTTAAAAGCAGTGTTTTTTTTTTTTTTTATGTTAGAAAAATCTGCAAGAATGATTTGATACTCAATGAGTCCCACAAGGTAGAAAAGTGGGTCCAAGGAACAACTAACACCCTTAGAACACAATATCCTCAAATTCTTGGTATAACATGGCCAATGACAGATGACTCCAAAGAAAATGTAAAAGCTTCATATTTCATGTAATATAATAATGCTAAACCACAGGGAAATCCTTTTCAACTAATGTTTATACAGTAATTCCTGGAAGCACAATTCTCACTCTATCCTGACTGTAGGTACAATTTTACTTTATAGGAACTTTCATCTTTTAAAATATTTTGTCTTAGTACTATTACAGTATCTCTCAATGGCTTAAGGTGCTGCTTTAATCTTTCTAGGTAATATTCTCTTCCCAAATGATGAATTTAACTCAGATCTACAAAAAACAATATAACCCAGAGACAAAATAACTATGAGAAATGCCAAAAAATTGAAAAACAAATGCAATTATAAACAAAGTATGAATTGCAAAAAATAAAATATGGTACAGAAAGTTGCATTTTTAGTCCTATAACAACATGATGAATTCCCTTCATTTTATGACAGATGATGACATTGTTAACTTCTACATAGACCCTAATACTGAAAATAAAGTTGTAATCATTGTCATTGAACAAAAGTCTAAATATTTTTACTACATGATAGAAGTATATAAAAATTAATTATTTCTTTTTATGCAATTTTTTTAGTCTTAAAATGTGTTTTAAACATTATATAATTTACAGTAATTAATTCACATTGACAAACTTGATATTTACATTTTTACTTGCCTTGCTTACCCTCAGATATTTATACCAATAAAAGATAGTTTTAAATTTATAACATTAAATGTAAACTTTCTGTTCACTAATCACAAAGAGCAACTGAGTTGAAATATTACTTATAGAATGCAAATTATGATATAATCCTCAATTTAATAAATCTACATATACTTAAATGTCAGTCAATATATGACAAAATGCATAAACCACCCAACTTACATATTTCATACAATAAAAGGTTATACAATTATTTTCAAAAATAAAAATGAATAAAAAATATAAAATCAAGATACTTGCATGGTTACCATTATATCCTAGGCCTTTATTTTTAATTTAAACTGGAAATTATATTTGACACAGAATAATTGCCTTTTAAAAAGTTGTCAAAAAACAGCCTATGAGCAAATGCTAACACCAAAATTCTGTCAGCTCTACGACTACCATCTCCACCCTACCAGCCACCCAATCTTAATTGGTGTGGACCCCAGGCATGGAAGTTTCTCAGATTGCATGATATGATGCTATTTCTGTGCTTAACAGTAATATGAGAGGAAAGTCTATATTAATAATATGAGCAGAGGTTTACTATTTGTTGATTTAGTCATTCAGTTCAATTCAGTTCATTTTTTTTTCTTGGTTGTAAAAGTAGTCTTCGTACTTTCAAACTGTTCAGCATAAACTTTTAAATCACAAACACACACTTCCTGAAAGAATTTTTATTCTTACATTAATCCTCATCTAGAAACTACAAATGTCAAAATTATTTCTACTTTGCTGAATCAGCTCAAGAATAAAGTTACATTTTTTTCTCCTCATATACTTGAAGTGTTCTAAAGATGTGTTGAATCCTTCAGTGTGTACATTTGCTATGATTTATAAAATCTGATTTACCTTTTAAATCTTTTTAGCATAATGAACTGACAAGTCATGTAATTTTCTGTTTCATAATTTAATGTCCCGGAAATATACACCCATCAATACTTTCAGAAAGCTAACTTTCCAAACAGGAATCGTGGCAAAGGGTAATTAAACTATTTACTTTTCTGTAGAAGCAACCAGGTTTATATAAACATTGGAAGTCCAGTTGAAATTTTTCAGTTGTTCTGACTGGAAATAAACACCTGTAGTTGCTCCTGATCCCATGATAAAATCTTTTTGTGAATGAGAATTGTATATTTTTATCAGAACCCTAATATAGACAAATGGCTTTTATCTTCGGCTATGTAAAAGTATATTATTGTTTATTGGTTTATTTGGTAAATGTTTATTGCTTCTTTAAATCCAAAAAGGAAACCATGGGTTTTTTTGTCTTTGAATTATGGAGCCATTTCATTATGATTGATGTTCAATTCCCAGTCTCTTTGTCCCTTTATTATCATCATAGCTTAGTAAGTGGCTGGAGAAGGAGAACCTGAAAGATATATATACATATATATATATATATATAGAGAGAGAGAGAGAGAGAGAGAATATATATATGTATATATTCTACTAAAATTACATCTCTCTATATATAAAGATAGGTACAGTGTTTCCTTAGCAAGTTTCTATCTTACAGCCTTCTCTGAACTATTGATTGTTAATTTCCTTTACTTATTCTGACTTCTGACTAAAGAAAATATCCTACTAACCACCCTACCCAAGTCTAGAATACCGAAGATGTTTCCATTGTATGTATTTGTTATCTATCATTGTGTGATAAATTTTCTAAAATATATTGGTTTAAAACAAAATGTTTATCATCTCACAGTTCTCTCAGGTTAGGAATCTTGTTTTGCTCAGTGTGGTGGTTCTGGCTCAACATCTCTCAGGAAATTGCACTCCAGTGTTGCAATTATCTCAGATCTCAACTGGGGAAAGATTTCTTCCAAACTCACATGCCTTTTGGATGACCTCAGGTCCTTGCTGGATCCTGGCTGAAAACATCAGTTCTTTGACATATGAGCACCTTAAAACACTGTAGCTTGATTCCCTCAGAACAAGTGAATGAGAGAATGAGAGTGTAAGACAAGGCACCCAAACCAGACCACAGTCTTTTGTAACCTAATCAGAAATGACAGCCCATCACTTTTGTAATATTTTGTTTATTAGAAACAAGTCATTAAATCAGCCACCCTCAAGGGGAAAGAATTACATAAGAGTATAAATACTAAGTGGTAGGGATCTTTAGGAGTCATCTTGGAGGCTGCTGACCGTACCCACGTTCCAAAAAAGAGAAAGGAGATTTTCACTTCATTCCCCAACTAAATGTCATCTTTGAATTAAAACTAAAAATTTACCTTATTTTGCTAGTTCCTGTATGTGCTCTATCTAGGTTCTAGGAAATGATGGAATATGCTTGGCTTTCATTCTAGAGTGAAGAGAACAGAAAAATATCAAAATACAACAATTTAAGTCCCATGAAGAAAAAATAAAATAAAACAGAGTGATAGAATAACACGATGGGCTGATGAAAGAGAGGCTAATTATTTTGATTAGGCAAGGTTTATATGAGAAAGTACTTTTAAGATGAGAACTGAATGATAACAAGGAATTAGCCTTATGTTTTCATAAGATTCAGGAGTAGAATCTTGCAGCAACGGGAAAAATAAAGCAAAGATTTAGGGCATGAAAATCCTTGATAGGCAAATTATAGGAGTTTCTTGAGACTGATATCAAGTTAAGAGAACCAGATCTTCTAGAACCTTGTATATCAGGGTAAGGATTTAGACTTAGTAGAAGTGCAGTGGAACACCACTGTGTATTCTGAATGGTTGAATACCTATTTATATCTATCTGTCTCTCTATCTATCTATCTATCTATCTATCTATCTATCTATCTATCTGAGACCATCTCACCTTGTCATTCAAACTGGAGTGCAGTGGCACAATCGTAGCTCACTGCAGCCTCAACTCCTAGGCTTCAGTGATCCTCCTGTCTCAGTCTACCAAGTGGCTAGGAATATAGTCATGCACCCCCATGCCCAGCTATTTTTAATTTTTGTTAGCAATGAGGTCTTGTTATGTTGCCCATGCTGGTCTTGCCTCAAGTGATCCACCCAGCCCAGCCTCCCCAGTAGCTGGGATCATGGGCACAAGCCACCACTCTCGCTAATATCAATATATATTTTTTAAAGACCATTCTAGGACTGTGTGGAAATGTATGGAACAGGGGCAAATGTGGCCATAAAAGATCGCATAGCTATTTCAATATTCCACATAAAAGATGAAGGTAGCTTGAACTAAGCAGTAAAGATAAACAGACAAATGGATATAAAATACATTTTGAAGGTAAAGCAGATAATATTTACTAATAAATTAGACCTGGGAAGATATGGTGAACATTTTTCATATTTTAGCCTATAACACATTTGAACATATTTCTATAATTTTGTAGTGTGCCAACTATGAGTCTCCTCTGATTAAAAGGAATCTGAAAATTCATTTTCCTATACCTCTCTGAAGGTTAAAAACAGGATTATAAAGTAGGTTATGCCTATCAGGCATACAGAAGACAGACTGGTACAAACCAGCAAAACCTGAGACAGCAAGTATAAATATGTCATCTTAAAAGCCAGGAGAGTGTGTGTCAAGAAGTAGGGAATGTCCAATTATATTGAATACTGCTGTGGTTTGAATACAAAGAGAATGAAGATGTGAATGTTCTTTGACAATGAAAAAGTCACAAGAGACAAGTGGACAGGTGTAATTGGAAGGCTGATTTTAGTCACATACGGCATGGAAGAGACGTTAGGAAGAGGAAATAGCAATTATAAAAATATACATTTTAGATTAAGTTTTGCTATTATAAGATCAGGAAAAATCAGTGGTAAACATGGGAAGTTAAAGGTTTATAATATACTTTTTAAAAGATGAGTAATATTAAAATCATGTTTCTATGCTGATAGGAATGATCTAGAAAAGCGGAAGATGCTGGTCATGCAAAAGAAAGAGGTTATATGCATTATGTATTTGTCAGCAACAATGTATTGAGTGATAATTATGTGTCAGTCACTGTTCTATAGATAGAAAATACGGAATTCACTTTCTATTTTTGGCTGAAAAAACAATAAGCAAGGAGTATTAAGTAAAATATATGGTGTATAAATTGATTAAAGAGAAAATAATGTTGGCAATTTTAAATAGAGTGACCAGGTAGAATCTCACTGAGAAAATGAGTAAAGGCCTGAAAAAAATATAAATTACATCATGTGGACACCTGAGAGAATAACTTTCCAGGAAGAGGGAAGAGCAATTATAGAAGTTCTAATTTAAGAACATGCTCAATTTTTTTTTTTTTAGGTTAATTATGATTTTCAATTGTTACGGGTGTATAGTAGGTGTGTATATTCATGGGGTAGATGTGATGTTCTGAGAAAGTCATACCATGTGTAATAATTACATCAGGGAGAAACATTAAGAAAGGCAATGTGGGTTCACACCTGTAATCCCAACATTTTGGGAGGCCGAGGCGGACGGATCACGAGGTGAGGAAATCGAGACCATCCTGGCTAATACGGTGAAACCCCGTCTCTACTAAAATTACAAAAAATTAGCCAGGCAAGGTGGCGGGCGCCTGTAGTCCCAGCTACTCACGAGGCTGAGGCAGGAGAATGGCTTGAACCCGGGAGGCGGAGCTTGCAGTGAGCCGAGATCGCGCCATTGAACTCCCGTCACTCCTGTCTAGGCAACAAAGGGAGACTCCGTCTCAAAAAAAAAAAAAAAAAGGCAATGTGGCTGAGGACAAATAAATCAGAACAAGGGCACAATATCAAAGAAGTAACAGGCCAGGCAAGGTGGCTCATACCTGTAACCCCAGTACTTTGGGAGGCTGAGGCAGGAGGATTGCTTGAATCAAGAAGTTTGAGGCTGCAGTGAGCCATCATTTGGCCTCTGCTCTCTAGCCTGGGTGGCAGGGTGAGACCCTGACTCAAAGAAACTTTAAAAAAAGAAAATCAGATCTCTGGGGCTTGGTAGATTATTTAAGAACTTGGAATGTACATTTGTGATAAATTTTTGGACTAAAAGCCCACTTGAAGCAAGCCCATGAGGGAATGGTAAGAGATAAACAGGAAACAGGGAGAAAAGACTACAATTTCAGGAAGTGTTACTTACAGAGATGGGGAAAATGTGAGGAGAGCTGGAAGAAAACATGAAATTAGTATGAGTTTTTAAATGGAAGAAATATCAAAATATGTGTGTGCTATTAGGAATAGCCCAGTAGCTCAAAGTCTTTTCCTATATCTCTGACCGTATCCTCTCAGTCTCTTTTTCTGTCTCCTTGATCAACTACTTAACTTCTTTTTTATTAATTTTTTTTAATTTTTGAATTTTGTTGGTACATGGTAGGTGTATTTATTTGTGGGGTACATAAGATATTTTGATAAGGCATGCAATGTGGCATAAGCATGTCATGGGGAATGGGGTTTCCATCCTCTCAAGTATTTATCCTTTGAGTTACAAGCAATCCAATTACACTTTTTAAGTTATTTTAAAATATACAGTTAAGTTATTACTGACTATAATCACCCTGTTGTGCTATCAAATTGTAGGTATTATTCATTCTTTCTGTTTTTGGTACCTATTAACCATTGCCACCTCCTTGCCACCCAGCTCCCTGGTACTCCTCCCAGCCTCTGGTAAAGATCCTTCTATACTCTATATCCATGAGTTTAATTTTTTTATACATATTTTTAGATTCTACAAATAATTGAGAACATGTCTTTCTGTGCCTGACTTATTTCACTTAACATAGATAGGAATGTAAATTAGTGCAACCACTATAGAGAACAGTTATGAGGTTCCTCAAAAAATTAAAAAGTGAAATAGCGTATGATTCAACTACTTAAAAGTGGCCCAGGTCTCAGTTCATGGACCTTTTTTCTTCTCTCTTTTTGCTAACATTTTAGGTGACTTGATCCAAACTCATGGTGTCTATATGATAATGGCTCCCAAATGTATATCCCCAGCCCTAACTCTTCCCTGAACTCTAGACTCATATATTTAATTTTGTTTTTAACAATACTACTTGGGTGTTTAAACAGTTTCCTTAAACATAACATTTCAAATACCGAATATCTAATGCATTCCCGTCCCCATCATAGTCATCCCCATTATTTAAGTAAATAATCATTCAACCCTTTCGGCTTCTTAGGCTTAAATATTTGGAATTATTCTTGAAGTTATCATTTCACAATATTCATCCTGTTCACCATTGAATAAATGTGGTGCTGCCTTCAGTATACACAACAATTTCAGTAGCTTCTTACTACTTCTTTTGATCCTCTTAGTCCCAACCACCACCTCTCACTGAAATTTTAATAAATTTTATATGGAAACCCTTTATTTGCTCTTAACTCTTTATAGTCTACTCTCAACCAATATTCAGATTAATCATATTAAGACATAAGGCATATAATTTTACTCCTCTTTGCAAAACTTTTATTCAGAATAAAAGTCAAATAATTTGCAAAGTCCTGAAAGACCTTGCATGCTCTAGAACCCTACTATCATTCTATCCTATCTCCTACTACTCTACTTTTCACCCACGCTCATCTCCTTGCTGATGTTGAAACAGTTCACATATCCATACAACACAGGGCCTTTACAGGGCCTTACATTTTGCTGTTTTTTTTTTTTTTTTTTTTTTTTTTTTCTGTCATGCTCTTTTTTCCAGATTTATGTATGGCTTATTTCTACGCTTCCTTTATCTCACTGCAAATCCCATCTTACTAGAGATGCATCTGTGACTACCCTACATAAAATATTAATTCTTCTTCTCTTGGCACTACATTTTTTCCTGCTTTATTAGTCTTTATAGCACTGGTCACCATACAAGTCACTATGTATTTACCTTTTGTTATTGTTGTTAATTCTCTGTCATTTGAATGTAAATTCTTTTTTTTTTTTTCCCTGTTCAAGTTACCTTCCCAGTGGTTAGAATAAAGCCTGACTTATGATAAGAAATCAACAAAAATAGATGAATAACTGAATAAATTTCTTAAAACACTCCCTCCATTACCTTGTCTTAGTTGAAAATTGGCCTTACAAATGGCTTATTGATAAACCAAATTACATTTATAGGTAGATGTCATTCTTGAATTATCTGCTGCATCTGGCACTAGTTTTCATTTTTCACTCGCGGAAGTCAAGAGTGACTTTCACGACTCCTTCCCAAGCTCTTGGTGTTCCTCAGAACTTTCTCTTCCCCCAAATTTCCAGTTGCCTTTGAGGGATCATCTTTCTCAGCTAGTCTGTTCAATGTTTATCCTCTTTATTGCTGTTCTAGTTTTAACTATGATAATTTTCCACTTTGCTTAAGTAAACTCTTTTATTCTCACAATCTCAACAATGTTATATTTCTATATGCTGATATTTTCTCCAAAATATTTTTCAAAATAACTCCAGTTTGGCTGATGAAACTACTTTTCAATTGTTAAGGATGAGCCTCAGAAATCAAGATTGTAGGAAATGGGACTCTGAAAGCTCCATTTTAACAAGATCTCCTGGTGCTTTGATGTGCACTAGGATATGAGAACCACTGATCTATATCTTCATATCTGGCCTCTTATTAGAGCTTCAAACACAAATATCCAACTGTTTACCTGACATTTCTACCAGTATGCACCTAACGCAGCTCAAATTACACATGTGTAATGCTAAACTCATTATCTCATCTACCCCTGAAATCTCTCCTCCTCTTAAACCCTTATCTTCAGAAAGCCAGTTTTCAAAGAGGGGTGTTACATAATGATAAAGGGATTAATATTTCAAGAAGACGTAATAATCCTTAATGTATATGTACATAACAACAGAGCATGCATACATGAGGCAAAACGGATACAACAACTGTAAGGAGAAATAGATGAATCTACTGTTATAGCTGGAAACATTTAACAATCCTCTATCAGAAGTGGACACATCCCCAGCAACTACACAATCATTAATTCCACAGTTGAAATAAAAATCAGTAGGTATCAAAACTCAACAGCACTGTCAATCAACTGTATATAATTGACATCGATAGACTACCTCATCGAACAATAGCAGGTTACACATTATTTTCAAGTTCACATAGAACATTCACCAAAATAGATCACGTTTTGGGCCATAAAATACACTTTAACAATTTAAAACAAATAAAAGTCATACAATGTCTGTTCTCAGACCACAATGAAATTAAGCTATCTCTCACATCAGTCAGAATGACTATTTTTAACATTAAAAATCCAAAAAATAACAGGTGCTGATGAGCTTGCAGAGAAATGGGAGCACTTATTAACTGCCAGCGGGAATGCAAACTCTTAGTCAGTCATTGTGAAAAGCAGTTTGGTGATTTCTCAAAGAACATAAAGCAGAATTACCATTTGACCCAGCAATTCCATTATTGCGTATATATTCCCAAAGGAATATAATTATTATTATACCATGAAGACACATGCATGCGTATGTTCATTACAGCACTATTCACAATAGCAAAGACAGAATCAACATGAATGCCCATCAATGCTAGGCTGGATTAAAAAAAAATGTTGTATATATATATATAACATGAAATACCACACAGCCATAAAAAGAATGAAATTGTGTCTTTTGCAGTGACGTAGATGGAACCGGAGACCATTATCCTAAGCCTACTAACACAAAACAGTAAACCAAACACAGCATGTTCTCACTTATAAGTGGAAGCTAAACATTGAGTACATATGGATAAAAAGAAGGGAACACCAGGGCCTCAGGGTGGAGGCTGGGAGGAGGCTAAGTATTGAAAAATCACCTATTAGACACTATACTTATCACCTGGGTGATGAAATAATTTTTTTCACCAAACCTCCACGACACACAGTTTACCTATATAGCAAACCTGCACATGCAAACCCGAACCTAAAAGTTTTTAATAAAGAATAATAAAAGAACATTATGAGTAACTTTGTGCCTACAAATTTAATTAAATGGAACAACTCTTTTAAGACATACACTTCCAAAGAAAAATTAGACAGTCTTGATAGACATATTATTTATTTTAAAAATGGAATCAGTAATTAATAACTTTCTAAAACAGAAAGTACTAGGCCCAAATGAATTCGCTAGTAAATTCTTACATATATGTAAGAAGATATTATGTCAATTATCTACAATATCTTTTTAAAGACAGGGATAAAGGAGTTAAAAAGAAATTATGTAGGCAGTGAGGGTAAGGAAGTGAGGGCAGTTACTAAGGGTAGTCCTCAGTAAGGTTTAACTTTTAATGAAAAGCAGCCCCCAAATCATTTTTTTTCTAACAAAGAGCACCTGTAATATCAAGCTGCAGACATAAAAAAGCTGGAAGCTTGCACAGGTAAATGCCTGCAGTTGTACCAATAGGAAAAAATGCACCTGGGACTAGGCGTGATCAATATGGTGACTCCCTCTTCTCTTTGTCAGCCACGTGTACAATAAGGAGCAGAAAAGATGACCTTGGCCAAGTGGAAAGCCCATTTGCTTAATAAGATTAAGGTGGGTGGACCAGCTTTCCCCAAGCTATGTAAATGTCACAACTGTTCAAACCAATCTGTACGCCCTATGTAAATCAGATATTGCCTCCTCAAGTCTGCCTATAAAATCTGCTGCAGTCTGCTGCGTTTTCCTTTTTCGGACATGTCTCTGTTGCAAAAGAGAGAGCTGCTCTCCTCTCTTCTTTCTTCGGCCTATTAAACTTTCCGGACCTTAACCCATTCCGTGTGTGTGTCAGTGTCATTAATATTCTTAGTGTGAGATGACAAACCCTGGGTATTTACCCAGACAATGATGCTGCTTAATTAGAGAAGAAAGAATACTTCATAACTCATTCTGTAAGTCTAGCATTACCCTCATACCAAAATCAAACAAAGACATTATTAGAAAACTACAGACCTGAGTCTTTCATGAACATAGATACAAAAATCTTTAACAAGCAAAATCAAATCCAACAATGGGCAAAAATAATTACACACCACCACCGAGTGGGATTTATCTCACATGCAAGGCTAGTTCAATGTTGGAAAATCAAGTAATGTAATCCATTACATCAACAAACTGAAGAACAAGAATCATATTATCTTAATAGACAGAGGGAAAAAAAGGATTGTAAATACCACACCCATTGAAGATAAACTCTCAGTACACCAGGAAAATTGAAAACTTTGTAAATTTGATGAAGAATGTCTACAAAATACCTACAGATAACATCCTACTTAAGGGTGAGAAACTTGAAACTTCACTGGTAAGATTAGGACAAGGGAAAGATACCCACTCTCACTGCTTTTCTATATTGTTCTGGAAGAAGGACAATCTTGTCACACAACAAGACAAGAAAAGGAAAGAAATGTTATACAGATTGGAAATAAATAACCCTCTATTTGTTTGAAGATGACATGATTGTCTGTGTATAAAATCTAAAAGAAAAGAGAAAAACGTAAATTCCTGGAACTAAAAAGCAACTGGAATAAGGTTGCAAGATACAAGATTAATATGTGAAAGCCAATTTCATTTCTTTACACCAACAGGTAATAACTGGAATTTGAAACGATAAAGTAGATTTCTCCAAAATATACGAATAACTCTTAAAGCTTCATATTAAACAAGTGAATAAGCTGATAAGAAAATGAGCAAAAGACAGCTTCAGCTGATGTAGTGCAGCTTTATCCTATTTGTGATCTTCCTTATTAATTCTGATTGAATCTTAACTGATGTAAATGACAACTAATTTTCATTTGTTGTATATTTCCTGTGTCTAACTCAGTGACTGGCAAATAATATATACTCAATACATTTGAAATTAATAAAAATGAAAGAGCAAATTAATTTTGGTACAGCATAGACATTTGTCAGGAATTAAACCACCAAGAGCGCTTGGAGAAAACTATGTACTACACACGCCAGTACCACTGCGAATATATATATGCTCTCTAACTTTGATGAAGTGCTAAAAATTGTTTGGAAAACTTTTTAACTGTCTCTTAACTGCTTCCTCTCCTATCCTGCTTAATGAAAATTTGCTTCATTTTTCTTATGCTCCTTAACAGTCTGCGGCATTTATATTTACCATGTAACTTAGCCTACTCTTTCATACACACAGAAACACACACAGACACACACACACACACGAAGAACTCTGAGCATGAAATGTCATATCTAAAAATATATACTTATATACGCAACTATACTTCTTTGCCTTGATTGTCAAAGAAAGAATTTTCTCTCTTTCAGCTGGAGACAGTGTTTCCCAACACCACTTCTGACACCAGATGTTTGCCTTTTCCATACTGAGCAATTCTTGAATTCTTCAGCACCAACTAGATATTCAACACTTCAATTTGATTCTAACATTACCTACAAATTCAGCTAATTGAAAATTTGAGGGTTCACACTATTTCCATTTATGTTCATTATCTAGAAGAGTTCACAAAATTCATAAAAACACATGATCTAGCCGGGCGCGGTGGCTCAAGCCTGTAATCCCAGCACTTTGGGAGGCCGAGATGGGCGGATCACGAGGTCAGGAGATCGAGACCATCCTGGCTAACACGGTGAAACCCCGTCTCTACTAAAAATACAAAAAACTAGCTGGGCGACGTAGCAGGCGCCTGCCACCTCGCCCGGCTAGTCGGGAGGCTGAGGCAGGAGAATGGCGTGAACCCGGGAGGCGGAGCTTGCAGTGAGCTGAGATCCGGCCACTGTACTCCAGCCTGGGCGGCAGAGCAAGACTCCGTCTCAAAAAAAAAAAAAAAAAAAAACACATGATCTATGTTTACTCTTTTATTATAAATGTTTCAACTCAGGAATAGCCAAATGGATGTGATGCACAGGGTGAGGTATAGGGTTGGGGGAGAGATTGTAGGTGCTGCTTCTATCCTTCTCAGGGCACATCACCCTTCCCGTACTTGCATGTTTTCACCAACCCAAAAGCTCCCAGGCTCCTGTCATTTACATTTTTCCTGTTTAAATAAAGATTTCATTATATAAATATAATTGATTAACCCTTGGCCATTGGTGATTGAACTCAATCACCAGTCCCTCTCTGCTCCCTGGAGCTTAGAGTATTGTGCTAAAAGTCCAAACCCTTTAATTTTGTCTTAGTCTTTTTGATGATCAGACCTCATCCTGAAGCTATCGAGGGAATCTTCCTGAATCTCATTAAAGTTAAAAAAGACAGTAAATGACAAGGGTTTTAGAAACTCTGTGCCAGAAAATTGAGACAAACACCGAACATTTATTTTTTTTTAAACTACACAGTCTAACCCTATATTCCAAAGCTCTTATTAGATTACATACTCTCATATTCTGTAAAATATTCTTCCTCAATTATACTTGTTTCAATATTTTCTGATAATTTTTTACCAAAATTATAAATCACAACCTTTTTACTATAAAAGTCACCCCATATTGTCATCTAACCATTATTGCCCTGTCCTCTTTTCTTCCATCAGCATAAACCTCTAAAAGGCATGTTCCACATTTACTCTTTTAACTTGTCTACCCCATACATTGCTCAATACTTTCCATTCCTGTAGCTCCAATAAACTGTCTCTTAGTGAAGTCATAAGCAACTCCTCAATATGATGGACTCATCTCAGGGAACACACAATTAATAATAGTAAAAAACTATTTTCAAAAAACAAAACAAAAACGTAAGAAACTATCTCCTATGCAGTTTATTGATACAATATTTGATCCAACTCTATGCTTGAAAAGGATGTGTGTATAGAATTATATTAGTATGTGATTGCAGGTATACAAATAGAGAGCTTTTGGAGCAAGAACAAATGTATTGTTAGTGCCAGTTTCATTTGGTTTTGTATCTTTCTTAGAAGTGATGAACTACCTTTATCACAGCAGCTCTTGCTCTAAAAAATAATATCACGGATACTTGGAGGTTTCAGATTTGCCTCATTTAAAAGCAGAGATGACTCATTCTATCAATGATCTCAAGTACTCTGATTTCTAGATCATGCCATTTACTGCATTTCCACATTTGTATCTGCTTCTAATAATGGGCAACTTCCTAAAATGTTTTTGAAAACACCACCTCATTTCCAAAGTCAATTTTTTCTTCTCATCTTTGGAGTAAAATGACTGATTAAGGAATGATGAAAACCCAAATTAAGAATTGGGAAAACAAATCTGAAAGTGTTGGCAACTTACCTAGTAGTCAAAGACATACAGTACTTGTGAGCAAAGGTATTAGCCAAAATTAGGTTTAGATAATTAATTCCTATGAAATCCTAAATACATCTTAACATATAAAGGGACCAGAGAAACAAAGTATTTGATGGAAATTCCAGCTATAAAAGCACCTGAATGTTAAAGATATCTGCAAATTTAATTCATATTTTTTTTTTTTTCCATTTACAGGTGCTCCACAAGTTAAGTAGAGGTTATGTCACAGTAAATCCATTGTAAGTTGAAAATATCAAAGTCAAAAGTCCAATTAATACACCTAACCTACTGAACATTGTAGCTTAGCCTAGCTCAGATCGTGTTCTGAACACGATCAGAACAATTAGCCTAGACTTGGGCAAAATCATCTGGCAACACACTACAGAAGGTTTTGATGTTTTGCAAAAGCAAAATATCTTTGGACCAAAAGGTTTTGCTTATTTTCCTTTGCTCGTAAAATTTAAAATTATTCTGCTTCTTTATGGCTTAAAACTTTAATGGTCATTGTTTCAAACAATCTCTAGAATAAATTGTTCATCTATTTTTAATTTTGCCTACATTGTTTTTTGTTTGACTTAGATGCATCATCTGGAGTAATTCAAAGGCTGCTTGACTTCTTAGCAGTATTACTACTGCTACAAACTCCTCATCCCTTCACTCTGCCCCCAACTGGATTAATTATTGTAATAAAAACTAAGAAAAATACGCGGAGCTCTTCGGGGGAAAAAAAAATGCATACATGTAGTTACTAGAAGCACTTTTTAGCATTAACTGGATTCTTGAATATTTAAGGTCAATATATACTGAGGCCTTTGGAATCCTGACCTGAAACTATATTTTCTTATTATCTTACTTTCCATAATTTCTGAAGTAAAATTGTCTTATAGTCTGCAAATTAACAAACATTGGTTCACATTTATCAATAAACCATACAAACATTTGTATATTTCTAAATAAACTGAAAGAAATTTATTCTATTATTTCTATTTATTTAGTAAATAGAAAGAATAAATTATACCCAAAACAAATTAAACAAGTTAGATGCATTACTTTTTAAACAAAAATAAAATATAACTCTAGTTTTATTTTTATTTTATTTTAGTTTTGCATTTCTAAGATTTGTTTTAATTGTGCTAATTGTGTTAAAATCAATTTATAATTGTATTAAAAGATACACAACGTAAAATGTATCATGTTAACCATTTTGAAATATAAAATTCAGTAGTAAAAACATTCACATTGCTGTGCACCCAATGTCTAGAACTTTTTCATTTGGAAAAACTGAAACTGTATTTTTATGAAAAAACAACCCCCCATTTATCCCTTCCTCCAGCCACTGGCAACCACCATTCTGTGTTCTTTTTTTAATTTGAGAGCTCTGTATACCTCATGTAATTGGAGTCATATAGTATTTGTATTTTCCGTGGCTATTTCATATGGCATGATACCCTCAAGATTTATTTATGTTGTCGGTAGCATGTATGAGAATTTCCTTCCTTTTTAGGCTGAATAATATTCCATTGTATGAAAATAATGCATTTGTTTATTCATTCATGCGTCAGTAGACGCTGGGCTAGCTTCCACCTTTTGGCTATTACGCATTATGCTGTTATAAACATCGGTGTGCAAACATTTCTTTCAGATCCTAGTTTTAGTTCTTTTAGATATATACACAGATGTAGAATTGCTGGATCATATGGTAATACTATTTTTAATTTTTTGAGGAACTGCTATATTATTTTTCATAGTAGCTGTACCATTTTACATTCCCACCACCAGTGCTTAAAGATACCAATTTCTCTACATCCTAGCCAGCACTTAATATTTTCCATTTATTTGATAGTAGTAATTCTAATGGATGTGAGGTGATATCTCATGGTAGTTTTTTTGTTTGTTTGTTTGTTTTTTTCTTGAGACAGACTTTCTCTCTTTTTGCCCAGGCTGGAGTGTAATGGCACCATCTCGGCTCACTGCAACCTCCGCCTCCCAGGTTCCAGCAATTCTCCTGCCTCAGCCTGCTGAGTAGCTGAGATTACAGGCATGCACCACCACATCCAGCTAATTTTGTATCTTTAGTAGAGATGGGATTTCACCATGTTGGTTAGGCTGGTTCAAACTCCTAACCTCAGGTGATCCACCCGCCTCCAACTCCTGAAGTGCTGAGGTTACAGGTGTAAGTCACCGCACCTGATCCATTGTAGTTTTGATTTGCATTTCCACAATTATTAGTGATGTTGAGGATTTTTGTGTGTACTTATTGTCCATTTGTATATCTCTTTAGAGAAAAGTCTATTCTAGTTATTTGCTTATTTTTTAAATGGGGTTGATTTTTTTTTTTCCTGTTGAATTCTAGGATTACTTTACATATTTTGGATATTAACCTCTTACCAGATGTATAATTTGCAACTATTTTCTCCCATTCTGTAGGTTGTTATCTTAATCAATTTTGTGTTACTATAACAGAATACCTGAGACTGTGTTATTTGTAAAGGAAAGAGTTTTATTTAGCTTATGGTTCTCCAATAAGGGTGCTTCAAGATTGGGTAGCTGCATCTGGATAGCTTCTGGTGAAAGCCTCATGCTGCATCACAACGTGGAGAAGAAGCAGAAGGGGAAATCGGCATATGTAAAAAGAGACCAAACATGAGAGGCACCCTCACTGTGTAACAGTCTGCTGTGTGATAACAAATCAAGTCTCATGAGAGCAAGAAAGTGCACCTGAAAAACAAAGAAACAAAGAAACAAACAAACAAAAACATTAATTATTCTTAATGTCCTAATCACATCTTAAGGGCACTGCCTCCCAACAGTACTACCTTGGGTACCAACACATGACATGCCTTTCAGTGGAGATAAACCATATTCACACCACAACATTCTCCCTCTGGCTTCCCTAAAACACACTCCCTTTTTACAATGCAAAATACAATCATTCCATCACAATAGTCCCCGAAGTCTTAACTTGTTCCAGCATCAACTGAAAAGGCCAAAGTCCAAAGTCTCATCTGAGACTCAAGGCAAACTTCTTCCAGCTGTAAGGCTCTAAAATCAAAAACAAGTTATCTGCTCCCAAGGTACAGTAGTGGAGCAGGAAGTGCGTACACATTCTCATTCTAAAAGGGAGAAATAGGAAGAACAGGGTAACTTTCTCAAAGCAAGCTAAAAGCCCATCAGGGAAGATATTAAATCTTAAGGTTAGAGAATAATGTTCATTGACTGCATGACCTACATCCTGAGCACACTGGTGCAGGGGTTGGACCCCCAAGGTCTCAGGCAGCCCCACCCCTCTAGCTTTGCTTGGTGCATTTTGCACAGCGGCTCTCATGGTTTGGAGTTTCATACCAATGCCTGTGTCTTTTCCAGGTAGGCATTGCACAATGTTAGTGACTTGACAGATTTTGAGCCCCATTTTAATGGCTCCACAGATATTCTTCTGGGAGGGAATCTCTGTAGTGTCTTTACCTGTGCAGCAGGTTTCTGTCCAGGCTTCCAGGCAGTCCATACATCCTTTGAAATGTAAGGTAATCCTACTATACCTCTGCTGTTCTAGCATTCTGTATACCTACAGAATTAGCACTATGTGGACCCCATCAAGATCTGCCACTTGCATATTCTGAAGCAGACGACAGAGCCATGGGTGGAACCACACCTGGGGCCACCAGAAAGATGGCTGTGTGGCTAAGGTGCACTGGGTAAGAATGCAGAAGCAGGGTTGTAAGGCAGCCATGGGCAGCAAACAGGGGAAGGGCATCCTGGACTTAATCCCCCAAACAATTCTGCCCTCACAGGCCTCTGGGTCTGTGATGGAAGCTGCAGACTTAAAGATCTCTGAGATGACCTTTGGGCCCGTTTCTGATTGTCTTGATGATTAGCAACTGGCTCCATTTTAGACATATTAATTGCCTTAGCAAGTGGTCTCTGGGCCACATAATTGATTTTCTCTCCTGAAAATGCTTTTTTATTCTACCACATAGTCAAATGCAAATTTTCCAAGTATTTCTTTTCTTCTTCTGTTTTCTTTAGCAGCTCTCTGTAAGCACTTAGAAGTAAACATGCACCATCCTGAGAATTTTGCTACTTAGAAATTTCTCCTACCAGATATGCTCTTCTGTCACTCTTAAGTTCAGTCTTCCACAAAGTCCTAGGGCATAGATACAATACAGCCAAGTTATTTGCTACTATGTAATAAGAATGATCTTTACTCCAGTTTCAATAAGATATCCATCATTTCCATATGCGAGCTCATCAAAATGGCCTTTCGTGTTTATATTTCTATCAGCATTCTGGCCAGACTATTTAACCAATCTCTAAGAAGTTCAAGACTTTACCTAGTCTTCTCATCTTTTGAGTCCTCACCAAAGTTGCCTTTAATGTTGTCTTCATTGCAATACAGGCTTTTTTTAGCCTGCTTCTCCAAATTCTTCCAGTCACTATCAATTATCCAGTTACAAATTTTATATTTTCAGGTATCTCTCTAACATTGTCCCTCTTCTCAGTATCAATTCTGTCTTACTCCATTTTGTGTTGCTATAATAGAATACCTGAGACAGTGTCATTTATAAAGGAAAGAGGTTTATTGAGCACGTGGTTCTCCAGGCTGGAAAGTTCAAGACTGGAGAGCTGCATCTAGAAGCTTCTGGTAAGGGCTTTGTACAGTATGAAAATATAGAGAAACAGAAGGGGGAGCAGGTGTTGTTAAGAGACCAGACATGAGAGACAGCCTCATTTTATAACAGCCTGGGTAACTAAACCAGTCTCAGGAGAGCAAGAATTTACTCTTGCAAAAAGGACATTAACCTCTCTTAATGATCTAATCACCTCTTAAAGGCACAATATCTCAACAATGTCTCACTGGGGACCAAGCATCAATGTGAGTTTTGGTGGGAACAAGCCATATTCAAATTATACCAGTTTACTTTTCACTCGATTAATTGTGTCCTTTGATGAATGAAAGTTTTTGATTTTCATCAAGGCCAATTTATCTAGTTCTTCTTTTTTGTTATCTGTATTTTTTAAGTCCTATCTGTAAAATAATTGCCAAACTCAATGTCATGATTTTTTTATTCATATTTTCCCTTAAGAGTTTTATATTTTAGCTCTTATGTTTAGGTATTTGATACATTTTGAGTTAAATTTTGTACACAGTGTAATATAAATATCCAACTTTTGCATGTAGATGTAAGTTTTCCCAAGCAAAATTGTTGAAAACACTGTTATTTTCCCATTGAATAATTTTGGCACACCTTCAAAAAATAACTGGATTATGAATTCAGGGGTTGATTTCTGGACTGTCTATTACTGCCAGTTAGTATTTATGCCTGTACCACACTGTTTTGATTACTGTAGTTTTGTAATAAATTCTGAAAGTAAGGCACATAAGACCTACAAGTGTGTTGTTTCTCAAGATTGTTTTGGCTCTTCAGGTCCCTTGAGATTCCATGCAAACTTTAGGAGGTATTTTTCTATTTCCGCAAAAAACACCACTGAAATTTTGATAAGGATTTTCACTAAATCTATGGATCATATTATGTAGTATTGACATTTTAACATTATTCTAATCAATGAAGATGGATTTCCATTTATTTATATCTTCTTTAATTTCTGTCAGCTTCATTTTGCAGTTTTTAGTGTACATGTCTTTAGCCCGTTTGGTTACATTTATTTCTAAGTAAATGAATCTTTTTTTTATATTTCCTTTTCAGATTCTTCATTATTAGTGAAAAATGATATGCAGCTAAATTTCATGTGTTGATTTTGTATTCTGCAACATTGCTGAATTTAAATTAGAACTGAGCCCTACTAGTTTTTTCCACATTTTTAGGATTTTCTGTGTGTAAGATAATGTCTTTAAAATAACTAATTTTAGTTTTATTTTTCCAATTTCAATGTATTTCATTTATTTATTTGTTGCCTAATTTCCCTGGTGAGGAGTCCATTGTTACATTAAATAGAGGGATGAAAGTGGGCATCCTTACATTGTTTGATTCTAAGTTTCTTTTTAAATTATAAACACAGAAATAAAAATGCTGAACATATTTGTTTGACTGATGTAATTGAATTTTATGTTCTAAAGGTATGTATTTTATGTTTATGTCAATTTGCAAAATAATTATAATTATCTTTATTGTGGGAATTTGGGATCAGTTACTCAATCAAATGATTGCTCAATTCTCTATTTTACTTTTCTCAATAGCAAAGGTATAACAGAAGGAGCTTGTGGAATGCTCATTAGGTTACAAACAGACTGGTAATTTAACAATTGACTACCAATAGAACAATAAAGCTACATAGGCTTTATTGTCTTGATACAGCACATAATTTTTGACTGAAGCAATAGACTTTTTTCATTTTTCTGAAAAGCTTATGTTCAAGATAATATTTGTGTAGCTCTGCAGGAATAGACATCATCTGCTGAGAGGCATTCATAAAAATAAATAATAGAGGAATTCCCTCCAGCCCTCATACACACTTTCTTTGAAAAGCAGTGACTATCACTGCATTTGGCTTTTTAAATTGGCACTGATTTCCTTTTTTGGCAAATGAAACTCAATTTTTCAAACAAGCCAACCTTCATTGTCTAATCCTAAATATACGGGCAGCTTTATCACTTACATTTGGCATGGAAGGCTATACAAATCTATTTGGCTAATTTAATTCACTAAAAGAGGTAATTTTCTAAATAACTTCTATTGGCCTAAAGAAGGTAAGATGCTGCCAGGTGGGTTTGTTCTCATTGGCACAATCATATCAGGACATAAATGGCATCCTCACTCTGGGTTTCTAGACACACAAACTATCTAACATACAACTAAGCAAAGGGATTTGTACTCTTTCTGTATTGCTGAGATTCTCTTAACCTTTGTTATATATGTTTTGATCTATATATGTGACCCTTGGACAACACAGGTTTGAACTGCAAGGGTCCACTTATATACAGATTATTTTTAATCAATATGTTTATTTATTAAGGTATGTATGAATACATAAAGTACACACAGATACTAGTCTATTTGTATGTTAATCATTTATGTTTTCAGTAAGGCTTCCAGTCAATAGTGGGCTATAGTAGTTAAGTTTGAGGAGTCAAATTTATGCATAAATTGTCAATTGCGTGAGAATTGGCACCCCAACCCCAACATTGTCCAATGGTCAACTGTATATAAATATATATAAATGTATAGTATATATAAACTATTTCTGTTATATTAATGATTAGGATTTTTAAATGTTTGTGTTTTGAAATATAACACATACACATAAAATGCATAAAATGAATCTATAATGAAACAAATTATCATAGCAAGCAACCATGTAATACTCATCCAAAAAAAGAAATAGACTCAACACATAGTCCTTTCTGTACAATCTTCACTCCAACCATCTTCCTCATCAAAGGTGACCACTACTCTGACATCTGATTCTAAAGTTCAAATTTGCCATTAGGAATCCTTAAATAAATTGGATAATATATTATGTATTCTTTGATATCTGACTTGTATAATTACTTACCTCTCAATAATACTTTTACTTGTCTGAGCAGGGTTATTGCTTGTTTTTCACTAGTTTAGTTTTTTTAAAAATTTGTTCAATTCTATTTATTGGAAATGATGTTATTTCATGCCTAACAAGTACTGGTGAGGTTGTGGAGAAAAGGGAACACTTATATACTCCTGGTGGAAATATCAATTAGTTCAGCCACTGTAGAAAGCTTTTGGAGATTTCTCCAAGAACTTAGAACAAGATTACCATCTGAGCCAGCAATTCCATTATTGGGTTTATACCCAAAGGAATGTAAATCATTCTACCATAAAGACACAAGCATGCATATGTCCATCACAGCACTACCTGCTTTTTCACAATAGCACTGCTATTTTACAATAGCAAAGACATGGAATCAACCTGAATACCCATTGGTGGTAGGCTGGATAAAGAAAATGTGGTACATATATACCATGGAATACTACACAGTCATTTAAAACAATGAGATCATGTCCTTTGCAAAATATGGATGAAGCTAGAGGCCATTATCCTAAGCCAACTAACATAGGAACAGAAAACCAAATATTGCATGTTCTCGCTTATAAGTGGGAGCTAAACACTGAGTAGGAACAACAGACATTAGGGTCTATTTGAGAGTGGAGGTTGGCAGGAGGAGGAAGATCAAGAAACTACCTATTGAGTACAATGCTTATTACTTGGGTGATGAAATAATCTGTACACCAAGCCCCTGTGACACACAATTTACCCATGTAACAAACTTCCACATATACATGCAAATCTAAAATAAAAGTTAAAAAAAAAAGAAACAGAAAATGGTATTTTTAAAGTTATTTCATTTTGATTTTTGTACCTGGTATATGCATATACATTTTATATTTGTGTGCTGAGCTTATGTTCAGTATTTTTCCTAAACTCAGTTCTTCATTTTAACAATTTATTTGGAGATTTGTCTCTACTTTCTGGTACATCATTATGCTGTCTGTAATGACACTTTTATTTCTCATTTTACAATATTTATTAATTTTTCTCATTTGTGCTTTTATTATATTGGGTTGGACCTCTAGTAAGATGTTGAATAGAAGTAATGATAAGATGTATCATTTTTTTCTTATTTTAAATAAAAGTAATTTAAAATCATACTGTAAAGTATGAGGTTAGCTACATACCATTGTACATACTCGATGTTACACTGAGAAAATATTCTTCAATTTCTGGTTTTCTAAATTTTTTTTTCATGACTAAGTGTTTAATTTGTTAAGGGAGTTGTATATGTTGAAATCAAATGATTTAATGTACTACTAAAAAACATGGGTCATTTTTCAAATGTTAAGCTCAACTTATATTTATGAGATAAACCCAAGTTGATTATGATATGCTGCTCTTCTTATATTTCATTGTATGTTTTGGTTAATATTTTAGATTTTTGCATCTGTATTCATGATTTAAATCGGCCTATATTTTTTGCCAGTGATAACATTCTTGACAGAATATGTTATCAACATTTGTTCCTATTTTTCCCAATCTTGGGAAGACTCGTGCAATACTGGCATTTATTCTTCCCTACATATTTGGTTGAATTAATTGGTCATAGCATCTGGAACTGTAATTATCTCTATAGGAAAGTTTTAGATTTTATATTAAATTATTCAGTAAATGTAGTAATATTTGATTATTTTATTTCACCTATGTCAAATTTAACAAGTTACATTTTTTCTAGGACTGTCCATATCATCTAAACATTTTAATGTGGAGTAAAATTGTTCATAATATTCTCTTGGTGTCTTCTAAATTTTAACAGTTTCTAATATTAGATAATCTCTCTTGTTTTCCTTCCCATCCTGCCTCCCTCCCTCCCTCCTTCCCTCCCTCCCTCCCTTCCTTCCTTCCTTCCTTCCTTCTTTCCTTCCTTCTTTCCTTCCTTCCTTCCTTCCCTCCTTCCCTCTAACTTTTACAAGGCATTTATCAATTACAAAGACTGTCAAAGATACAATTCTGGGGTTTATTGATCAACTTTTTATTTTTGCATTCTTAAGCTGTAATCTTATATTATTTCCTTGCAAATAACTTCTTTTGTCTTAATTTGCTCCTTTTAAAGCTTATTGAGAAGGACACTTAGATCATTGATTTTCAAATGTTCTTTTCTAAGATATCAATTTAAGCCTATAAATTTTCCACAAATTTTCATTCTGGTTTTTCTTTTATTTATAGGTTATATACAAGTATCTCAGTTATATACATCTAGTGACTCATAAGTGTGCATATAGATACAGAGGTAGAGATACAAAATTATGTATTTATGTCTAGCAGAAATATATCATGATCAAAGTATAGTCTGAATATAATTTCAATTTGTGTAAATGCCATTATGGAGTCTGAAGTTGTTGATTACAAACTAAAAATAAGTCAATTAGGACAAATTTTTAGTTAAATTCTTGAAATCTTTCATAGTTTTACAGTTTTTTTCTGTTTCTATAACCATTAGTAAGGAACGATAAACTTTCCACTATAATTATACATTTTTATTTTACTCTTTTCAGTGCTGTCATGTTTCAAGGTTTTACTATTGGCTGCATTAAAAATTCAAAATTTTAAATATTCCTAGTGAATTATGTCTTTTCTTCATGAGGTATATATTCTAATGTCTTGCTATGCATTCTGCATTAAAGTATACTTTTTTAGTTATAGTTACACTAATGTTCTTTGGGCTTATGTTTTCGTGTTCTAAATTGTACTACCCATTTATTTCAATCTCTCTCTCTATCTCTGTCTTTCTCGCTCTCCCCTTCCTCCCTCAGAAATTTCACTGTGTGAACCTAAGGGTGTGTGTTTTTTCACTTTTTTTTTTTTTTTTCATTCTCAAAGTCTCTGTGATTGGTTGATATTTCTGTTGTGGTCAATTTTGGAAAATTTGCAGAAATGGTATCTCTAAATATTGCTTCTTCCTCATTTTTTCTTTCTTCCCATATTGAAAATCAAATTACACATGTTTTTGTTCTTCTAATTGTGTTCTTTCTGTCTCTGAAATACTGCCCTGTGTTTAACATACTTCATCTCTTCTCACTTCATTCTGGAAATTTTCTTGTGATCTATTTCAAATAAACAAAATCTTTCTTTAGCTATATCTACTTTATGGTTGAACCAATCTATTAAATTCTTCATTTAGTTTCTTTTTTTTTTTTAAGTTCTAGAATATTCATTTTTTAAAAAGCCTCATGCTCTGCCAAATATTTCTAATTTATCATTTATCTCCTTGAATATAACAAGCAAAGTTGTTTAAACTCTTAAACACAGTTAGAGATCACTAGAAATCTGGGATTACCTAATTTAGTTTCAGACTTGAAATAATTTAAAACTAGGCATCAGTGTATGGGAGAGCTACACCGCTTGTTGTTTACTTAGGTTTTCTCTCTAGACTTGAGGGAGTTTCAAAAGCATTGCTCAGCTTCTCAAACACTGAGCTACCCTTTTAAGAATCAGCTTAAGCTATCTGAGAGAAATTAGCACAAATAACAACCATGAGCACGAAAACATACGTGTCCATAGAATTGTATCGTATCATTTTTACACGTATTCCTATAACATTAAATACCATTCTTGAACAAGCATGTCTCTTCCATCATGATCTTGACACATCGGATAGTGCCTTGTATATACTAACTACTCAATACATCTTATAAATTTAAAGTATTTGATAGAAGTATAAGAATTATCATTAAAATCTTTAGTGGCTATTTTTAACTGGCTATTTTAACCCTTAGCCTTCTTCAAAAATGCATATAAAACATAATTAAATGTAAATGTAAAATTATATTTTTTAAATAGATTCCAAGGCTTAAAAAAAACAATTTAACAACATCGTAAAGAAACTCATATTGTAAATTGTTTATAATAAAAATATTTCATGCATGTATCCAAATGCATCAGTAAAAAATAGTTATTTATAATTATATACAGATAATAGATATTTAAATACTAAATAAATAAATGTAATAATTATTAATAATTTTCCAATCTCTCTGTGACTTCATGAAGCTCTAGTAGTTACTCAAATTAGTGAAGTAATCAAGTTTAAGGGTTTTCGTATTCAAGTTCAGGGTCCCCTGTAGCCTTAGGCACTGTTCTTCTTAAGATACGTAGTCTTTCTCTACTTTCCCTGGAGTTAGAAGCAAATAGCAATTATCTTTGACAGTTTATACACTGCTGCTGTAATTTATAGTGGAATAATCTCTGATTGTGTTTTGTTCCATTTTAGTCACCAGTACACTGTTTAACTCCTTCAAATTATGTTCAAGATGTGATGTTCTTAATGGTTTAGGACTACTAGACAGAATTCTGTCTCTATCTGATGGGATGATACAGTCCCTGTTTAGAGATGTCGGTGCTCAGCTCCTTTTTTTTGTCTCTAGCCCTTTAAAAGAAATATATTATTTACTCTTTTCCTTTCAATGTTTAGGATCCCTTCTTTCCTTTTTTCCAAGCAGAGTTACTCATTACCGGTCCACCTTCTATTCTTCTATGTACAGTTCCACTCTTATCTTGTCTGAAGCTATTGTTTAAGCAGATAGTTGGATTTTTCTACCACTTACTTACATGTGAGTGTTTGTTGATGCTTTCCAACCCTCAAGATGAGCAGGGGAAAAAAATGGCCTTGGAAAACAATGCTAAGAGGCTGAGGAAAATATGCAGAAAATGTGCAGATTAAAATTTAGAGATATAATACAGGTACGTACGTTATCTTATTTATATAAACCTAACAGTCTGAAAAGAGAGAAAAAAGCCTTTATTTTATTCCTACTATGTTTCAGATCACATGGAAAATATGTTTATATTTATTAAGAATTATAATGTTTTAAGACAGATGTTTACAGATGAGGAAACTAAACTTGAGAGTAGTTAAGTTGGTTTGCCAAATGTCACATAGTAAGACAAATGGTCAGAATTTAAACCCAGGTCGTGTTGGCTTCTTAACTAGGCCTGTAGACTTCTATTTCATGCTTATACTTATGTTGAAGATATAAAAATATACGTATCTAAATCTATGTCTTTTCTCATTTTAGATTTTATATATGACTTCATTTGCACAGATTAAAGTCATTTTCCACTGGGCTAAATATTCAGAGCTGAATAATTTTTATAGGCAATGAATTAATGTATATGAAAACCTAATGAATATTAAGTATTACAATTAGGTAGAACTTTCATTTCTTATCCCTTTTCCTCTGCAAAGGGGAAAAAGGAGGGATTAAAAAATGCTTGATTCCCTCCTGATTTACTGTAACTGCCATTTAAAATAATGAGTTGCGCCAGAGTTCCCAAGTTGCTGTATAGATATTATTTAAATTGGACTATTGGACAAGCAGGAAGAGGAAGGCTAGTGTAGAGGAATGGGCTATTAAGAAATGATACTGATCATATTTATATTTTATAAACATTTGTTATTGACCAGGCACTTTGCAGAGAGCTTTGCATTTATTACCTAATTACTAATTTCATTGATCATTAAATCTTTTTTTTAACCCTATGAAATAGTATATAATACCTTTTTTATAAGTGATAAAACAAAATGGAGAATGCCTAAGAATAAGATTAGTACAGTGATAACATAGCGATTTTAAAATTTAATTTGGGTATCTTTCCAATTTTTGCTGTTCAAGCTTTACATCAGTGCTTCCCAAACATTAGGCAGCAAAAAATCATTGGGGGATCTTATTAAAATGCACATTCTAATTTTGTAGTTGGAGTGATTTGGATATGGTTTACTTGTCCCCACCAAAGCTCATATTGAAGTTTGGTCCCCATCGTGATGGTGTTGGGAGGTGGGGCCTAGAGGCTGGTGTTTGGGCTATGGGGATGAATTCCTCATGGGTAGCTTGGTGCTATTTTCCTGGGATTGAGTGATTCTGGCTCTCATGAGACAGGATTAGTTCTCTCAAGAGTGAATTGTTACAAAGCCAGGATACCTCTCAGGTTTTCACCTTTTTTCATGTGCCTGCTTCTCATCTTATCTTCTCAGCCATATTTTGATGTGGCACAAAAGCCCTCTCCAGAAGCCAAGCAGTCATCAGCATCATGCTTTTTGTCCAGCCAACAGAACTGCCAAATAAACCTCTTTTCTTCGTCAATTACCTAGCCACAGATATTCCTTTAAGCAACACAAATTAAGACAGTAGGTCTCAGGTGGCATCAGACATTCTGCACTCAAACAAGCTCCCACGAACCATCCTTTAAGATACAAGACTTTAGGTAACTGCTTTTCCATCAAGTTAAGTCCAATTCTTAAAGGCCTTTATATTGATTTTACATTCGTTAAAAATGAAGTATGTATTAATATTTAAATTCATTAAATAAATTTAGTAACCAGATACACACCTGTCACTTAATGATAGCAGGAGCTCTAGAAAAGATAGATAATTCTAAACTTTTGTACTTTATGACTACGAATTAGGGTCCATGTCCTATCAATGTCTCCAGAAACAAGCTCACCTTTTCTGGCTTTATACAAATGTTTTATAGAAATTGTCCCTGTCCAATTACCAGTTAGACTCTGAAAGAATAGATAATTCTAAACTTTGTACTTTATGACTACGAATTAGGGTCCATGTCCTATCAATGTCTCCAGAAACAAGCTCACCTTTTCTGGCTTTATACAAATGTTTTATAGAAATTGTCCCTGTCCCATTACCAGTGAGACACTGATCCATGAACTGTTGAGTTTGCTCTAGCCTTAAATTAGTTTTCTATAATCATAAATTTAGTGACTTTAAACACTACAAATTTATTGTTTTAGAATTCCATGGGTCAGAACTCCAGTGGACTCTAAGAGAGGTTCTGTTTGCTTGCTTGTTCAGATTGTTGGCAGAATGTTCCATCCAGCGGGTAGGACTGAGGTCTCTATTGCTGCTGGTTGTCAGTTGAGGCCGTTACTAGCTCCTGGAGATTGCTTGCACTTTTTAGCTCATGGCACCCTTCCTCTATTTTCAAAGTCAGCAACAGCTAATGGAATCTTTCTCATGCTTAAAGTATTTCCTGCCTCTTCTGTCATATCTCTCTAACTCTCTCTTGCACTCACCAGAAATAATTTGTTTCTAAGGATGTATATGAATAGATTGGGCCTATTTGAATAATTGAGGATAAGCTATCCATTTCGAAGTCTGTAATCTTCATCAGATATGCAGAATCCCTTTTTACCAAGAAAATTTACATTCGGGATTTCAGAATTCCCAGAATTATGATGTGCACCTATTTGGGGGACTATTATTCTAACACACAAACCTGTTGTGTAGGACAGGCTTATTTTAGCTAGATTTATTAGCTAAAATGAGAAAAACTAAGTGAAACGGAAGAAGAATGTATTAAAGTTTCTAAGATAGCCCTCGGAAATTCTAGGAGGGCCAGAAAACTGGATTTAGAGATTATGCAGCCAGAAGTAATATCTAAGCCAATCACTAAACTATTCACAGGCTTGATTCCAGAACAGGCATTGCACAACATGAATATGGGACTCTAAGCCCAGCCCTTCCGCAACAGTTGTTTCTCAGTCTCAGTGTCTATGCCAACCTCTGCCATATTTACTGGGTATGAATTCCTCAAAATGCCTGTTTCTTCTTTTTTTTGCCCTGCTGAACACTGAAATATTGTGGTGGTACATTTCACTGGGGAAAATGAGTAAATGTCTCCTAGCCACCAAGAAGGTGACAAATTAAATTTTCAATTTTTCTTTAGTATCAGTTTTGCCAAACACAGGGAAAAAATAATTTTTAAAAATTTCTGATCTATTAGTGTGACTCTACAACCTACATAATCCTTTGATTTAAATAAAGCTCTAAGAAAGCTAGTCCTCACTTGCCCATTCCTCCCCTTCAGCATAGAATAAGAATGCTTCTCCAAGCCTCCCAAAAGGCCTAGGGAGTCCACCTACACTATGTTAGTTAATACAGTAACATTCATAGTTGTATTTTTGTATTTTGAAAAGATTGTGACATTTAAAGACTCAATAACTCAGAGAATCATAAAAGTAAAACCTCAAATATTTCTTAAGAGTTCTCCTAATTCGGCAGCGGGGACAATTTAGGTTTCTTTGTTTATATTCGTGGAATTTTATATCAACTCAAGGTGTTTCTCTCTAGTCATAGGGCTCTGGAGCCTGGATTAAGTGACCCTAACAATAGCCTGTGTTATATACATTATTTTTAACTTACAAATCACATTAATACAGTAATTTTTGCTCGTGTCTACTATCTAGAAATTACTATGAACAATAGTGCACTGTCTGTCAGTATAGTTGGGGGATTGATTCCAGGATGCTACATAAACACAAAATTGGTGCATACTCAAATCCCGCAG
Organism: Papio anubis; assembly: GCF_008728515.1. Classification (NCBI taxonomy): domain Eukaryota; kingdom Metazoa; phylum Chordata; class Mammalia; order Primates; family Cercopithecidae; genus Papio; species Papio anubis. The sequence goes on from NC_044977.1 coordinate 125,988,674, forward strand.
TCCGGCCTGTGGAATATATATATACGAAAATTTTGGCACTATGTATAGGCAGGTTTGCATACCACAAAGGTTTTATTTGTTTGGTGGAAAAAATTTTTGAGTATAAGTGGACCTAGGTAGTTTAATTCTGTGTTGATTAAGGGTGATCCGTCTATTTATTACTGTCTTTATTTTACTGTAGAATAATAACTTGATTAATTGTTTAAATTGGGCAGACTTTGATCTGAATTATCTGTCTCATTTTCTACATCTCTCCTGTTGGGATGCTAACGTTTATCTCATGGAAGACTTTTTCAGAATTAAAAGGGATAAAATGTATATCACTTGGTTGCTATTAATACAGTATAAATTTAGAACCAAAAGTGGATTTAGTAATATTTAAAATAATTTAACAGTGACCCAGTTGGTCAACTGATGATTCAGATTTTGAAATGGAAAAGCCTAATGGCTGCTCACATTTAACCCAAGATTTCATTTAGAACAAGACAGACATTTTCATATAGAGTTGAGGTTACAAACTATGGGGGGGGGGGGGGAAGAAGGTTTTCCTGGAAAATCTAATTTTTCCTCTGAGAATTAAATCAGTGGCCCTAGCCATGAACTCTCTGGAATCATATGTAATATAAACTATAACTTAAAGGCTTTTCCATAAACAGCAAACCATGAAATCATGCCACAAGAATGACAGACTGATTTGGTCAAGCTATTCATCTTGCACATAGTTTATTCAATAGTAATGTTTGAGTTCATTGAGAAACATATCCATGAATTGGATGCTTGTATCTTGCTGCATACAAATTCATATTAGTCTCTGCACATGAAGTCAGAAGTTTGACTTGAATCCCCTTTCCTCCCAGTTACTAGTTATGGGCCTGTGCATTCATTTCATTAATAAGCAATTCCTTATTGAGGGACTGTACACCGTGTAAGGTAGGTGCAGGGTCTCTAGTTCACATGGCAGACACCAATCCCTTCTTCACAGAACTTTTAATCATGGTAATAGTAGTTGCTGAATGCTCGCCATTAAACAACCAATTACAAAATTATTTCACTAAAGTTTGAATGAGAGCTATTGAAAAAATATATTTTTTTCATACCAAATCAATTCCTAACTGCAAAGTTTTGAAAACAAAATTGATTCAAAAGAAATTTATGTCCTATGCCACTCACTGGAAAAAAAAAAAAAAGTACACATTGTATTAAGTTTAGAGATGGTTAAATGATGCCAAGTAAAAGAGGTTACTTTCTAGCATTTTCCAAGTGAGCCCTTTTATTAAACATCATTTGTAAGTTGAATGTTGCCTCTTTCAATTTCTTATAATTAGTTAGAATTTATTCGAAGCCACATCATCATATAATCTAAAATAATAACTTCACTGACCATGTGCCGTAATAATTGCTGTCTGGTTATCAACAGTGATCTATGATGATTGGGTTGATAGTGTTAATGCTGGTCTTTTAAAGTGAGTGCGTCAATATTAATATATTCCAAAAGAGTACCGGCCAATTAAACGTTCAGGGAATTTTATCCTAATTTGGTTGCTGTGCATTCCACTATGTTTTAATTTCTCAATTGTTAATAAATATAACCTAATCTTGTTGATCTACCTGTCATCAAATAGCACTGTAATTTCACATGCCAGAATTTAGCATCTTAAATAAATGTCTTTAAGATAACCATCTCAATAACTAAATACAAAATGTTTTCTGCAGGAATGAAATACTACTTACACTCCATCTGGAGTACTTTCATCAACTCAAATCTATCTTATTGCTTACAAAAATAATCATTATACCTGAAGTTTTTTTTAAGTTATCTGAAAACTTTTTTGTCATATTTTCATTCTTTATCACTTGTTGAGAAATTTTAGTAAGTTCCTGAATCAGAGAATCTCCTTCTTTCAAATTAAGTTGTTATTACAAAATCTAATCATTCATGTCATCACTCGTAGTGATTCAACACATTAAAACTATAGCTCTCTGGCACTAACATCAAGAATCATATGCTTCCCTTTAACACTATAGTATTTCTGTTGAAGCTGTTACAGTATTCCTGGAAATGGTTTAGCTTGTCTGTGTGATACATTTTCATTAAAAATATCTCATTTAGAATAAGTCATAGTGATTCAACTGATGTCTGCAAAAGACATTAACATACATAGTCAATAAGCATTAATATTATGTTTAATACAGAGTGTTTCACTCAATATATTGACATCACTTTGCGGACAAAAATATTCTGTTGATATTACAGGAAGTATTCACAATTATTTAATGTCACTTAAATATTTTGCATAATGCAAGATGTTAAACCTTTATTTTAAAAGAAAGTAACACTTGGCTTTTGTGATTTTCTTGAGCATTCAAAATGAAATGCTCTGACTTTAGAAAAAAATGTCCCTACCACTTCTATTTGACAGCATAGCCATATCTGAAAAATGATGTAAGATTCAGCAAGGTCCAAAAGAACAGAATTAGCTTTATAAGGACATGTTGGGAAAGTATTTTTTCCATGATAATATTGCACAAAACAAATACACATACTTATTAAGTCATTGAAACAGACATGAGAGAAAAGACAGTTAAAATAACTATCTGTCATAGTAATTATTAATGATGAAATCTTAGATGGGATTCTGTCCAATTAGTTTCTGTGACTCTCAAGTTCTGCATAAATTTGATAAAATTTGCTTGTTTGCATCGTGATTTTTCTGAGGCTCTCTTTCCTGGGCAAATCTCCAGATTGGCAAGCTCAAGCGGATTTTAAAATAGCCTTTCCATATATCACCCACACTTGTCCTGCTTGGGAATGGATTGACGTTTGAGCTTTGAGGGTTGTAACTAAGCTGCTTTACTCTGCAGAAAAGTTCATTTTACTTCAGCTGTTGCAGATACCGCCCTTACCTCCCACTAATTCAGTGTTTTCCAATTGTTTCAGCCTGCTTCCAACAGCTCAAGCACACCATTCGAGGTTCACAGTAAAAGAATGCCATGAAGAGTAACTTTTCCAAACTCATTCTTCACTCTTGACATGTTATATAACTTTCCTACATGGATAAAGTATAATAATACTTTTATTTTTCTTTCCAGTTCAGATAGGGAACTGCTATACTGTCCAATCTGATGTCTGTTTCTAACCTTTAAACATTTAATTTATTCTTATTAATGAGGTTTAATCTTTATAATCTAATTTGTAAAATAAATTAAAAATTTTTGAATGATCTCAATCAATCCATGTATTTTCTTTTCTAAGAGTAAAACTTTCTTAAAAAGCATAGAGAAGGTAGAAGAGGATCTCAAAATATAAATTAAAAGTACGAATCTAAAATCTGGCAGCACCTATCACATACAAAATGCAACTTAATATATTTCATTTGGGCATGACTAGTACTAATAGCAGACCATTAATGAGGTCTAGATCATAGACTCATAGAATGTTAGAATAGACCTAGAAAGAATCTATAAGCTGATCTAGGTCAAAACTCCTACCTCTTCGCTTTCAAGAAGAGGAAAATGATTCTCATAGAGCTAAATGCTTGGCTAAAGTCAGATAACTACTTACAGAGCAGAAATTAAACCCAGAGCCTCCTAATTTCTGTGCCATTGTACTTTTTCCTAAGAATAATAAGTGTAGCTTATGTAATCCTTTATTTACAGCAAAAGTAGCCCCACATACATGCCCTTTGACAGTGGATAAAGATCATCACCTTCATATTAAATAGCAAGTTTTATTACTTACACACTGATTAAGAGAAGGACTAAAGTACATGATTTTCCACTTGCTCACTAGGTTACACCCAATGATTTTTCATTGTTTTATTTCATAACCAAAACAAGAAAAGTGGTGAAATAGTATTTAGTTCATATAAGTTTCCAGCAAATATGTATGAAAATGGTTTAAGTGTATATTCCAATGAGTTAAACAATAGTTTCAGTGTTGATAATATGTTTGCTCTAGAGAAGAATATAGTAGTTGATAAGACCATTTTGTGAGCCAGAATAACTGAATTCAGACACCACAGTTTACTCATATGTTAATGAAAATAGATTAATGAAAGTACTGACCTCACAGGGATATCTGATGAAATGTGTTAATATGGCTATGTCGATATTTTTATCAACCACCATTACTATTTTTTCAAAGGTTTGTAGTAACAAACTGTTTTAAAAACAATGACTACATTATGTTCATGATAATCTGTTCTCTATGAAGGATACATTCTTTTAATAAAATATTTACTAGCAAATTGCATCTGAGGCATTTTTTGGTTGAAGTTAGAACCATAAGCAATAAGATTTCAACATTAAAAATGTATGGTATATAAATGACTTTATACTAAGCTCCAGCTAAAAATAATTGCTGATCAAGGTGTTAAAACTTAAAAATCTAAAGTAAAAAGTTTTCTCCCATATGTCCCCTATGGCTTACTGACATCATATTCTCCCTCACTTTACTTGTATGAAAAAAAAGTATATTGAACAAGATAATCTCTAAGAAATTTCCAGTCCTAAAGCTTTAATTGCATTTTTTGATTTTATGTCTCATTTTCAAAGGAAGCTTTTGCACTCTCAGAAATAGGTAACAAAGTAAATGTTTGCTAAAAAGTAAGCATTTCAGCTTTAAGTAATAGATAAATTTAAGTAATAGATAGATTTAAGTGTTTCAGGTTTAAGTAACAGATAGATCATCTTTTGGATTTTTCTAAATGTTAGGTTTCCAAAAAGAACACAGCGGCAATTTAGTATATAGAATAGCTTTGTTGAAAGTGAATGATAGGGTACCTGTGTAAACATTTAGTGAAATTAGAATCCTGAAAATTATTTTAGACAGATAAATTTAGACAGTAAATATGGGGTTAAATCACAGGAAACATTTCATAAGAAACAATGTTTACTCTAAGACCAGTATTTTCCGGAGCTTTTCATTTATGTTATAGAAGCCATTTCTCACCTCGTTAGTTGGAATTCTCCAGAGAAACAGAACCAGTAGTACGTATATATAGAGATAGCCTTATTTATTAGAGAGGAATTGGCTTACATGGTTGTGAAAGCTGAAAAGTTCCAAGATCTGTAGTCAGTAAGCTGGAGTTCCGGAAGAGTCAATGGTGTAGTCCCAGTCTGACTCCAAAGGACTAAGAACAAGTAGAGTTGATAATGTGTGTTTTAGTTCAGGGACCAGCAGGATTGAGAGCCAGGAAAGGATGATGTTTAGTTTGAGTCTGAAGGCAGAAAAAAAAGGCACATGTCCCGGTTCAAAGTAGTCAGGCAGGAGGACTTCCCCCGTTACTCAGCATTTTTGTTCTAGTAAGGCCTTCAACTGATTGGATGAGCCCCACCCACATTGTTGGGTGGGGGAAGGCAGCAAACTACTACACTCAGTCTACAAAAATGTTCATTTCATCCAGAAACAACCTCACAGACACATCCAAATTAACATTTAATCAAATGCCTTGGTGTGCCATGACCCAGGAAAGTTGAGACATAAAATTAACTATCACACTCACCTTCCTAAAAGTGACTGGGTATTATACTGGTGCACCCTTTCTCTCTCTCCACCTTGCAACCCATGGTTGAAGGTGCACAAAAAGCCCTGCTTTCTGACTTCAGGGAATGACAAACTGTCTCATCATTTGTGGTCCAAGTTCACAGGGGATCAGAACGAACTTAGTCTTCACCTGAAAGCACATCTTTGCAGCTCCTTCTCCTTCTCCACCTTGCTTCCATCACTCCCTTACTTGTTTCTCCTGAAAACACTATCTTAATAAGTCAATAGCGTAAAATTTCCTATTGCAGGTCTGCTTCTAGGGAACCAGACGTAAATAATAGCTTTGTAGCCTTTGGAAAAACTGTGGGAGAAGTCCAAGAAGGTAAAGAGTATTTATACTTTTTTCAACCTCTCCTCAGCAAATCTTCAGTTATCTATTTTTATAATTTAAACTTTAATTTTATATAAGTATATGAGTTTTACATATATACAGACTAATGTACATCAAAGTATATAGCAATTCTTACATAAATTAATATTCAATATTTTTGTTACAATTTGTAGTTATACCTATCCTCTACACTTTGTCTATATGATTTTTAAAAGTGGAAGGTCTTTATACAGCATTTAAAATGTGAGAACATGTAAACAAGCATCCAATGGAGAATCAAGGAGTGAGACTGGATCTATAAGGGAAAGAAATATAATATTCTTGATATTCTTTAAAATTGCCACTCAAAGTAGAATCTTCCAAGACTAAAGTCAACAGATCTTCTTTCCCATATCCTGTCTTCTGCTGTATCATGGTTAACTCATGTGGCCTCTCATCTATGATGAGATCTGGTATGAATCATAATAGTATGCTCATAGACATGCCCATGCTCATGGACATGCCTCTCGTATCTGTTATCTGCTTTGTTTCCTTTTTTCTTTTTGCTAAGGTAACTTTTTCCAAACCATGTCCTCAGTTGGCTAATATTTCATAATTAAGACCCTTCAGTTGGTTGACCATTATGTACGGATTTTGATTGCCTTTCTTCTGTATTTTCGCAATAAGCTAATTATCACTGCATGCACATGGGCTTATTGGCTACACAATCATTAGAGTAATATATTATAGTTAAATACTCTAACAATGTAATTATAGATGCACACAGATAGAAGATAGTATTTACAAAATGTGAATTATAAATCATTGAAAGAAACACATTCTGTTTAATTCTGAATGTAAACAAATGTAAACCAGACTGTTTAACCGTATCTGTGTATCCCATGCTTGATCTAAGGGTGTCTTGCACTACCTTATAATGAACCAGATAAAAAGTAGATTAGCATTCCCTTTTTGCTTTTCCTAATTTCATTTTATTTAATAAAAATTGCATGAACACTGAACTTATCTATTTACTCCCTTATAGTTGAAACAATCTAAAATAGTGAAAGAACCATGAATTACAGAAACCAGTAAGTACAACCATTAATTCAGAAGAGTTAGCTAAATATATGATAAAGTCCTCGGCCATTACAACTCTGAGTGTGATCCATGAACAGTAATTTCTCAAGATGCCCTAGAGGGGAGAAACTTTTTTTCATGTTCAAATAGATTAGGGAAATACTGTTTGTTATACCTACAATTTTAGACATCACACTTTGCATTGGTATATTAAATATTCTAAGCTGTTCTCATTTAAGCTGAAGCAAAGCTAATCTAAATGAGAAACAACAACAACAAAATCCTGTTTAATGTTATTTAACAAACCATTACAAACAATGGACTTTGGATATTATTTGTAACTAACACTTATTTATAAAACTTGAGTTCCATGTATCATATTTGGGGTAATAAAAGTTAATGTATTACATAAGAAAACAAAATTATTTAGGAGTTAGAGCATGGTTACTCATTTTTAAACAAAAGGATAAACAAATAATCAGTACTTGAATCTCCTTAATTTAAATAACTAACTTAATGAATAGAGCCTATTCTCAGATAGTTTTAATGATAGAAAAAGGCTTCGTCAAGCCATAAAGATTCTATTTTCACTACATATTTATCAATAAGAATTGAGGATTTCATATAGTGTACTATTTTCGTAAACTATTTTCATGAAACAAGGTAATGCTATTTATGGTTCTTAGATTATTTAAAATCGTGAAAATTTTTCAATTAACAGTAAATTCTGATGCCTTAAAAATACCTGTTTTATCAAAAAGAAGTTGGTAGAAGTGTCCTTGGAATGCTACAGGTTTCAGCCCATTTGAGCTTCTGTATAGACACTCCTTTTTATTAGGCCCCAGTCTCATTCCAGACACCAGCCCAACTTGAAATGCACCCCAAAAACTTGGATAGAGCCTGAAAACTCACCAACCAAGCCAAGTAATTATGCTGAACCCCCTTGGGCACTCCCTAATTGGATGTCCTGGGTCCTCCCAGTTCTTAGTCCTTTAATACCTGTTTTTCTCTTTCTCTTACTCCATTTAGTTTTTCAATTCATACAAAACGGTATCCAGGCCATCACCAATAATTCTATAAGACAAATGTCCCTTCTAACAACCCCACAATATCACCCCTCACCACAAAATCTTCCTTCAGCTTAATCTCTCCCACTCTAGGTTCTCATGCCGCCCCTAATCCCACTCGAAGCAGCCCTGAGAAACATCGCCCATTATCTCTCCATACCACCCCCCAAAATTTTCACTGCCCCAACACTTTACCACTATTTCATTTTATTTTTCTTATTAATATAAGAAGACAGGAATGTCAGGCCTCTGAGCCCAAGCTAAGCCATCATATCCCCTGTGACTTGCACGTATACATCCAGATGGCCTGTCTTGCCTTAACTGATGACATTCCACTACAAAATAAGTGAAAATGGCCTGTTCCTGCTTTAACTGATGACATTACCTTGTGAAATTCCTTCTCCTGGCTCATTCTGGCTCAAAAGCTCCCCCACTGAGCACCTTGTGACCCCCACCCCTGCCAGCCAGAGAATAACCCCTTTTGACTGTAATTTCCCACTACCCACCCAAATCCTATAAAATGGCCTCACCCCTATCTCCCTTCGCTGATTCTCTTTTTGGACTCAGGCTGCCTGCACCCAGGTGAAATAAACAGCCTTGCTGCTCACACAAAATCTATTTGGTGGTCTCTTCACATGGACGTGCGTGATGATATGACAGTTTTTTTTTTTTTTAGTTAATTATGTAATCGTGGAAAATTTACTTGACCTTGGACAATTTATCAAAATATATCAATCACACTTTCTTTATTCATCTCTAGAATTACTGTTAGGATCAAATAAAATATAAGAAAACATACTGAAAAGAATCAAAAAACATGGTATAATCGAAAAGATTTAAATTGTAACTTTTACTAGGAAGTATCTTAAATTCTGTTAATACTAGTGTTCACCTAGAAAACAAAATTTATTTATTCAAAATTTATTTATTGACTGGAGTGCCAAGTATGTGCCAGTACCTGTTCTAGAAGCTTTCCATATGTAATTAAGCAAGAAAGACAAATCTGTAGAATTATTATCTTGCTGGATACCACAATATAATACCTTTGCTTTTTCTGGCTGGTCATAAATCTTATGCTTTTTGCCAACTCCAAAATAAGAGAAAGTTTGCCAGAGGGATCTTAGTTGGTGAATACATTAGTCTTTTGTAACTAATTGCTGTAAAATTATTGTTATATCAGAGTCATGGGAACCAGAACAACTTCATCTTGAATAGAGGCTGGATAAAATGAGGCTGAGACCTGCTGGGTTGCATTCCCAGAAGGATGAGCATTCTTGGTGACAAAATGTTTACAGTTAAGGGAATAGATGAATAATGTTTGCTAAACAGACCCAGAACTTAACAAAGCCAGGAAATATCCTGATATCCCACATCTAAAGGACAAAAGCATTCCTTTTTTTTGTTTTTTGGAGTTGGAGTTGGAGTCTCGCACTGTTGCCCAGGCTGGAGTGCAGTGGTGCAATCTCGGCTCACTGCAAGCTCCACCTCCTGGGTTCACACCATTCTCCTACCTCAGCCTCCGGAGTAGCTGGGCTTGGTGACAGGCACCCGCCACCACACCCGGCTACTTTTTTTGTGTTTTTAGTAGAGACAGGGTTTCACCGTGTTAGCCAGGATGGTCTCGATGTCCTGACCTCGTGATTCGCCCACCTCGGCATCCCAAAGTCATGGGATTACAGGTGTGAGCCACCTCGCCCGGCCAACAAAAGCATTCTTAGTTTAAGAGTAAGTTTCTTGCCAAAGTCAACAGTTACACAAAGATTAATAATCTTTTGTCAGGAGTCCCTGTAGTGGAGCCCATTTCCCCCATGACTTTTTGCCTTTGTTTTTTATTTTATTTTATTTTTATTTTTATTTTCATTCAGTTGTTTTAGGGGGATAATGTGGTGTTTCATTGCATGGACAAGTTCTTCAGTGGTGATTTCTGAGATTTTGGTGCACCCATCACCTGAGCAGCATACTCTGTACCCAATGTGTAGTAGTTCATTTTTCACCCCCTGCCCATCTTCTCTCCAAGTCCCCAAAGTTCGTTACATAACTCCTATGCCTTTGCATCCTCATAGCTTAGCTCCCACTTTTAAGTGAGAACATAAAATGTTTGGTTTTCCATTCCTGAGTTACTTCACCTAGAATAATGGTCTCTAACATCTAGGTTGCTACAAATACCATTATTTTGTTCCTTTTTATGGCTGAGCAGTATTCCATGGCGATATATATATATATATCACATTTTCTTTATCCACTTCTTGTTGATGGACATTGACACTTGTTACATATTTTTGCAATTGCAAATGGTGCTGCTATAAATGTGTGTGTAAGTGTCTTTTTCATATAATGACTTCTTTCCCTCTGGGTAGATACCCAGTACTGGGATTGCTGGATCAAATGGTAGTTCTACTTTTAGTTCTTTAAGGAATCTCCATACTGCTTTACATAATGGTTGTATTAACTTATATTCTCACCAGCAGTGCATAAGTGTTCCTTTATTATTATTATTATTTTTAACCACATAATGCCAACATCTATTGTTTTTTGACTTTTTAACAATGGCCATTCTTGCAGGAGAAAAGTGGTATCCTATCGCAGTTTTAATTTGGATCTCCCTGATGATTAGTGATGTTGAGCATTTTTTCATGTGTTTGTTGGCGTTTGTATATATTCTTTTGAGAACTGTCTATTCATGTCCTTTGCTCACTTTTGGATGGGATTATTTGTTTTTTTTCTTGCTGATTTCTTTGAGTTTCTTGTAGTTTCTGGATATTAGTCCTTTGTCGGATATATAGCTTGCAAATATTTTCTCCCATTTTGTAGGCTGTCTGCTTAGTCTGCTGATTATTTCTTCGGCTTTTATTAGGTCACACCTATTCATTTTTTGGTATGCCTAATTTGCTTTTGGATTCTTGGTCATGAATTATTTGCCTAAATCAATATCTAGAAGGGTTTGATCCATCTTGTGTTGATTTTTGTACAAAGTAAGAGATGAGTACCCAGCTTACTTCTTCTCCATGTGGCTTGCCAATTATAACAGCACCATTTGTTGAATAGGGTGTCCTTTCCCCACTGCAAGTTTTTGTTTGCTTTGTCGAAGATCAGTTGACTGTAAATATTTGGCTTTATTTCTGGGTTCTCTATTCTGTTCAATTGGTCTATGTGCCTATTTTTATGCCAGAACCATGCTATTTTGGTGACTATGGCCTTGTAGTATAGTTTGAAGTAGGGTAGTGTGATGCCTCCAGATTTGTTCTTTTTATTTAGTCTTGCTTGGATATGTAGTTTATTTTAAGGTTCCATATAACTTTTAGGGTTGTGTTTTCTAGTTCTGTGTAGAATTGATATGAGAGTGGGGCAGGGATGTGCTGGACAGAAAAACGTGGGGTCTCTGGAGAGGGCTCTACTCTCAGGCTTGTGCCCATGGAATTAAGTGAGAACTCCTATTTTTGCACCCAAATGTTGCATTTTCCAAGACCACTCTGGCCTGCCATGCCCCATATTCCATGCCCATAGAAACCTGAGACCCTAGTGGGCAAAGACACAAGTAGCTGGACATCAAAAGGAGTGGAAGAGCACACTGACAAACACCAGTAGACACCAGCAGGCCATTGAGATGGAATGACGTTGAATTTGTCTGGGGGCAGTCAGAGGAAAGTCTGGCCACTGGGCAGCTTGATTCCAGAGGAAGACCACCTACCCATTCCATTCCCCTTCTGACTCCCAATCCACCTTACTGAGAGCTACCTCCACCACATAGAACCTGTACCCATCCTCCAAGCCCATGTGTGATCTGGTTTTTCTGGTACACTAGGGCAAGAACCCGGGACACAGAAAGCCCTGTGTCCTTGACACAAGGTAGAAGGTCTAATTGAGCTGATTAACACAAGCCACAAGATGACAAAACTGACACAGCACACTGTAACACCACTCACTAGGGCTTTGAGAGCTGTAAACACTCACCCTATATGTGGCTGTGGGGCCAGAGCCCCAAAATGCACCACAACCTGCCTGTCTGCATGCTCCACCTAGGGGGTTAAGCAGTGGGGCACCAAAGACGCGAGCCACACCCCTGTCACACACCCTGGGAGGAGGATAAGGGAACTCCTCCCATTTCAGAATGATGGTGGTATTTTTATGGGAATTGCATTGAATTTATAGACTGTTTTTGGCAGTAGGATCATTTTCACAATATTGATTCTACCCATCCATGATCATGGGATGTGTTTCCATTTGATTGTGTCATTGATGATTTCTTTCAGCAGTGTTTTGTAGTTTTCCTTGTAAAGATCATCCATCTTTCATCTTTCATTGGTTAGGTATATTCCTAAGTATTTTATTTTATTTTTTACAGCTGTTGTAAAAGGAATTGAGTTCTTGGTTTGATTCTCAGCTTGCTCACCCTTGGTGTATAGCAGCACTTCTGATTTGTGTACATTGATTTTCAGTCCTGGAACTTTACTGAATTCCTTTTTCCTCTCCATGAGCTTTTTGGATGAGTCTTTAGGGTTTTCTAGTTATACAATCACGTCATTGGCATACTGCGACAATTTGACTTCCTCTTTATCAATTTGGTTGCCTTTTATATCTTTCTCTTGTCTAATTGCTCTAGCTAGGAATTTCAGTACCATGATGAATAGAGGTGGTGAAAGTGGCCATCCTTGTCTTGTTCTAGTTCTTGGTTCTTTCAGCTTTTCCCAATTCAGTATCATGTTGGCTGTGGGTTTGTCATAGATAGCTTTTGTTATCTTGAGGTATGTTCCTTCTATGTCACTTTTGCTGAGTATTTTAATCATAAAGGATGCTGAATTTTGTCAAATGCTTTTTCTGCATCTATTGAGATGATCATATTATTTTTGTTTTTAATTCTGTGTATGTGATGTATCGTATTCATTGACTTGTGTATGTTAAACCATCCCTGCATCCCTGGTATGAAGCCAACTTGATCAGGTGGATTATCTTTTGATATGCTGTTGGATTCAGTTGACTAGTATTTTGTTGAGGATTTTTGCATCTGTGTTCACCAGGGATATTGATATGTAGTTTCTTTTCTTTTTTTCTTCTTCTTCTTCTTTTTTTTTTTTTTTTTAGATGTCCTTTCCTGGTTTTGGTATTAGAGTGATACTGGCTTTATAGAATGCTTTAGGGAAGATCCCCTTTTTCCTTTCTTTTGAAATAGTTTCTGTAAGATTGGCACCAATTCTTCTTTGAATGCCTGATAAAATTCAGCTGTGAATCCATCTGGTCCTGAACTTTTTTTTGTTTACCTTTTTAAATTACTGTTTCAATCACACTACTTGTTATTGTTCTGTTAAGAGTTTCTATTTATTCCTGATTTAATCCAGGAGGGTTGTATATTTCCAGGAAATTATCCATATCCTCTAGATTTTTTTAGTTTGTGTGCAAAAATAGTAACCTTCAAAGATCTTTTTTTTTTTTTTTATTTCTGTGAGGTAGTTCTATTTGTCATGTCAGTTGTTGCCTGAATACCATGGGGTTTTTTTCATTGTGTTGTTTTGTAGGCCCTGTGAGATTTATACATTAAACAGTTTCTATTTTGGTGTATTTTAAGATTTTGTTTCTAGAATAGAACTCCTTTTATTATTTCTTCAGTGCAGGCTTGGTAGTAGCATTTGTTTGTCTGAAAAATACTTTACCTTTTCTTCATTTTTGAAGCTTAGTTTTACCAGATACAAAATTGTTGGCTGACAATTATTTTGTTTCAGGAGGCTAAAGACAGAACCCAATACTTTCTGGCTTGTAGAGTTTCTGCTGAGAAATCTGCTGATAATCTAATATGTTTTCCTTTGTAAGTTACCTGATGCTTTTGTCTCACAGCTTTTAAGATGTTTTTTCCTTTACTTGACCTTAGATGACCTGATAACTATTTGCCTGAGTGATGATCTTTTTGTGATGAATTTCTCAAATGTTCTTTGAGCTTCTTGTATTTGGATGGCTAGATCTCTAGCAAGGCCAGGGAACTTTTCCTCAATTATTCCCTCAAAAATGTTTTCCAAAATTTTAGGTTTCTCTTCTTCCTCAGGAACTCAATTTTTCTTAGGTTTGGCTATTTAACATAATTCCAAATTCCTTAAAGGCTTTGTTCATTTTCTTTTTTTTTTATCTTTCTGTAATTATGTAAATTTGAAAGCCTTGTCTTCAAGCTCTGTCTTCTACTTGTTCAATGCTGTTGTTGAAGGTTTCCAGTGCATTTTTTATGTCTCTTAAGTGTGTCTTTCATCTCCAAAGTTGTGATTATTTTTCTTTCTAATATTTATTTCTCTAAAGAATTCCTCGTCCATATTCTGTATTTTTTAATTTTTTTTTAAGTTGTTTTTCACCTTTCTCTGGTATCTCTTTGAGGAGCTTAATATAAATCTTCTGAATTATTTATCTGACAATTCAAAGCTTTAGTTTTGCTTTGGATTCATTGCTGAGGTCTTTTTGGGGTGTTATAGAACCTTGTTTTGTCATATTACCAGAATTGCTTTTTTGATTCCTTCTCATTCGGGTAGACTATTTCAGTGGAAAGGTCTGGAACTCAAGGGATGCTGTTCAAATCTTTTTCCCACAGGTGGTTTCTTGTTGTGGTGCACTCCCCCTTCCACTAGGGATGGGACTTCCTGTGAGCCACACTGCAGTGATTGTTATTGCTCTTCTGGGTATAGTCACCCAATGGGGCCACCAGGCTCTGATCTGGTGCTGGGGAATGTCTGCAAAGTGGATTGTGATGTGATCTGTCTTCAGGTTTCCCAGATATGGCTACCAGCACTTGCTCTGGTGGAGGTGGGAGGGGAGTAAAGTAGACTCTGTGAGAGTCCTTGGTTGTAGACACATTTAGTGTGCTGGCTTTCTTGAATGCTTGTTATGCTAGCAGTGAAACTGTCACATGGACAGACACAGGACCACTGGTTAGCCGGGATGTTGCAGGTAGCGGAATTAGCTGTTGTTTCCTCCTTCCTGGGAACAGGGTTATTCTATATGAGTTTCTGTAAAGCCCTGAGTTGGTTGGCCTCCAGCCATGAGGCCTCCAATCTCTCAAGAGAGCACCAGAGATTTTTGCCTGTCTCATGGAATTTGCAGTGACCTGCCACTTCGTTCAAAGTATCTGTGATGTGAATTCTTTGGTTTTAACCAGCATTGTACCAAAAGTGGGTACATTCCTTCTCTGTCTAGAAGTAACCATTATTTTATTTCTTTACTGTGCTAATAAACTTGTTTTCACTTTACTTTGTGGACTGTCTCCAAATTACTTCTTGCATGAGATCAAGAACGCTGTGCTCTGCCTTTAGGTTTGGGGCATGTCTGTGTTAAATAGCATATAGCTCGATATTTTTCTTTAAATCCTGTCTGACAATCCATGTTTTACCATAGTAATGACATATTTAGATTTATTTTTATCATTTATTTTTGTATTCTCTGTTTGTTCCACTTTTCCTGTACTAAGAAAATACTAACAAAAGAAATTATTTTCATTATATTCCCAAAAAGTTAGAAATCAATAATTAAAAAAAAAAAAAAAAAAGAACGCTCTCTTGGGGTCTGGATTAGGAGACATTTCCAGTAACAGTTACATAATTAGTAGAAAGCACGCATTCAAATGATAGCCTTAAGTCCTATAAGTTGTGTGATATTGAAAAGTTACATTTTAATGTAAGTTTATACAATGGAAATAAACACATTCATTCAGCTAACACTTATTGAGTATCTACTAGGTTCTCAGTACTATTTCTCTCTCTCTCTATGTATATATATCAATCTTATATATATTCATATATTTATCTCATATATAGTCATATATATGATACATATATATCATTAGAAGGAAATAAAAATATTTCATGCCAAAATATAGCTGTTGATATAATGAGTACTTTAAATTAAAATCTCTTAGAGATTAACAAGTCCTGGAATAGGCTTTTTCCCTATCTACATAAAGATAAGAATGGACCTACCAAAGAGAACAATTATTCCTGTCCCCCTCTTTGTTATCTCATTATCCGTTACAGGAAAGAAAACCAGAAACGTAACTACATTTCAACAGAATCCTTTTCCAGAAACACCGTCTCTAAGATTTCCTTAATTCCATAGAGAATTATTTACAATTTTATTTCTGTTCCCTAGTAACCATTTATTGTACGTTAGTAGAATTCCTCTTTTTCACCCCCAAATTAACTCATTTTACCGGGATCCAAACCTTCATTCTATGCAAGATGGTAAATACTCCTCTGCACCTCATTGGGAAGTTGGTCTTCACTTCGTTCTGAAGTCTCCCATGTATGTGCCTTTAATAAATTTGTATGCTTTTTCTTGTATTAATTAATCTGCCTCATGTCAGTAATTTTCAGTGAATCTTTTTGAGACGGAGGTCTCGCCTCTGTCACCCAGGGCTGAGTGTTGTGGGTCTCATCTCAGCTCACTGCAGCTCCGGCCCCAGGTTCCCCGCCATTCTGGCCTCAGCCTCCCGAGTAGCCGGGACTACAGGCGCCCGCCACCTCGCCCGGCTAGTTTTTTTTTTGTATTTTTTAGTAGAGACGGGGTTTCACTGTGTTAGCCAGGATGGTCTCGATCTCCTGACCTCGTGATCCGCCCGTCTCGGCCTCCCAAAGTGCTGGGATTACATTCAGTGAATCTTAGAGGGCCAAGACCCTTGTCCTCCACACACTGGAGAAATGGACTGTGCCCCTTCCTTAGTGAAGTATATATTTCAATTCAGAACATACGCAAATCTTATGTTCCTGGTAGATATTTAGAGAAAGAATCAAGAAGGTGACTATAAGAAGACTACTTAGTACATTGCCTGGCATGAAGTTGATGTCCATTAAATGGTAACTAAAAAGAAATATTTATATAAAATAAATATGTTTTATTATCAAGATAAAAAATTACTTCTAATTTTCATATACTCTTAAAACGAATAATCCCACTAATCATGAATTTAAGATAGTATCTATGCATATTTTATTGAGGTTATTAGTGCAAAACAGGAAATATTTGGTGAGTTCATAAAAAAAAAAATTGTAACATTTTAAAGTTATACCACAATGGAATATTTCACCAAGGGAGGACTTTGTAAATGGCAACTTTTTCTCATTATGAAGTTGGCAGGTAATGATGACTGGACAGAATGCATGGTGAGATTACTAATCGGCAATAAAGCAGGCAGTGTAACATCAAATCCACTACCATTCCAATTCTGCAGAGCAAATTACTAAGAGGATGTGTTCCTGGTGGAAATTGGATGTGTATTGTTTAAGAAATTGAAAAAAGACCACTATGCAATTGTAGGCTGCTTATCACCAGCTCTCTGAAGGTAGGAGTAAAGCCCTCATTTCTAATATTTGCAAATTCCTGTGATGCTATTATTTTGTACTGTTCAATTATTTCATGCCTTGTTTATTCAACATTGCCAGAGAAGAAAGCAACATTATTACTGAAACATAAATACAACTAAGAATATATTTCACACTTATAGAAAGAAAAGGTATAATAAACACCCATTTGTTTATAACACAGAAAGAACAATGTTAACTTTCTGTCATATCTTCATCAGATAAGGATATCTTAGGTTTTGAAAACTGTGTTATAACATAAATAAAGAACATTCAGAGTAAGATTTTTTAAATTTTTTAATTTTTTATTTCAATGGATTTTGGGGGGAAAGGCAGTGTTCGGTTACATGAATAAGTTCTTTAGTTGTGATATCTGAAATTTTGCAGCACCTATCACCCAACAGCGTACACTGTACCCAATTGTAGCCTTTTATCTCTTGTCACCCCCTACCTTTTCCCCCGAGTATCCATTGGTTTTGTTTGTTCTTGTTTCTCCAGTTTTGTAGATGTGACCTTAGATTGTCTATTTTTGATCTTTCAGACTTTTTGATATAGGCATTTAATCCTGTGAACTTTCCTCTTAGCACTGCTTTTGCTGTATCCCAGTGTTGATAAGTTGTGTCACTATTGTCGTTCAGTTCAAAAAAAATTTTAAACTTCTATCTTGATTTCATTGTTGACCCAACCATCATCCAGGAGCAGGTTATTTAATTTCCATGTATTTGCAAGGTTTTGAGGGTCCTTTCAGAGTTTATTTCCAATTTTGTTCCACTGTGGTCTGAGGGAATACTTGATATAATTTTGATTTTTTTTTTTTTTAATTTGCTGGGACTTGTTTTGTGGCCTATCATATGGTCTGTCTTGGAGAGTGTTCCATGTACTGATGAGTAGAATGTGCATTCTGCAGTTGTTGGGTAGAATGTTCTGTAAATATCTGTTAAGTCCATTTGTTGTAGAGTACAATGTAGGTCCTTTGTTTCTTTGTTGACTTTCTGTCTTGATAACCTGACCAGTGCTCTCAGTGGAGTATTAAAGTCCCCCACTTTTACTGTTTTGCTGTTTAGCTCATTTCATCAGTCTAGTAGTAATCGTTCTGTAAATTTGGAAGCTCCAGTGTTAGTTGGATATATATTTCGATTTGTGACATTTTCCTGCTGGCCTAGTCCTTTTATCATTATATAATGTCCCCTTTTGTCATTTTTAACTGCTGTTGCTTTAAAGTTTGTTTTATCTGATAGAAAAAAACAGTTATTCCTGATCACTTTTGGTGTCCATCTTCATGAAGTATCTTTTTTCACCCACTTACATTAAGTTTATATGAGTCCTTACGTGTTAGTTGAGTCTCCTCAAGACAGCAGAAACTTGGTTGGTGAATTCGTATCCATTCTGTCATTCTGTATCTTTTAAGTGGAGCATTTAGGCCATTTACGTTTAATGTTAGTATTGAGATGTAAGGTACTATTCTATTTGTGTGTTATTTGTTGTCTGAATACCTTTTTTTTTTTTAATGTTGTTATTGTTATATAGGTCCTGTGAGATTTATGCTTTAAGGAGGTTCTATTTTAGTGTATTTTGAGGAGAATTTGTTTCAAGAGTTAGAGCTCTTTTTAGCAGTTCTTGTAGTGCTGGCTTGGTAGTGGCAACTTCTCTCAGCATTTGTTTATCTGAGAAAGACTGAATCTTTCCATCATTTATGAAGCTTAGTTGCAC
The DNA here is from genome assembly GCF_008728515.1 of Papio anubis. Classification (NCBI taxonomy): domain Eukaryota; kingdom Metazoa; phylum Chordata; class Mammalia; order Primates; family Cercopithecidae; genus Papio; species Papio anubis. The sequence continues at coordinate 126,007,706 of NC_044977.1, forward strand.
TGGATACAAAAGTTTTGGCTGATAATTGTTTTGTTTAAGGAGGATAACAGTAGGTCCCCATTCCATACTGGTTTGTAGGGTTTCTGCTGAGAAGTCTGCTTTTAATCTGACAGGTTTTCCTTCATGGGTTACCTCATGCTTTTGCCTCACATCTCTTAAGGTTCTTTCCTTCATCTTGACTTTAGATAACCTCATGACTATGTGCCCAGGTGAATTTTTTTTTTTTTTTTTTTTTTTTTGTGATGAATTTGCCAGGTGTTCTTTGAACTTCTTTTATCAGAGGTCTGGATCTCTGGCAAGGTTGGAGATGTTTTCCTCAATTATTCCCTCAAATACGTTTTCCAAATTTTTAGATTTCTCTTCTTTCTTGAGAACACCAATTATTCTTAGGTTTGGACATTTAACATTGTCCCAAACTTTTTGGAGGCTTTGTTCATTTTTTAAAAAAATTCTTTTGCCTTTGACTTTGATGATTTGAGTTAATTCAAATGCCTTGTCTTCAACCTCTGAATTTTTTTTTCTGCTGTTCAACTTGATTGCTTAGACTTTGCAGTGCATTTTGCATTTCTCTAAGTGTGTCCTTGATTTCCAGAGGGTGTACTGTTTTTTATTTATGCTATCTATCTCACTGAAGAATTTTCCTTTTATATCTTGTATCTTTTTAAAAATTTCTTTAAGTTGGACTTCATCTTTCTCTGGTGCCTCCTTGATTAGCTTAATAATTAACGTTATGAATTATTTTCTGGCAATTCAGAGATTTCATCTTAGTTTGGATCCATTCTTGGTGAGCTGCTATAATTTTCAGGGAGTATTAAATAACCTTGTTTTCAGGGGGTATGAAAGAACCAGAATTATTTTTTTGGTTCCTTCTTATTTGGGTAGACTATGTCAGTGGGAAGCTCTGGGATTCAAGGTCTGCTGTTCAGATTATTTTGTCCCTCAGGGTGCTCCCTTAATGTGGTGTTCTGCTCCTTCCCCTAGGAATGGGGCTTCCTGAGAGTTAAACTGTAGCGATTGTTTCCGCTCTTCTGGGTCTAGCCACCCAGTGGAGCTACTGGGCTCCAGGCTGGTACTGAGGAGTGTCTTTAAGGAGTTTTGTGATGTGATATATCTTCAGGTCTTGCAGCCATAGATACCAGCACCTGCTCTGGTGGAGGTAGCAGGGGAGTGAAGTGGAATTTGTGAGCTGCTGTGGTTGTATTTTTATTCGGTGTGCTGCTTTTGTTTTTTTTGGCCTCCAGCCAGGAGGTGGCACTTTCGAGACTGCATCAGCTGCAGCCCTATAAGGAAATGCAAACTTGCCCTAGGCACACCTGGTTAAGTAGTCAGGTTTCTTGGGCAGTGTGCAGGGCCATAGAGTTCCCAAGAGATTATGATTTTTGTCTTCAGCTACCAGGGTTGGTAGAGACAGATCACCAGGTGGGGGGAGAGATACGGGTATCTAAGCTCAGCCTGTCCTTGGGCGGGGCTTACTGCAGCTGCTGTAGGGGATGGGAGTGTGGTTCCCAGTCCAATGGAGTTATATTCCCAGGGTGATTATGGCTGCCTCTGCTGGGTCATACAGTTCACCAGGTACGTGGGGAAAAGCCAACAATCACAGGCTTCACTCTGCTGTCATGCAGCCTGCAGTCCTAAAGGGTGTACTCAGTCCCACTGTGCTTCCCCAACAGCACCAAGTCTATTTCCAGGTAGCCAGTGATCAGGGCTGAGAACTTGCCCCAATCCACAAGCCTCCCCGCTGAGAAAGCAAACAGACTCATAAGTTTTCTTCAGCATCTCAGGGAGCCTGCAGTGGTGATTAAGTTGCTTCAAAGGGTCTGTGGATTTTCTTAGCTTTCCTGGTATCTTCCTGCGGTAGTTCTTAGAGCAAAAGTTCATAATGTGAGTCTCCACACACTGGTCTGTCTCAGTGGGAGTTGCAAGTTAGTCCTTCCTCCTATCTGCCATCATGATTCTCTCTACTTCAGAATATAAATTTGCCCTGCAATTTATTTTAATCATGATAAACATTATAAGGTTAGGAAATATCCTTCATTACTTAGTGTAAACATAATTCAAAACTTTTAAAATATGATGTAACTTGAAATGTTGTTTGTCTTTACCTATGAGTTGAAAGTATAAGAAATAAAGCACTGTCAACAGCCAGGTACAGTGGCTCACATCCCAGCACTTTGGGAGGCTGAGGCAGGCAGATCACAATGTCAGGAGTTCAAGACCAGCCTGACCAATATGGTGAAACCCCGTCTCTACCAAAAATACAAAAATTAGCCAGGCTTGGTGGCACATGCCTGTAGTCCCAGTTACTCAGGAGGCTGAGGCAGGAGAATTGCTTGAACCCAAGAGGCGGAGAGTGCAGTGAGCCTAGATTGAGCCACTGCACTCCAGCCTGGGTGATGGAGTGAGACTTCATCTCAATTTAAAAAAAAAAAAAAAGAAAGAAAGAGAGAAAGAAAGAGAGAAAGAGAGAAAGAAAGAAAGAAAGAAAGAAAGAAAGAAAGAAAGAAAGAAAGAAAGAAAGAAGGAAAGAAAGAAGAAAGAAAGAAAGAACTGTCTACATTATACATTTATATTCTTGATTTTGGAGTATGCTTAAGCAATAAATTCTGACACCACTTACCTTGAGTTGAGCCAAACTTCACAGGTTAAGGATATAGATTTCCAAAAGAATGCCCTCACTACAGAGCTGGCTACTAATTTAAGGCTTCTACTACTCCTCAGCTTCAGTAATTCACAGAACTAAAGAAAGTGCTATTCTTATGATTAGAGTATTAGTATAGCAAAAATATACAAATCAGAACCAGTCAAAAGAAGAGATTAGTAGGGCAAGGTACGGAAGGATCTTAAATAAGGAACATCTTTTGCCTTTTCCCCAAGGAGTCAGGAGGAATCACCCTTCTGTCATATCTACATATGTAGATTATGTAGATTATTGCCAATAATATGTAGATTATTGCCATATGTAGATTATTGCCAATCAGGGAAGCTCATCTGAGATTTGTGCTCACAGTTTTTATTGGGGTTTTGTTAGGTAGACATGATTGATTCAATCATTTGTTATGAGATTGAACTGAGTCTTCAACCCCTCTCCTCTACCCAGAGGTTGTGTTATTATCACATGGTTCAAGGCTCCTAAACCTCTAATCATATTGTTGGTCTTTCTGGTATGTACAGCCTCTATTCTGAGCCATCTCATTAACACAAGCTTTCTATGGGCGCCCATGAATTACCTCCTCAGGAGAAATGTATCATCATCAAGTCTCACCAAGAATGATAAAGACATTCCGTTCACTAAAGATTTGCATCCTTTCCGAGGATTTAGAAGGTACTTCTTGGGAACTGGAGGCAAAGGCCAGCCAAATTCTTAATTACATAGGAGTTTATTTTGAAATTTTTATCCTATCAGTATGATCTAAAGTATATAAATTGTTATTTCATATTATCTTCACTATTGAGTATGGAGAAATTCAGAAATGTCCACTTATACAAAAGTTATTTCTAGTGGAAAAGCCCTGGCTATAAAGTCCACAGCACCATGTTTATGCTTCAGGTAGTAGAAAACAAAGGGCATAATGCTGAAGCCAGAGGCCACGGGTTTGAGCTCTAGTTCTGTTATATACTAATGGTGATTTTGGACTAATTGCAGCCTCTGGGTCTTAATTGGCTATTGTGAAATAGATACAGTAATAATTCTTATTCTAGCTGAATAACAAGTTGGTTGTAGTTTACAAAGAATAGCTAATGAAGATAAAAAGAAAACTATAAAACTATTTTTGTTTTTTAGAGATAGAGGCTTGCTCTGTCACCCATGCTGGGTGTGATCATAGTGCAGTGGTATGATCATAGCTCATATAAAACTCTTTATAGATGTTATTTTTAAGTCCTAGCTCTACCAGTCTTTACCTGGGTAACCTGATGTAACGAGTAAGGAACAAAGGGATACATAGATGTCTTATGACCACAATGTGCTGATGAGCTCATTTAAATTAACTTAATCCTTTAAAGAAACCTGACAAGAAGGTGTGATTATCTACATTTGGAAAGTTAAGAAAATTAAATTGGAAAAGATTAAGTACTTTGCTGAATTCACATAAGGAGTGACTATCAGACCTATTTAGGCTATACTATTCTATGTGACCTACCTAAACGGTGGACTGCAACTATATAATTCCTATGATAACTTCCAGCTGTAAAACACCGTGACATTTTCTTTTGAGAGATTACAGGTTGTGTGGTCAAAAAAGACTAGTGGCCATCTGACCTCAGCAGAAAAGAAGGCCAAGGTACTGGTAGTGGTTGTGATGTCTTTGAAAGCAAATAGTGCAATTGTTTCTCAATGGCAGATGATAGGTACTAGGTAAGAAGGTTATTTTAGCAGTTGATATAAGATATGTTATGTTATAGTGACAAAGCGCATTAAAATGTCAATGGCTTAACATAATAAAAATTGATTTCTTACTGATGCTACATACAGAACTATAAGGATTTCACTCAGACACCCAAGTGCCAAAATTGCAAAAAAGCTTAAGTTTTTGTGGGCAGGGAAGATAATACATCATGAAATAGCTTGTAAGGTTTCAGTTTGACTATTTTTTTTTTAGCTTTAAGGGGGCAACAAAGGACAATTCTATTATATGTTTAAAGGAAGGAAAGCTGGACATATTTAGAAAACACCTGTAATGAATACTGTTTCACCTACTTTCCATTTGTATAATATTCTGCAAGTTACAAATCACTGTATTCCACATTATTTCACTAATGATGACAATAATTTTGGTACTCAGAAACCAGTACACCAAAATATGAAGCATCTTTATCTTCCCAAGATTTGGACCCACCAAGGAATATAATAGTTTTCTTCCCTCTCTATAAGACCAAAGATATACCCACACGGGAACAGACCTTTTTTTGAGGTAATGACTATCTACAAGCATCTTTTAAATTCCAAAGAGAACTATTTACAAGTTAATTTATGTTCCCAGATCCATCATTTTCCCTAGTAATCGTTTATTGCCCTTCAGTGGAATTCCTCTTCTCCCCCTCCCATACATAACCTGCTTTTCTGTAACCTCATTCTGTCTGTAATCTCGATAGCGTATAAGCTTCTGTACCACATTGGGAAGTTGGGTCTTCATTCTGAATTCTCCCTTGTATACACATTAAATAAATATGTATGCCTTTTATATTATTAATTAATTTGCCTCATGTCCATGATTTTCAGTGAACCTTTATTTAGGGAGCTGAAAAACTTGGCCCCTGACAATAAAAAGCTACATTAGTAAGAGCTCAGAAATAAGCATACATGCAATATATACTTTTAGTAGGCTTGGAGTGCCTCGACTCAAATAAATTACATAAAAGTTTTGGCATTAGACTTTTGCAACCAAAGTAGTATTTTGAGGTAAAAAACTATCATAGTTATGTAAGAAATGCAAAGTTTGGGGATTTCAAACCATTTAGTTCAGGAACCGGAATAGACACAAAAATAGTGAAGCAACACAAGCAGTTGTCTATCTCTGCCACATACATATACACTTTATATATCCCATGTGAAAAATAAGTAGAAGAACCATATAATTTACTGCCCAAACTGGGACACTTTGGGAGTAAACAGGGATATTATTAATACTTACAATAAGGCAAGTATAAAGTAGGACTACCACACAAAACCAGGCATGTTTTATCGTCCTAAAAGAGTTCAGAAGGAAATTATCTTTAATGATTTAAAAATTAATTTTTCTTTCTATGTTGTAAATATATAACCATAACAGTTCAAGTTGAAAAAGGATTTATTTATCTACTTATTTATTTAACAAACGTGTGTGTACTTTATGTCAAGCACTGATCTACACTGGGGAGAGAAGTATTAATTTGCTTTAGATGAGACTTACAGAATGAAGTTACAGGTTTATAAACACAATTCTTAGTTAAGAAGCATTCAGCTGATATGTTTTGTGATACTGAAACATAGCAGATGATGATTTTTTAATTTTTGTAGAAATCTCAAAAACATTTCCCAAATATTAACTTATTTAGTTTAAAAGTCTAAACTATTTTCAGTATAAATTTGAAACTAAGTATATATGCATTGATATGTTTAAAATTAAAATAAATATAAGCAAATTACATTTTGCTTCATGATCCATGTCTCACTAAATACTGTTTGATTGCCTTAATCTATTGAATTTAAAAACAACCACCATGCAACAGAGGCAATTTCTTTAAAAAGCTTGATAATAGTACAGACATTTCATACACAAACTTAAAATGTAATAACATGAAGATTTTCAAGGTAGAATTTTCTAGCTCTACCATTGGTGGGGATCTTCTTTGACTCCCAAAGTTGGCATAACATTTAATTTAAAGTGAAAATATTTGAACTTGAGAAGATGCAGCAGAAATCTTATTGGAACTTCCCTTATCTGCTAAAGTATAAACTCCCCAAAACATAGCTGTTATTAACACTCCCCAGAGGGAGTTTCCTGCAAATTATCTGCCAAGAACATAATCCATTTATGTTACCATTAAACAACACTATAGAATCTCTCATACTCTCTCATTGGAGCCCTAAAATCTTTCCTTTCATTAAGTGGATATATAGAAACATTTACTTCCACCTATTCTATGACTTTTTCCATTATTAAGAGCTCCTTCACAAGCATATAAATCAACATTGCCTTTTCTCCTGTAAATATGTATATTGTCATTTAATTTGCAGGCCACCAACCACTGGACCCAAGTGAGAAGAGAAAAATATATATATTTTTTGCAACACATTCTTAGGTCTGTGATGTAATTTTATTTTTTTCCTTTGAAAAACTAATCTTTTCTCCTTAAATTATTTCTAAATGATTTCTAGAAAGGTTAATAAGCTGTACTATGGTCCAAATGTGTCTCGCCAATTCTTACCATAGGTTTTATATATTGACATGTGGAGACACAGTAATAAGGTTCATCTACAAACGAGGATAAAAGCCCTCATCAGACACTCAATCTGCCAACACCTTAGACTTCCCAGGCTTCAAAACTAGGAGAAATAAAATTTTATTGTTTACAAGCTAACAGTCTATGGTATTTTGTTATAGCTGCTCCCAAAAAATGAAGACAAGGTAGTATTGTTCAAGGTAGTGACTTTTTAAAATATTCATGTTACTTGATTTTAAAATTAAGAATATCAAATTTTTATTAAAAATAGTTGTGAGATTAAAAAGATTATATAATTTAAAAATGGCATGGCGTTTTGGAATGTACAGAGAGTTTAATGTAAATGTTTTGATGAATACATTATTCTAATCACTAATTCAGTTGTAGTTGTGAAGAGATTTAAAAAGTTATTCTACAAATATGGCAAAGATAAACTTAATTAGAATTACCACAGTTATTCCAGAAAAAATAAATAATATACAGAACCTAAAATATTCTGCAAAATAATCTAAAATAGCAGTAATAGCTTGACTACTCATCCAGAACATCATGCAATTGAGAAACTTGAAAGCAAGGGGCCTAGTCATTGAACACAAAACCACTTAGCTGGTGACAGTCCCACTGTCACTTGCAGCTAGCTCTGAGCTACATGTGAAATAGCAAATGAGAAAATTCACCTCAGTAGAGTAAGCAGACCCAAAAGTCCCTTTTTATCTGAAAATTATCTTTTAATGTTATCATAAGAGATATTCTGAAAGTATTTATTAATACTTACTCAGGTGGTCTGGATAGCCAATGATAAGCAATTAGAAGGGAGTATTTTTTTCTAGCAATAAGACATCCATAAAGTGTGACACAAAAGAGATATATGTCATGTCAGTCCAAAGCATTTGTAGTACACAACTGCACAAAATGTCAGGTAGAGAAGAGGTTAATTAAGCAAGGAAGAAAACAATAGGAAAGAGGGGAGGAGAAGAGGTATTTTTCAGTAACTTCTTGCAAAGAGGAAACAAAAGGAAGCTATAGATTTAGAGACTATGAACTTTAGAAAAAGCTACCAAAAGGATCTGATAAGAAAGATAATAGTATATCTGTCAAGGACAACAAATCCTGCCTTTCAAAGTTCTAATGACACAGGAGAGAATGAATCTGAGTGATAAGGCTCAATCTCCCTTTACAAATGCAGGACAAGGTAAACCACAGAGGAAATAACCAATGAAGATGAATAGAAACAGAAGAAAGTCACGTTCCTTTATCATTCAGTTTCCTTCAGGTTGCATTTTGCTATCAAATATTTTCATCCTTTAACCACCACTTTCCCTTTCACATGCCCTTGAGTAAAATGAGCATTTTATTTTCCCTGGCATCACTCCTTCTTCCTCATTCTTCTCATCTCTTTCTCCTTTTCTTTCAACTGTTATCTCATACAGAGATCCAATACCAGTCACCACTGTGTTTTAATGCAGTAAACCTTCAATTTTCTGTATGTAAATTCTGGAAAAAAATTGAAAATGTAAGTTAAAGTGTAATACATTTACAGAGAGTTTATTTTTCTTTTTCCTTTTTTTTTTTTTTTTTTTTTTTTTTGAGATGGAGTCTCACTGCAAGCTCCACTTCCCGGGTTGACGCCATTCTCCTACCTCAGCCTCCCGAGTAGCTGGGACTACAGACGCCCACCCCCTTGCCCAGCTAGTTTTTTTGTACTTTTTAGTAGAGACGGGGTTTCACCGTGTTTGCCAGGATGGTCTCGATCTCCTGACCTCGTGATCTGCCCGTCTCGGCCTCCCAAAGTGCTGGGATTACAGGCTTGAGCCACCGCGCCCAGCCGAGAGTTTATTTTTCATATGTAGCATTAACACAATCACAAAAGAAGTAGAAATCTATCATTCCAATTTTATCTTCATAAGGAAAGATTATGACTACTTTTCTCAACAGTAGTAAAACACTCAGTTGATACAAATGGGTGTGAGTTTTGGTTACATTACTTATGGTGGTCTGTCTTGTGTAACGTTTAAGGGGAATATGTAATATGTAATACTTTCCTGGATTTTAAATTAAGACTCATGAAAAATAATAGTGAATATAATTAGATTATCAAACACCAGCACACAATTAGAAAACTGTCTTTTTATATACAGAAAAATGTGTAATGTAAAATGCATGTATCATATCTGAAAATTTTATGATTTTTAAAAGTACAGATTTTATATCATAAAAGTAATAATAATAATAATGAAAACAATGCCAAGAAAAATAGCCAGAAATTTTGCCAAGTGCTTTATGATAGAACACAAGCAGAAATAATTAAGCTCAAATTCTCATCATGGTCAGTATTCTCTTAAGAAATAAGTTTTATTGGCCAGGTGTGGTAACTCACACCTGTAATCCCAGCAGTTTTGGAGGCCAAGGCTGTCAGATGAACTGAGTCTGGGAGTTTGAGACCAGTCTGGGCAACATGGTGAAACCCCATCTCTAAAAAAAAATACAAAAGGCCAGGTGCTGTGGCTCATGCCTGTAATCCCAGCACTTTGGGAGGTGGAGGTGGAGGTGGGCAGATCACCTGAGGTCAGGAGTTCAAGACCAGCCTGGTCAATAGGGTGAAACCCTATCTCTACTAAAAACTACAAAAATTAGCCGCGTGTGGTGGTGCACACCTCTAATTACAGCTACTAAGGAGGCCGAGGCAGGAGAATAACTCGAACCTAGGAGGTAGAGGTTGCAGTGAGCCTAGATGGTGCTACAGCATTTCAGCCTGGGCGACAGAGCAAGACCCTGTCTCCAAAACAAAACCAAAAAAAAAACCAAAACCAACCAAATAAACAAAACAAGAACAACAAAAATTAGCTGGGTGTGGTGTGGTGGCACACACCTGTAGTCCCAACTACATGGAAGACTGAGGTAGGAGGATTGCTTGAGCCCTGGAGTTGAGGCTGCAGTAAACCGTGATTGCACCACTGCACTCCAGCCTGGGTGACAAACAAAGCAAGGCCTTTTCTCAAAAAAAAAAAAAATTAAATTTATTGTAAAACATGCTTTTAAATCATGTAGTTAAAAAATTAACATATAGCACCTTGGCATAATTAGTATTTTGAGTTGAAAACATCTGGGAAAACCACAGAAGCAAATCTCTTTTACCTTATTCCACCCCACCCCTTCCCTTCTCCCCTGAAGAAGATCACAAAACCTAGAAAGAATTTTTTGAATTTCCCCTGAAGTAGTCATAAGATACTCATATGAGAGATGATCTCCCTGTACCCAAGGAAAAGAAACATTCTTCTATCTGAAGACAAAAGGTCACAGAGAAGAATCTGAATAACAGTCCTTGTTGCTGTAGGAACAGTGGACAACTTTCCCTTCCTCTCTGAAAGCTAGAGTCTGCGGAAATAATCTGACAATAGAGTAACAGGAGAAAAAGCATACAACGTTGTTAACGTACAAATGTGCATGGGAGCCATATAAAATACGAGAATCAAAGAAGGGCCAGATGAGGCTCAAATCCCCTCTTTATAGAGGAGAGGAAAATGGAGGATGTAGGCAATTTTTAGGAGATAGTAAATGATTTTCAAGGGAATTGATTGGGTCCAAAAGGAGACAATAATGTGTAAATAATTCTCTCTAGAAGTTGAATGGACGGAAGAATAGATTATAGCATCTGACAAAATCTATATAGGTGTGGTGACTTTTCTCAGTCTTCATTTCTGTGATATGTGTTTTATCTTTCCTGGCTAATAGAATCTCAAGGAAGTGATCGAAGGCAATTGTATTACTTAAGGAAGAGCTTCAGGTAAGGGAACTTTAGAGAGAGATTTCCCCTCTGTGTCTGGAGAGAAAAATAGATCAGAAGATCCTTGATTCTGAGGCTGTTTCTAAGGCCTTTTAAATTTCCTTTAATGTGAAATGCTCAGCATGCCAAAGTGCAAGACTATGGGGAATCATTTTCTGAGCTTCAGCACTGAGTTACCCCCAGGTTATTATCATTTGATTGATAAAGTTTAGGAAACACTACTCCAAATTATGAGAACTTGGCATTTGAGGAAACAGCAGAAGCAGAAAAGTCACTCTCAACTTCCTCTTGCCCTTCTCTCCTAAAACAATTAATAAAACCCAGAAAGTTTAGTCTTTGACCTTCTACCACTTTTCTCCCCTGGCAGGCTAGAAGATCTTCATAAGATAAATGTCCTCCCTAAACCTGGAGGAAAGGAACAGGAACATTCATATCCCTGAAGACACAGAAACACAAAGAAACATCTGAACAGACAGGCCTTGCTAAATTCCCCCCAGTTTGTTGCCATGAGATTGTACACTTGTGTTTTCCAATCATATTTCTCCATGACTATTCACTCTTCATCAAACTAAGTATAAAAATACACATTTACCTGTTTCTTTAGGTCTTTATTTCTTTATTAAGGCTCCTATGTCACATAAAATTTACACTTAATAAATTTGTGTCTTCAAGTCCAGGCACAGTGGTTGATGCCTGTAATCCCAGAACCTTGGGAGGCCAAGGCAAGTGGATTTCTTGAGCTCAGGAGTTCAAGCTACTAGGCAGGCCAAGATGAGAGGATGGCTTGAGCCCAGGGAGGCAGATGTTGCAGTGAGCCAAGATGACACCATTGCACTCCATCCTGGGTGACAGAGACAGATCCTGTCTAAAAAAGAGAAAAAAAAAAATTGTATGTTGTTTTTCTCTTGTTAATTTGTCTTTTGTTATAGAGACCATAGCTATGAACCTGAGATGGGAGGAAAAGATATATCTGTCCCTTTATGAGATAAAGCATTTTGTCCTATCATATATCTCATGACTCTTCACTCTTTATCAAACCTACTATGAAAAATACTTCTGTTTAACTGTTTCTTTGGGGGTCTTCATTTCTTTATGAAGGTTCTCCTCTCATGTAAAACTTATATTAAATAAATATGTATACTTTTCTCATGTTAATCCATCTTTTGTTACAGGGGCTATCATCACTTGATAGGTTCTTCCTGCCTTCTGCACAGACAAAATTAATCCACTGAGATGACAGCATTGCAGTAGAGAAAGAGTCAAATCGATGCAAGGCTGGCTCATTTTGGATTACTGAACTTACCACTCAAATCAGTCTCTCTGAAGGCTCAGAGGTTAGGGATTTTATAAATAATTTGGTGGATGGGGGCTAAAGAATGGATACTCCTGATTGGTAGGGGATAAAATTTAGAGGTGTGGAAAATAGTCCTCGTGCACTGGGTCTGCCTCTGCAGCCCATAGAACCAGTTGAGTTATGAGTAACAATTCTTGATGGGTGAGTCTGAAAAACATCTCAAAAAAGACCAGTCTTAGGTTTTGTAAAAGTGATGTTATCTGTAGGAGCAATTGGGGAAGTCATAAATCTTGTGACTTCTGGTCATATGACTCCTGAGCATTAAAGGACTATAGAAACTGCACCTACATCCTAGCAGAATTCTTGCCCCACCCACAGCCCTATTCTTGTGGCCTTCTGTTAGGTTTACATATGTGGTTTTGGTCCCTGAGCAAAAAGGAGGTTAGTTTTAGAGAGGGACTCTTATCATCCTTGCTTTCAAGTTAAACCAGAAACTAAATGTGCCTCAAAGTTGATTTGGCCTATGCCCAGGAAAGAACAAGGATAGCTTGGAAATCAGAAGCAAGATTAAGTGAACTGTGTCAGATTTCTCTAAGTGTCATAATTTTGTAAAGGTGGCCTCAGGGCCATTAAAATATGCCCCTTTCAGGTAGAATGGACTCTCTGTGACTAACTGAGGTGCTCAAAGTTAAAATAGAATAAGGTATCCATGGCTGGGTCAGGGAGCATTCTCTGTGTTCTCAGAAAGTTATTGTAGAAGTGTCATAGAACTTTGTTTGTTTGTTTGTTTGTTTTTTCCTACAATGAAGCCAGACCAGTTCCTCTTGTCAGTACTGAAATAGACTGTAGCTGGACATTCCACTACTGACTACCAACAAACTACCTGGTGCCAACTCATCAACCACTTGAAACCAACCAGTTAAGAGTGACAGGTGATTTAGGGCTACACAGTCATTCAATCAAGACTCTGCTTCTATTTCTCATTTCCCTGATTCCCATCCCCTGCTATTATTGCCTCTATAATCACTAACTCTCAAAACAACCCACCACCTGGCTGCTTTTGTTTTACATCACAGGTTGCATCTCCCCAATCTGCAGTTGTTTTATTTTCTTCCTTTTTTTGTTTAAGAAGATAAAGCTCTCCTTTTTTTCCTCTTTTTTTTTTTTTCTTTTACTTTTCTTTTTCTTTCTGCAGATCTCATGGTCTTTTTTTTTTAACAGGCTTTGACCATGAACCTAGGATGGGAAGAGAAAAAGACTATTTCCTCCCGTATAGTATTGAAGCATATCATCTCACAAATCCACTTGACTTTGGAAATGCTTAGAGCCACCAACTTAATTTCCCATTCACTGTCCATACATTCTATAGAAAACCTGATTATCAAAAATGTATAATCCACTGATACAGAACATATAGTCAGTCATCCCATGCAAAAGTGAGGTCTATTAAAGAGAGAGGTCCTAATGTCACTACAAAAAACATTGCTAGTCCCATGTACAAGTCAATACATTTTAAACATAATGTAAAAAAAGAATCAAGAAACATTAGATACTAGGGGAAAAAAATCAATAAAATGAATGTGAAGAATAAAAATGCAAAATGGAATAAATGACATTAGGAGACAGAGAAAAACTTTAGGATACAGAAGATAACATTAAAAAATTTCTAGATAGGCCGGGCGTGGTGGCTCAAGCCTGTAATTCCAGCACTTTGGGAGGCCGAGTTGGGCGGATCACGAGGTCAGGAGATCGAGACAATCCTGGCTAACCCAGTGAAACCCGTCTCTACTAAAAAATACAGAAAACTAGCCGGGCGAGGTGGCGGGCGCCTGTAGTCCCAGCTACTCCAGAGGCTGAGGCAGGAGAATGACATGAACCTGGGAGGCAGAGCTTGCAGTGAGCTGAGATTCAGCCACTGCACTCCAGCCTGGGTAACAGAGCGAGACTCCGTCTCAAAAAAAAAAAAAAAAAAAAAATTTCTAGATCATCATCTGAGAAAGATGGCAGATAGGAGAAAGGGCTAACATACAGTTCCCACTTGGATGGAAAGAACAGTATGTGGAAACTCACACTGTGAACTTTGGCTCCAAAAACCACCACAGAAACATACCAGGAAAACCAAAAGAATTCACAGATCCTTTGAAAGAAGCAGCACACCACTCCAAATTCCATGAAACAGGCAAAATAATGTGAGTTCCCAAAGTGTGAGAGGGCAAAACCTATCTCCAAAGAGACATCCCTGAGGAATCTGAAAACCAAATCACAGGAGAATAATTTAACCTTATCTAGAGCTGAAACTGATGTAGGGAGCCACATTGAATGTAAAAGTAGAAGAGGCAGTGGGAAGAGCCTTGTAGGCACTCAGTCTCCAGCTTGAGCCCAGGGAAGCCATCCCTGACTCTATCTCACAGGGCCTTGGGGCAAGGCAGTAAGTGGTTTTAGGGAGGGGTCACAGAATGAAAGAAGCTTTCAACTGAAATTTATAATAATTTTTACTGGGCACTAATTATGTTGAGCAGAATCTGGGGGGTGAATGGGAACTGCTGCAGATATGAGCACAGAGGTCAATAATGACATGTGGGAAGATGGAGAGGAACAAGTTCTGAAAGCCATGCTTGCTTTCTCAGTGGGGAAGCTTACAGCCTGAGGCAAGGTCTGAGAGGGATACTGTGGGAGCGAGACCTGCCTCACCAACTGCCTAGGGTCTGGGTGAGGCCTTTTGTTAGAGCTATCCCCTACTTCTCTGGTGAACTATTTGACACAGCAGAGGCAGCCACAATCCCCTCTGGAACATTACCCCATTGGCCCGAGAACCACCACCTCAACCCCCCATGGTGGCCATGAGAAACCCCACATAAAGAGAGTCTTAGCCCAGACCTGCCTAACCCTTTGCTCTACTTCCCAATAAGTTCCTCATCTTCGCCTGAGACCACCTCAGCCTGCACTTCATTGTCCACATTATTATCAGCATTTTGGCCAAAACCTTTCAACAAGTCTCTAGGAAGTTCCAAATGTTCCCAAATCTTTCTGTCTTCTTCTGAACTCTCAAACTGTTTCAAGTTCTGCCCATTACCCAGTTCCAAAGTTGCTTCCACATTTTCAGGTTATCTTTATAGCAATGCCCCACTCCTGGTAACAATTTTCTATGTTAGTCTGTTTTCATACTGGTATAAGGATACTACCTAGGACTGGGTAATTTATGAAGACAAGAGGTTTAACTGACTCACAGTTCCACATGGCTGCAGAGGCCTCAGGAAGCTTACAATCATGGCACAAGATGAAGGAAAAGCAAGGCACGTCTTAAATGATGGTGGAAGAGAGTGAGCATGCAGTGGAAACTGCCACTTTTAAGCCATCAGATCTCATGAGAACCACCACACTATCACGAGAACAACATAGTGGAGACTGCCCTTATGATCAAATCACCTCCCACCAGGTCACTCCATTGACACATGGGGATTACAATCTGAGATGAAATTTAGGTGGGGACACAGCACAAAACCATATCACTAGGGGAAGGAGGAGAGCAGCACATCAAGGAGTCACTCCTTGAGACAAAATAATCTGAACAGCAGATCTTGAGTTCCAGACCTCTTCACTGAAATAGTTTACTCAAATGAGAGGAAATCAGAAAAGTAATTCTGGTAATATGACCAAACAAGGTTCTATAACACCCAAAAAGATGACACTGTCTCTCCAACAATTGATCGAAATCTAGAATAAAACTCTGAATGACCAGTTAAAGAATTCAGAAGGTTAATTATTAAGCTACTCAAGGAGATACCAGAGAAAGGTGAAAAGCAATGAAAATAAATTCCAAAAAAAAAAACAAAAAAAAAAACAAGATATAGATAAAAAATGCTCAAGAGAAATAAATATCATAAACACAATCACAACTTATGGAAATGAAGGACACACTTAGAGAAATACAAAATGCACTGGAAACTTTCAACAATAGACTAGAACAAGAAGAAGAAAGGACTACAGAGCTTGAAGACAAAGCTTTTTAATAAACCCAATCAGAAAAAGAAAAAGAAAATGTGTCAAAACAAATAAAGCCTCAAAGAAATGTAGGATTATGTCAAATGACCAAACCTAAGAATAATTGTTGTTCCAGAGGAAGAAGAGACATCTAAAAGTTTTGAAAACATATTTCAGGGAATAATCAAGGGAAACTACGCTGTCCTTGCTAGAGATCTAGGCATCTCAATACAAGAAGCTCGAAGAACACCTGGGACATTCATCAGTCATCAAAATATCTAAAGTCAAGATGAAGGAAAGAATCTTAAGAGTTGTGAGGCAAAGCCTCAGGTAACCTATAAACAGAGATGATTTAACAAACACAAGTAAATGGATATGATACATCAAATAAACAGAATTAAAAGCAAAAACCTTATGATCTTCTCAATAGATGCAGAGAAAGCATTTGACAAAATCCAACATCACTTTATGGTTAAAATCCTCAGCAAAACTGGCATAGAAGGGAGATATTTTAAGGTAATAAAAGCTATCTATGACAAACCCACAGTCAACATTATACTGAACAGCGAAAAGTGGAAAGCATTCCTCATGAGAATTGTAACAAGACAAAGATGCCTACTTTCACCACTTCTATTTAACATAGTACCAGAAATCCTAGACAGAGCAATCAGACAAGAGAAATAAATGCGAGGCACCTAAATCAGTAAAGACGGAGTTAAGCTGTTGCTGCTTGACAATGAAATGACGCCATACACAGAAAACCCTAAAGACTCTTTCAAAAAGCTCCAAGATCTAACGAATAAATGCAGTAAAGTTTCAGGATACAAAATCAATGTACACTAATCAGTAGCACTGCTATACACCAACAATGACCAAGCTGAGAATCCAATTAAGAACTCAATCTCTTTTACAACAGCTGCAAACATCAAAACAAAACGGAACAAAAACATTTAGGAATATATCTAACAAATGAGGTGAAAGATCTCTACAAGTAAAACTACAAAACACTACTGAAAGAAATCATCAATGACACCAACAAATGTAAACACATCCTATGATCATGGATGGGTAGAATCAATATTATGGAAATGACCGTACTGCCAAAAGCAATATACAGATTCAATGCAATTTCCATCAAAATACCATAATCATTCTTCACAGAACTGGAGAAAACAATCTTAAAATTCAGATAAAACCTAAAAAGAGCCCACACAGCCAAAGCAAGATAAACAAAAAGAACAAATCTGGAGGCATCATATTATCCAACTTCATACTATACTATAAGGCTACAGTTACCAAAACAGTATGTTGCTCATTTCAAAATAGGCATGTAAATCAATGGAACCGAATAGAGAACCGAGAAACAAGACCAAATATTTACAGCTAACACATCTTTGACGAAGCAAACAAAAACATAAAGTGGGGAAAAGAAACCCTGTTCAACAAATGGTGCTGGGATAATTGGCAAGCCACACATAGAAGAATGAAACTGGATCCTCATCTTTCACCTTATACAAAAATCAATGCAAGATGGATCAAAGACTTACATCTAAGACATGAAACCCAAAAATTCTAGAAGATAACGTTGAAAAAAACTCTTCTAGATGTTTGTTTAGGCAAAGAATTCATGACCAGGAACTCAAAAGCAAACACAACAAAAACAATGAAAAACAGATTGAACTTAATTTAACTAAAAAGCGTATTCACAGCAAAAGAAAAAATCAGAAGAGTAAACATACAACCTGCAGAATGGAAAAAAAAAAAAAAAATTGCAAGCTATTCATCCCACAGTGCTTTAATATCCAGAATCTATGAGGAACTCAAACAAATCAGTAGGAAACAAACAAACAAATAATTTCATCCAAAAGTGGTCAAAGGACATGAATAGACAGTTCTCAAAGGAATATTTACAAATGGTCAACAAATATGAAAAAATACTCAACATCAGTAATTATCAAGGGAATGCAAATCAAAACCACAACGAGATACCACCTTACTCCTGCAAGAATGACCATAATTTGAAAATTAAAAAAATAGATGTTGGCATGGATATGGTGAAAAAGGAACATTTATACACTGTTGGTGGAAATGTAAACTAGTACAACTACTATGTAAAACAATATGGATATTCCTTTAAGAACTAAAAGTTGAACTACCATTTCATCCAAGAGCCCTACTACTGGGTATTTACCCAGAGGAAAAGAAGTCATTATATTAAAAAGACTCTTAGGGATTTGTTAATGTTCTCACTGTCTATTAAATATTCTTGTCCTAAAGTAAAACATCCATCAAACCCTTAGGAAATAGTTATGTGCTGTCCCCTAAAATAGACTTCTTTTTCCTTTCTCTTTTCTAATAATATTGGTATGATAATAAATGAACAATATCATTATCATATGTGTTTCTCCTTCCTGATGGAACTAGCTTAAATGCCCATCAACCAACGAGTAAATAAAGAAAATGTGGTATGTATATATAAGTGTGTGTGTGTGTGTGTGTGTGTACATACCATGGAATACTGCTCAGCCATAAAAAGCAACAAAATAATGGCATTCGCAGCAACCTGGATGGAGTTGGAGACCATTATTCTAAGTGAAGTAACTCAGAAATGGAAGTCCAAATATTGAATGTTCTCACTTATAAATGCGAGCTAAGCTATGCAGATGCCAAGGCACAAGAATAATATAATAAACTTTGGGGTCTTGGAGGGAAGAGCAGGAGGCAAGTGAGGAATAAAAGACTATTCCTTGGGTACAGTGTACACCGCTTGGGTGACAGGTGCACCAAAAATCTTAGAAATCAACACTAAAGAATTTATTCATGTTAAAAAAAAATCTTCTATTTCTATGCTGTAAATATAAGTTGTTATTTTATATTCTTATGCCTTGGCCTCTGCATCGCTTAGCTCCCACTTATAAGTGAGAACATTCAATAGTTGGATTTTCATTCCTGAGTTACTTCACTTAAAATAATGGTCTCCAACCATCCAGGTTACTGCAAATGCCATTATCACATTTTTTTATTACTTTAAATGATAACAAAAGCAACACACAAAAACACAAAGAACGCAGGTTTCTCCTTTGTGGAAGATGAGAATTCTTTCTAATAATGCTTTCTTCTATGTTAACTTTAAAACATTTTATCACTTTGATTAAATAGGTATACAAGTATAGTTTCTCAGGTGCCTGTGACCCTGTCTTTATTAAATGACCAAATCTTCTTGACAACTCTTTTAGCTTCCTAAGATCAGATTCTAAATTAAAACTAAACTAAAATAAAAATTTCATGTTATCACTCACAGCTAAAACTATCTTTGAGCCTTCCCAAAGGACACCAAGAAAATCACAAAGATGAATTTTATCTATTAAACTGGAAATGGAGTCTAGCAATAACTAGGTTTGTTTGGCCGACTCCTTATTTTTTAATTAGCTCAATATCATTGTAAGAGCTACACGAGAAGTGTCAAATCAAATAGCAACACCTCCTAGATTGAGTGTATTTTTTTAAAGTATTAATATTAGTATTCACAAATTGTATTATTTGGGGGAAGGGCTTAGAGATTTGTTTTTAACTGGTATTTGATTCTCTCTCTGTCCTTAGAATTCAGAAATACATACTTTTACTGAGTCTCATTATTTTTCATGGTAATATATTTATTTTTCTAGGTTGAATAAAAATCTGTCCTTTTTTAACAGGATACATTTGAGCAAATTAACTGTGCACCTAAGTTTATATTTGAAAATAAATCTCATTTATTCTCATTAAATAAACCTCATTTATTTTCAAATATGAACTTAGGTAGGACAAGCTTACTACTAAACAACAAGAATAAACATTGTGTGTGAAATCAACATCTACAAAGCTCTGTCCCCCAAGAAAACTGGCTTGGGTACTTGGCTTAAAGTGTCTTAAATACAAAAAAAAAAAAAAAAAAAAAAAGTTTCCCGGTACACTGAGAGCCCCAGATCTATAATATGTGTGAGTGTAGGGCCTAAATTTGCTAATATTTCATAACATACAAGGCTCATTATACATGTCTGGACTTGAGAGCAGGCAGGAAAAACTTTTTTTTTCTTATCCACTATCCTTGCAAACCCACCCTTTGTACCCATTGTCTCTTCACCTTTAGACAAAACCCTAGGCAGAACCCATAGTTCTTTCAGAAAATTTCAGGCAATAAAATGTCCTCACTTCATTATCAGGTAATTTGAAAAAAATGGTCTCTTTTTCTAGGTAACACAAGTCCAAATCTTAACCAAACTTCGAAACTTCTTGTTTTGTTTTGTTTTTGGACAGGATCTTGCTCTGTCACCTAGGTTGCATGGAGTGTATTGGCATAATCAAACTTCACTGCAGCCTCAGCTTCCTAGGCTCAGGCCATTCTCCTATCTCAGCTTCCTGAGTAGCGGGGACTACAGGTGCATGCCACCATATGCAGCTATTTTTTTTTTAAACTTCTTATGATTTTATATTACTCTATTTTCCGAGTTTAAGTCTATCTCAGAATGGAAAGCCTGCTATAGGGAGGAGGCATGATAGGCTTCTCTTTTTCTAGCTCTCTATACTGTCCACTGGCTAGATGCTATTTGGGGTCATTTCCATGTTTGGGGAATTGGTAATGAACAGTGGTAAATGATACAACTGGGTACAATCGTATGTCTGTCCTATGAATGCCGGTTCCAGAGATTCACAACTGCTGTCTTTTTCTCCAGTAGGACACTTTGCTTGATGAGTTTTTTGAAGATCCTCTATTTCCTAGGCAGCTATCACATATGTGTCCCTTTCATGGGAGCTGACTCCTTGAGCTGGCTGCTTGAGACTTCCTCCTTATCTTTCTGTCTTCTGAAGATATACTGTCCTTTTTTTGGTTGACCTCCCCCATCCAGAAAGTTTTCTCAAGATGCTCACATTCTTCTTATACAACAGGCATACCACCTTTGCTTGGCAAATGTAGAAAGAGTAGGATACCAGTGAAGGCTCAGTTGCTTGCTCTGCCAATAAAGAAAATTCGGCCAGATCCAGCTACTTACTTTTAGACTTTTCAGTCTCTCAAACTCAGGGAACATAAAACTCTCTAAATGTCTTTCTCAGAACCTTCTTTCTGAGATACATGTGAGAGGGAACATAGCCAGGAGGAGAGTTAACTCACATAGCACACTGACAGCTCTCTCCAAGAAACGATGTGCAGTTACAACCTCCTCAATGTCTTCTATATTGTACCCTGCAGGTGTGTGATTTGCCAGAGCATAACAATAGTTTACATGTCTTTAAATGTAATCAACCATTTTTTTTTTTTTTTTTTGTAAGATAGGAGCATATTTGACTTTTGAGGTCTTTGATCAAACTCTGAGACAACAAAATCATACTTAACTTTCTGTTACATCTGTCCCCTTCTATTCCTGTAAACCCAAATTAGCCTTAAGTAAATCTCATTCTTCCGTTTGCTACTTATAAATACTCTCAACAGGTTGCAACTCCCTCATAGTAGTAATTTTACTCTAGCAGCTCATGGTTCCATTTTTATGTCTAGGAGTCCTTGATGAACCTGGGACACATCTTTAATGTTGGGTTTAGGTTCTTAGAGGATCTTAGGTGAGTCTCTCTCAAGCAGACACTTTATTGACAAATGGACCAGTGAAAAGTGAAGAAAAGTTACCTCTTTCTTTTGAACTGCTTTCCCTAAGTATTTATTTGCGGACTTTTCCTTCTGCCTCCTGAATCTTTTCATGTAGGTTTTTCAGTCACTTAGTGGAATGTTCATTTCAATTTTAAATTGAAAAATTTCATTCAATTAGAACTTCTTTTGTCAACTCTCTAACCTATTTCAGGTCAGATAATCTTTAATGTGGAAACTTGGAGTGATTTTTTTAAATCTTTATTTTCTTGCTCTAATTTATTCCCTTTTTGATTACTGCTATTTTAGGCTCATCCAATGTTAGAAAATGAGCAGAGAAGGGTAAAGTGTATTTACCAAGCCACCCCGATAATTCTCTATAAAGAAATTTCCAGTGGGCTTTTCAACTTTCTTCCTTTCATAATTTCAGGGTGAGTAAAGATCAAAAGCTAGCTGAAATGACCAAACTTCTAACACGTCCTGTATAGTTGAGTTGGCACCTTACTTTGGGATAAGGGGATACTTTTACCTATCTTACTATTCTTGGCCTTGGAGTTCTCTGACTAAATTCTTAGACAATAAAAGAATGACAGCTACCATCTAACACCCTAGTAGATATTAGTGCTTATCACATGCCAAGAACTTTTCTGAACATTTTGTTAGCTCTTTTAATTCTCAACCTTACTGAAGGCCATATAATCACCCCATTTAAATGTAACCAAACTGAGATGGAGACATTAATCTAAGTTAATTGCAATGTTGAATTGAAACATTTATTTTCCTATGCTGAATCTAATGATAAGGAGGTCACCATATAATAATAAAAAGGAAAAAGAAAAATGGCCAACTGTGTGACTCATGACTGTAATCTCAACACTTTGGGAGGCCAAAGTGGGAGGATCGTTTCAGGCCAGGAAGTCAAGGCTACAGTGAGGTATAACTGTACCACTGCACTCCAGCCTGGGTGACAGAGTCAGACCCTATCAAAAACTACTACTAATAAGATATAACTATTGTGACCCCCATGGTCAAAAAAACTTAAAATTAGTAAAATGTAAAATATTTGAATTACCCTAATTAGCAAATTAGTTCTAAAACTCATAATAGTTAATTCGAGACCACACCTGTATTTCTTCTTCCTTAATTACGCTCCAGAAAGGAACACCCCAATTACAAGAAAGTATTTATGTGTGGGAAGAGAAGTGAGGGAAATGATATGGAGAGGGGCAGTGTTTAGACACAATGTATGAAGTAACTATTAGATCAACTTACAAGGAGGCAGCTTTAGGCTAAACTTAATTTTCTAAGACATAACCCCACCCAGAGTTGAGGAGCATCTATATATTGAACTGAATGATAAAAACACATAAGAAAT
This sequence comes from Papio anubis, assembly GCF_008728515.1. Lineage (NCBI taxonomy): Eukaryota > Metazoa > Chordata > Mammalia > Primates > Cercopithecidae > Papio > Papio anubis. The sequence goes on from NC_044977.1 coordinate 126,030,675, forward strand.
ATGAAGGTAAGAGTAGAGTATAAATTAATGTAATAGAAAACAGACAATAGAGAAAAATTAAAAATTAAAAATGTATTCCTTAAATAGATTAATAAATTTGGTGAATTCATCAAAAATAAAATAAGGAGAGAGAGAGAGAGAGAGAGACTTACCAATACCAGAGAAAAGGAGAAATAGTCTAAAGATATTGGAGGAAGAATAATGAGATAACATTTGAAATGATTCCAAAAAATTCAAGAACTTTCCCAAAATAAACATTAGGTCCATTTGACTTTATTGATGAACTCTAGCAAACATATAACAAGAAAATAATATAAATACTGAACAAATTATTTCAGAAAATAAAGGAGGAAAATTGTCCCAACTTCTCTTATAAAGCCAGAATACCTCAGATATCAAAGCCTAGTAAAAAATATTTCCAGTCTGGCATACCAGAATAGGCCACCCCAAAATAAGCCTCTTTGGAATAAGTATTGTTTCAAGCTAAAGGCAATTAAAAAGACACAGATGCAGGAATGTTTTCTGCCCTCCCTTTATTTGCCTACAAGTAGGACATATGTTTAGAAAGACAGAAGATATCCCTTCCTTCTTCTCTGTCAGGGAGGACAAAACCACTGAACACAACTTCAGACCCTTATTGATCTAAAGAGACGGCACCAGAGAAATACACATTTAATGAGCTTTATTAACTAGTCTTTATCTATCATGTGTCTGCCTTGCCACAATTTACTGCCCTTAGAATCTCGAAGTTTTTTTTTCTTTTATTTTGTCACTTCTGTAAAAATCCATTGTTCTCTGTTGAAGATGCTATATAAGTTGGAATTCAAAGCCATCTTTTTGAGAATGACTAATTTCCTGGGTATCTCCAATGTATATATGTAATATACATGTTAATAAACCTTTATTTTTCTCTTGTTATGTCTTTTGTAGTTATCCAACCCATCCCTCTAGCCTTTCTGCCTTACCTTATGTCATGCGCATCCGTGTGAAGAGACCACCAAACAGGCTTTGTTTGAGCAATAAAACTTTTTAATCACCTGGGTGCAGGCGGGCTGAGTCCGAAAAGAGGGTCAGCAAAGGGAGATAAGGGTGGGGCCGTTTTATAGGATCTGGGTAGATAAAGGAAAATTACAGTCAAAGGGGGGTTGTTCTGTAGCAGGCAGGAGTGGGGGTCTCAAGGTGCTCAGTGGGGGAGCTTTTTGAGCCAGGATGAGCCAGGAAAAGGAATTTCACAAGATAATATTATCACTTAAGGCAAGGACTGGTCATTTTCACTTCTTTTGTGGTGGAATGTCATCAGTGAAGGCAAGGCAGGGCATTTGCCCTTCTTTTGTGATTCTTCAGTTACTTCAGGTCATCTGGGCTCATACGTGCAAGTCACAGGGGATGTGATGGCTTGGCTTGGGCTCAGAGGCCTGACACCTTACAAGAAGGAAAAACCTAAGAAACTCTTGTGAAGGTCACATCCCAGTGACACAGGCTCAGTAAAAAATAAGATTAAATCAAAAGATAGTAGAATGCTTCCTGTCATCCCATCCTTTATACCATATCAACAGTGGATTACAGATGAAAGATGTGCAAGTCACAGACTCCATTTAAGAGGGAGTTCTGTAGGAAACGCAAAGGCAATAGGGGAAGCAAAAGCAAAAGTGCTAGGGAAATTTAAAGTTTCTGGTACCTGAGGTAAGAACAAACATTACATGTAGTCCAACTATTAGCCAGATTAACGTAAAACTTTGTACTAAAGGCCTATTTATTTTCATTCCTGTTACTCCATGCAACATGTCTGGTTCCAATAAATTACTACAAGATATGAGAAAAGGCAAGAAAAAACAGACTGAAGAGGGAAAACAAACGTCAGATATAACACAAATTTTAGAATTATCATACAAGGAATTTAAAATAATTATGATTAATATGCTAAGGGCTGTATCAAAAAAAGTAGACAAAATGCAAGAACAGTTACATAATGCAAAAAAATGCAAACTCTAAGAAAGAATTAAAATGAACTGATAGAAATCAAATCACACAAATCATAGACCTAAGTGCAAAATGCAAGACAATAAAACTCCCAGAAGAAAATATAGGTGACTTTTAGTTTGACGATGAGTTTTAACTACAACACCAAAAGCAAAACCCATACAAGTAAAATTTGATAATTTGGACTTTAATAAAATTAAAAATGTCTGCTTTGTGAACAACACTGTTAAGAGAATGAAAAAAAAGTTACAGACTGGGAGAAAGTATCTACAAAATATATAAATATATGAAATAATTCAAAATTCAAAAATAAAAAACAATGCAATTTTTAAAATGAGGAAGTTTTAAATAGACAACTTACCAAAGATGTACCAATGGCACATAAACATAAAAACATGTTCAACATCATTTGTATTTAGAGAATTTCAAATTAAAACAAGAGTGAATAAACTACACACTTATTGAAATAGCTAGAATTTGACAATGCTAAGATTGCAGAGCAAGGCTATAGAGCAACAAAACTATAGAGACATTAAAGGCGTCAGTGACTTCCAGGGGATTGTGGGGAGGATTAGATAGGTGAAACATGAACAATTTTTTAGAGCAGTGAACATATTTTATATAATATTGTAATGGTGGATATGACATTATGTGTTTCTCAAAACCCATTGAACTACAGCAAAAGGAGTCAATCTTAATATCTGCAAATTTTTGGAAAAGCATTTAGGAGGTCAGAGGATCTCAGGGAGGAAGGCAAACTGTGAAGTAATAATCTAACTATATTACAAATGTTTGAAACAACTGAACTAGACATTTGTATTTATAAAACTATTAATATCCTAGAGCATGATTTTCTCTGATCAGCTTATATGTATATAAATAAAAGGATTTCCATTGTTTTAATATGACACGAAAGGCTATACCTGACCTTTTTTTAGCTTTTAAGTTTGAGGGTACATGTCCAGGTTTGTTACATTGGTGAACTCGTGTCATGGGAGTTTGTTGTGAAAGGAATGAGGCACATCCCCCATATATCTCCCAACTTCCTGAGCCCAGCACAAACACATTCCTCCATATTTCTTTCAACTTCAGAAAAACATCACGGGAGATCTCTGATAAGGAATGCTAAATGTATAATGTTAACCAATTGTAATGCTGTAACCGGAGAGAATTACCTTGTCTCTGTAACTTTACATTATCCCAAGGTTTAACACGGGCTATAAAAAGCAAGCACTCTCATTGTTCGAGGCCCTCTTGTATGCTGTGGAATGGGACCCGTTCGAATCTCTGTAGTAAAGATCCGCCGCTTTTGGCTTTGACTCTGGACTCTGGTATATCTCTTTGGGAACAAACGGGTCTGGGCATAACATCTAGTTTCGCTCTTGATTTCCCTTGCTTTCTCCACCAGACCCCTGGTCAAAGGATCTACTAGATCGATCTACTGATAGGTGAGCCGCCTGCCTCCATTTGTCTGTCTGTGTTTGTTCTGAATCTGAATTCAGACTCACTTAGGTCTGAAACTGGAGTTGGCGCCGCCCCTGGCGGACGCGTATAGACAGCCAGCTGAGACCGGGTGGGAGATGTCCCCTGGCTCTCGCCTGGATCTAAATTAAGTATCTGCTGAGCCAATCAATGCATCCGAGCAGCTAACTCGACCTGGGCTACACGCGACTTGCAATTCAAGGCCGGCTGACGCGATCCGAGCAGCTAACTCCGACCCGGCTACGCTGAGCCAGCTTGTGATCTGCTACCGAGCCGCTATGACTCAGGCAATGGGAGCCGCCATGACCCAGCACCGAGCCGCTGGTATCTGTGCTACCGGAGCCGCCATGCATCTGTGCTGCCGGAGCTGCTGTGATCCCAGCAGCTGACTCTGACCCGACTGCCGGAGGCAAGTAGACTAGATATTAATAAGCCAGATTTCCTTTACAGGATTCTAACTCATATTCCTTTACAGGAAGAGACTCATGCAAATTAGTACAGGATGGGTAATACCCAGAGCACTCTCTATCTCTCCTACAAGTAATTTCTAAAGATGTAAGAGCAAGGGGCCAAGTGATCTTAGTTTGGAAAATCAGGAGGGAAAAGCTCATTACTTCCTATGTCAGCCCGAATTGGCCTGCTCTTTGATGGGTGGCCACCAAGGGATCGCCCACTTTGCTGTCATCACTAGGAGTAACGGGGTCCAAGATTTTCCTACCTGGGCGCAAGGGCCACTTGCAGGATCAAATCCATATATCCATATGGCAGGACCTTGCTGAGAACCCACCTCCCTGGCTGTCACCTTCCACTAGCCCCTGAACCTTGGGGAAGGCACCGGCTGCTTGGTCACTAAAACTAAGCAACCAACTGCCCCCCATCCTGTTCTACCTGATAGCGGGGACCCACGTTCACAGAACCCTCCGGCATTCCTCCGGCCCCAGGCCCCAGCCTCGACTGAGCTGCGGAAGGAAGGCGGACGGGAGGCCACGACGACTCCAGACCCACCCCTTGCTGAGCCAAGGAGGGAGAAGCGGATGGATGCAGCCAGCACACACGACCCCGAGAGGAAAGTAACTCTGAATGGGTGGGGCGGACTAGGGCACACTTCGCTGGCTAGCCCCCAGCCGCCTGACTCCACAGTGGCTCTACCCTTCGAAATAGGACCCCAGATGACACGGAATCCCCAGGCTCCAGTACTGGCCATTCTCTGCCAGTGATCTGTATAACTAGAAGACCCAGAGTGCTCGGTTTTCTGTGACAACCCCAAAGATTTAATGGCTCTCACTGGATAGTGTCATGTTCACCCACCAGCCCACTCTGGAATGATTGTCAGCAGCTCTCCAATCTTGTTCACAACGGAAGAGCGCAGAAAGAATACAGGTAGAAGCTAGAAAGCTGGTCCGGGACGACGTCAACCAACTGCCAACCCCGGCCCCCAAATGAGACTTTTCTCTGACCAGGCCGGCGGGGACTAAGGGCAGAAGGTAGGGGACGGCTACTTTATCGCCAGACTCTAATGCATGGCCTCCTCGGCAGCTGCTTGCAGCCCACTAATTTGGCTAAAGTATACTCTGTTCTGCAGGGAAAGACAGAGAGCCCAGCTACCTACTTAGGAAGATTAATGGAAGCTTTTAGACAGTACACCCCCATGACCCAGAGGCTCCAGGAAGTCAGGCAGCTGTTGTAATGTCTTTTGTAAATCAGGCAGCCCCACATTCAAAGGAAACTCCAGAAATTAGAAGACTTAGAGGGAAAGCGGATTCAGGACTCCTTCCGATAGCCCAGCGGGTTTACCAACAGAGATGCTCCAGAGGAAAGCTAAAATAAAGGCTACTGAAAAAATGACCAAGGTCCTGGCAGCAGTAGTACAGAAAGAGCATCTACAGCCAGAGAACACTCAACCTAGGCCTCCCCAGGCATAATACACTATATACAAAGACCAATGTGCCTACTGTAAGGAAGCTGGCCATTGGGTAAGAGACTGCTCCAAAAAGAAACAACAAGGACAGGGACCCCCTAGTTTACACCTGTGCTAGTCACCAAGACGAAGACTAGGAAGGTCGGGTTTGACTTCCTCCCCGAACCTAGGGTAACTTTGCAAGTGGAGGGCCCCTGTTCTTGGTTGATACGGGAGCACACAGCACTCAGTCCTAGTTAAAACTAATGGAAAATTATCCTCCAAGTCCTCGTGGGTACAAGGCCACAGGAGCAGAAATACCCATGGACAACACAAAGCACAGTAAACCTCGGAGCCAGGAATGTAACCCATCTCTTTTCTGGTCATCCCCTGAGAGCCCCTGTCCCTGCTGTTAGGGAGAGACTCAACTAAAAATGGGAGACACAGATCCATTTCCTCCTGAGGGGCCTGTCAAACCAACTTCCACAATCGCCCGCGGTCCGCCCTGACTATAACCCTAGAAGATGAGTGCCAGCCCACCAGGAGCAAGCGCTCTGACCAGGACATAGCAACCTGGCTCCAGCAATATCCAGAAGTTGGGCGGAAACGGGGGCTTAGGACTATAAAACACCCGCCTCTGCCTTGTTTGTTGAACTTAATGATTGTTCCCCGCGGCGGGTACGCTTAATACCAAGGCCCCTAGAGGCCAAGAAAGGAATTGCCCCTGCATATCCGCCGGCTCCCTTGACCAAGGGTCCTTCGCCCATGTCACAATTTCGCCCTGAATACTCCATTGTTGCTGGTACGAAAACCTAATAGTGGAGAATTACAGACCTGTACAAGACTTAAGAGAAATCAAGGGTTGTAGACATACATCCAACTGTGCCTAACCTGTATATCTCCTGAGTACCCTAAACCCTAAACATCAATGGTACACTGTTTTAGATTTTGGAAAGACGCTTTCTTCAGTTTGTTGTTTTAGCTCCCTCAGAGCCAAAAGCTCTTGCCTTTGGAGTGGGAATGACCTGGAAGGGGGCGTAACTGACATGGACCAGGCTGCCGAGGATTCAAAACTCTCCACTGTTCGATGAGGCCCTCCATGAAGACCTGGGTGAGTACTGACAAACACCCTGAAATAACTTTACTACAGTATTGATGACCTCCTGATTGCTGTTGAGACCCAAGAAGCTTGTATTCAAGGACCAAAAGTCTCTTACAAGCTCTGGGAAATCTAGGCTACTGGAGCCCGGCAAAGAAAAGCTCAAATCTGTAAGCCAGAAGTAACATATCTGGGGTACCTGCTAAAGTGAGCACAAGTTAACAGACGCTTGAAGTGACTGTTCTGGTGAGATCCCTCTAGGCCACAATCCACCCGCTGACAAGCCGAGGGTTCAGTCATGGATTTTGTAGACTATGGATACCTGGGTTCACAGAACTGCCCCTGTATCAGGCAACACGGGGCAGCAGCCATTTAATTGACAGACGAAGGCCAAGTCGGCTTTCCAACAGATCAAAACCGCCCTACTGTCTGCACCTGCACTGACCACCTGAAGTCACCAAGCCCTTCCACTTCTATACTTTGGATGAGAGTAAGGTGTCGCCAAGGCGGTAATAACCCAGAACTTAGGCCCCTGGTGGAGGCTGGCTGCCTACCTGTCACAGTTGTATTCCAGTGGAGCTGCCGGGTGGCCCCCTTATCTCCTAATGATTGCGCCAGCTCTGGAGGTATACAAGATGCTGATAAACTTGTCAGGTCAAGAATTGCGGGTCACACATGCCATCGAAGGTGTAATTTCAAACAGCTACTCTAGTCAGAGGTGGATAAGTAACGCCTGCAACGTACTACCTGCTGACTCATTTACTAACTTATCAGGATAACCTTCTGCCCCAATGACCTTAAACCCTGCCTCTGCTCCAACCCGGACCTGGATCGCCACACTCCATGATTGCACCGTAGATACTAGCCTGTGTGCAATGGAGTTCGAGCGGGATCTGCAGGACCCCACTCTCTGACACTGACCTCGTCTGTTCACTGATGGGGGCTTCTCACGCATCAAGGCCAGAGGTACGCTGGAGCTGCAGTGACTTCCAGAGACTGAGGTCTGGGCGAAATGCCCCCAGGGACATCGGCCCAGAAGGTCGAATCCGAAGGCCACCCCAAGCTCTGCCTTAGGGGCAGGAAAAGCCATGGCATATACAGACAGCCGACATGCTTTTGCTACGGTGCACACACATGGGGCCATTTTACAGGAGTGAGGCCACTAACGGCTGAAGGAAGAGATAAAACAAGAAGAGATCCAGCCTCTGTTGGCAGCGCTATGTAGCCGCAGTTAGCCATTGTGCACTGTCCAGGCGCATCTAGAAACCAACCCATTCCCAACTGCTCAAGGCGTCTCTGGGTAGACCAAACTGCAAGAAATGTGGCAAAGGCTCCCAGCCGCACTCCTTGCACTCCAGCTCCCTGACCCGGCCCCCGACTTAAGCATATTTCCCTGATTACACCAGAACAAGATTCCAGTGATCCTCCCCTGAAACAGGATCCAGAAGGGTGGTGGACTGATGGTCACCGACCCAAACCATCCGCCTGCAAAAAATTATAAGGAACACATCCACCAAAACCACCCACCTGGGTGCTCTCGGTATGATAGACCAGATCAGATGTTCTAAGCTCAAATTCAGATACAGCCGAGAATAGCAGCATCGTGCAAGTGCCGCAAAGTTCACCAGCTTAACGCCTACCCCCAATCCCAGACTGCAGTGGGGAACATGGCCTGAACTAGGCCCAGCATCTACTGGAAGTATTTGCCGAAATAAAAGCCAGGAGTACGGTATCGGTACTACTTGTCTTTTTAGATACTTTTTCAGGGAAGTGGACTGGAAGCATCTCTAAACCAAGAGGTTCACTCAGGTCGTAGCAAAAAGAAAATTCTCGAAGATATCCTTCCTGTGTGGCTTCCTGTCCAGATAGGGTCAGATAGTCATGGCCCGCCTTCACGCCAAGGTGTTTGCCTGTAGTCACCTCAAAAGCAACTGGAACCACATTTGAAGCAGGCCCCTAGAGTTCAGGACAGGTAGAGAATGAATCGGACCTAAAAAGAGACCTTAACTAAATTGATCTGAGGGAGACTGCTCACTGGGTGGTCCTTCTCCCTACGCCTGTTCCGGGCCCATAATAACTCCCTCTTACAGACTGGGCCTTTACCCTTACGAAATCAAGTGGCTAAGACCTCCACCCCTTCCAGCTTAAAAAGATGATCTGCTTAAGCTCCAAACAGAAAATGTCTCTGAATTCTCAAGTGTTCCCTACAAGCCTCTTTACAGAAGCACCTATCAAGAATCTGGCCCAAGCTGAAGGAACTTGAGGAGGAGACCAGTCCCCCACCGACACCTCCCCATCCATACCAGCTGGGAGACTGGGTTCAAGGTTTACACCCACAAGAGACCCTATGGCCCTTCCATCGTAGATCGGGATGGGAGAGACTTTCATATACATGGATAGCTAGGGAGACCCCTGAACTCCCGCTGCCACTGGACCATCACCAACATGGGGCTGTATACTACTCCCTCCCACATGCCTTAGCAGTCACCTTTATCTGTGGCGCGAGGCCTAGTGCACTGCCCTGGTCCACGTGGAATATCCAACGACAGGAACAGACTAACACAAGACTTTACGTCCTTCTCCTGGTTAAAATTGTTACAAGAAGGATCTAGAGCTTGGTTAAATCCTGGTAGGACTTCACAGCCTGTCTGGCTGCTTTCTGTGTGCTGCACCCCAGGCGTCTCAACACTAACTGCTGTCCCTCGCCATGGGGATCCTCTTGCGCTCCTCTGCCTGCTAACAACCTCCTGAAAACCTCTCATATGCCCCCATCCCACCCTGCCCAAAACCCCAGTCAGGAGAAGTTTCCCCTACTGCTTTCAGGAACTGGCTCCAGCCTTTGCAGTGTCACCGCAGTGCCCTAATAATTCCTACCTGCCAGGCATATACTTTTTCTGTGTAGCTGGACATTATCTAAGGACCCCATTTAGTCCTTTCTATACTAACTCTACTTCAGGGCCTTTCCTATTTAGTTCCCCGGTTGACTTTCATTTAACTACAGTCTTAGGGTATTAACTGCAACTGGACCTGCACTGCTATTCACCCCAGTCCCTAGACTAAGACCTGTGCATGAGCCATATTTTCCTCATTGCAGGAATCCTCACCGCATCCCTCATTGCGGCCGGGATGGCGGGGAGCTCCTAGGCCACACCTCCCCAGAAAGCAACAAGCTGTACCGTCACCGGTTGCTAAGTGGAGGAGCCAGCTGAGTCCTCAGACCTTCAGCTGCAGCTCACGTCCTAGCTCAGGTAACCTTGCAGAACCGGAGGGCCCTAGGACCTACCTGCTACTGCTGGGAAAAAGGTGGCACATGTGGAGCCAAAAGAAGACTGTTGTTTCTACATAAATGAATCAGGGCTTTGTAGAAGACCGGGTCCAACAGTTATAAAGTAGTTAGCACTGAAGTAAAAACACGGCACAGGCTGCAGACCAATGGTGGAATTCTATGTTTCTGTTCACCCTCTCCTTGGACCTCCCCTGCTAAGTCTAATATTTCTGCAAAACCGGGGACTTGTGTTGTTAATAGAATTTTGCAGTTTGTCAGGAGAAAGGTTTGACACTGCCCGCCTATGGTCCTCAGAGCCCAATACCAACCTGTAAACGCTGAAACAGAGTCAGATCTTATAAGACCCAAGATTGGCTCTAGAGTTACCTTGAAAAGAAGGGGGAAAGGAATGAGGCACATCCCCATATATCTCCCAACTTCCTAGCTTCAGCACAAAGCCACATTCTCCATATTTCTTTTTCAAACTTCAGAAAAACATCACCTGGGAGATCTCTGATAAGGAATGCTAAATGTATAATGTTAACCACCTGTAATGCTGTAAATCGAGAGAATTACCTTGTTCCCTGTAACTTTACATATCCTGTTTAACATCGGGCTATAAAAAGCAAGCACTCGCATTGTTCGAGGCCCTCTTGTATGCTGTGGAATGGAGGGACCAAGTTCGAACTTGTAGTAAAGATCCTTGCCGCTTGGCTTTGACTCTGGACTCTGGTGGTCTTCTTTGGAGAACAAACGGTCTGGGCATAACAGTTGCACATATTATTTCATCATCCAAGTATAAGCCTAGTAACCATTAGTTATTTTTCCTGATTCTCCCCATCCTCCCACCCTCCACCCTCTGGTAGGCCCCAGTGTCTGTTGTTACACTGTGTGTCCATGTGTTCTCACCATTTAGCTCTCATGTAAAAGTAAGAACATAGGGTATTTGGTTTTCTATTCCTGCGTTAGTTTGCTAAGGATAATGTCCTCCATCTCCATCCATATTCCTGTAAAAGACATGATCGTGTTCTTTTTTATGGCTACATAGTATTTCATGGTGTATATGACCACATTTTCTTTATCTGTCTACCATTGATGGGCATTTAGGTTGATTCAGTTTCTCTGCTATCGTGAATAGTGCTGCAATGAACATATGTGTGTATATGTCTTTATAATATAATGATTTATATTCCTTTGCATATATACTAAATAATGGGATTTGTGGGTTAAATAGTAGTTCTGTTTTCAGGTCTTCAAGGAATCACCACAGTGAGTGAGAAATCACCACACTGGAAATTAATAATGGCTGAACTAACTTATACTCTTAACAACAGTTTATAAGTATTCCCTTTTCTCTGCAACCTCACCAGCACCTGTTATATTTCAACATTTTAATAGTAGCTATTCTGACTGATGTGAGAAGGTGTCTCATTGTGGTTTTGATTTGTGTTTCTCTAGTGATCAATGGTGTTGAGCATTTTTCATATACTTCTTGGCTGCATGTATGTCTTCTTTTGAAAAGTGCCTGTTTATGTCCTTTGCCCACATTTTAATGGGGTTGCTTGTGTTTTGCTCATAAATTTCTTTAAGTTCCTTATAGATATTGGATATTAGACATTTCTCAGATGCATAGTTTGCAAAATTTTTGTCCCATGTTGCCTGTTTACTTGGTTGGTATCTTCTTTACTTTTGCAGAAGATCTTTAGCTTAATTATTAATAGATTCCATTCATCAATTCTTGCTTTTATTGCAATTTTCTTTGATATTTTCTTCATGAAATCTTTGCCTGTTCCTGCGACCAGACCAGCATTGCCTAGGTGTTTTCCAGGGTTTGTATAGTTTTGCACTTTACATTTATTCATCTTCAGGTAATTTTTGTATATAATGTAAGGAAGGGGTCCAGTTTCAGTCATCTACATGTGGCTAGCCTGCTATCTCAGCACAATTTGTTGTATAGGGAGTCCTTTCCCTATTGTTTGTTTTTGTTAACTTTGTTGAAGATCAGATAGCTGTAGGTGTGTGGCATTATTTCTGGGCTCTCCATTATGTTCCACTGGTCTATGGGTCGATTTTTGTAACTGTACTATGCTGTTTTGGTTACTATAGCCCTGTAGTATAGTTTGAAGTTGGGTAGTATGATGCCTCCAACTTCTTTTTTTTTTTTTTTTTTCTTAGGATTGCCTTGGCTATTTGGGCTCTTTGTTGGCTCCATGGCTCCATATTAATTGTAAAATAGATTTTTCTAGTTCTGAGAAAAAATGTCATTGATAGATGAATAGAAATAGCATTGAATCTATAAATTGCTTTGGGCAGTATGGCCATTGTAACAATATTGATTCTTCCTATCCATGAGCATGGAATGTGGGCTATATTTCTATTTGTTTGTTGCAGCTCTTACTTCTTTGAGCAGTTTTTTGTAGTACTAGTTGTAGAGATGGTTTACTTCCTTGGTTAACTGTATTCTTAGATACTTTATTCTTTTTGTGCCTATTGTGAATGGGAGTGCATTTTTGATTTGGCTGTCAGCTTGATTTTGTTGATGTATAGGAATGCTAGTGATTTTTGCACATTGATTTTGTATCTTGACATTTTGCTGAAGTTCTTTATCAGCTTAAGGAATGTTTGGACTGAGACTATGGAGTTTTCTAGATATAAGATGATGTCTGAAATCAGGGAAAGTTTGACTTTCTCTCTTCCTATTTGGATGCATCTATTTCTTTTTCTTGCCTCATTACTCTGGCCAAGATTTCCAATACTATGTTGAATAGGAGTGGTGAGAGAGATCCTGTGCTCTCTTGTGCTGGTCTTGTGCTGGATTTCAAGGGGAATGCTTCCAGCTTTTGCCAGTTCAGTGTGATGTTGCCTGTGGGTTTGTCATGCATAGCTCTTATTATTTTGAAGTGTGTTCCTTCAATAGCTAGTTATTGAGAGTTTTTAACGTGAATTGGTATTGAATTTTATCAAAGGGATTTTTTTTGCATCTTTTGGGATCATCATGTGGTTTTGTCTTTAGTTCTGTATGTGATTAATCACATGTATTGATTTGTGTACATTGAACCAACCTTGCATCACAGGGATAAAGATTACTTAATTGTGGTGGATAAGGTTTTTGATGCGCTGCTGAATTCTGTTGCCAGTATTTTTTTGAGGATTTTTTCATTTATGTTCATCAAGAGTATTGATCTGAAGTTTTCTTTTATTTGGTTACATCTCTGATAGTTGTTGGTATCAGGATGATGCTGACCTCATAGAATGTGTTAAGGAGGAGTCTGTCCTTCTCCAATTTTGGGAATAGCTTTAGTAGAAATATATCAGCTCTCTTTGTACACCTGGTGGAATTAGGCTGTAAATCTGTCTGTCCTGGACTTTGTTCAGTTGGTAGGTTATTTCTTACAGATTCAATTTTGGAGCTTGTTATTGATCTGTTCAGGAATTCAATTTCTCTCTGGCTCAGTCTTGGGAGCATGTGTGTGTGTCTGGGAATTCATCCATTTCTTCTAGTTTTCTAGTTTATGTTAAGACCGTGTTCATAATATTCTCTGATAGTTATTTGTATTTCTGTGGGATCAGTGGTAGTATTTCCTTTGTTGTTTCTAACTTTATTTACTTGGATTTTCTTTCTTTTCTTTAGTAGTCCAGTATATCTATTTTATTAGTATTTTTTTAAAAAACAACTCTTGGATTTGTTGATCTTCTGTATAGATTTTTGTGTCTCAATCTCCTTCACTTCAACTCTGATTTTGGTTATTTCTTGTCTTCTACTAACTTTGGGGTTGTTTTGCTCTTGGTTCTCCAGTACTTTTAGTGGTAATGTTTGGTTGTTAAATTGAGACCTTTCTAACTTTATGATGTGCACTGTATTAGTCTGTTCTAATGTTGCTGATAAAGACATACCTAAGACTGGGTAATTTACAAATAAAAACAGGTTTACTGGACTCACAGTTCCACGCAGGTGGGAAGGCCTCATAATCATGGCAGAAGGTAAAAGACACACCTTACATGGTGGCAGACAAAAGACAGCACTTGTGCAGGAAAACGCCCCTTTATAAAATCATCTGATCTTGTGAGACTTATTCACTATCATAAGAACAGTACCAAAAAAATCCACCTCATGATTCAATTACCTTCCACAAGATCCCTCCCATGACAAATGGAAATAGTGGGATCCACAATTCAAGATGAGATTTGGGTGGGAACAGAGCTGAACCATATCATTCTGCTCCCGGCCTCTCCCAAATCTCATGCCCTCACATTTCAAAACCAATCATGCCTTTCCAATAGTCTCTCAAAGTCTTAACACATTTCAGCATTAACTCAAATGATCACAGCCCAAAGTCTTATCTGAGACAAGGCAACTCCTTTCTGCCTATGAGCTTGCAAAATCAAAAGCAAGTTAGTTACTTCCTATTTACAATGGGGGTACAGGCATTGGGTAAATACAACCATTTCAAATGGGAGAAATTCACTAAAACAAAGGGCTACAGGCCCCATGCAAGTCCAACATACAGTGGAACAGTCAAATCTTAAAGCTCCAAAATGATCTCCTTTGACTCTACATCTCACATCTAGGTCACACTGATGCAAGAGGTGGGTTCCCATGGTCTTGGACAGCTCTGCCTCTGTGACTTTGTAGGGTACAGCCTCCCTTCTGGCTACTTTCATGGGCAGACATTGATTATCTGTGGCTTTTCCAAGCACACGGTGCATGCTGTCAGTGGATCTACCATTCTGGGGGCTAGAGGATGATGGATGTCTTCTCATGGCTCCAATAGGCAGTGCCCCAGCAGGGCCTCTGTGTGTGGGTTTCAACCCCACATTTCCCTTTTGCACAGACCTAGCAGAGGCTCTCCCTGAGGGCCCTACTCCTGCAGCAAATTTCTGCCTGGACATCTGGATGTTTCCATACATCCTCTGAAATCAAGGTGGTGGTTCCCAAACCTCAATTCTTGACTTCTGTGCACCTTCAGGCTCAAGACCACATGGGTCCTTCCATGTCTTTAAGCTTTCACCATCTGAAGCCATGACCTGAGATGTAATTTGACTCCTGTCAGCCATGGCTAGAGCAGCTGGGACAGAGGGCACCAAACCCCTAGGCTGCAAAAAGCAGGGGACCCTGGACCTGGCCCAAGAAACCATTTTATCCTCCTAGGACTCCAAGTCTGTGATGGGAGGGGCTGCCACAATGGTCTCTGACATGCACTGGAGACATTTTCCCCATTGTTTTGGCAATTAAAATTTGGCTTCTCAGTACTTATGCAATTTTTTGCAGCTAGTCTAAATTTCTTCTCAGAAAATGGATTTTTTTTTTCTATTGCATTGTCAGGCTGCAAATTTTCCAAACTTTTATGCTCTGTTTTCCTTTTAAAACTGAATGCTTTTAACAGCATCTAAGTCACCTCTTGAATGCTTTGCTGCTTAGAAATTTTTTCAACCAGATACTCTAAATCATCTCCCCAAGTTCAAAGTTCCATGAATTTCTAGGGCAGGGGCAAAATGCCTCTAGTCTCTTTGCTGAAATATAGAAGGAGTCGTGTTTACTCCAATTCCCAAAAAGTTCCTTATTTCCATCTGAGACCAACTGAGCCCAGATTTCTTTGTCCATATCACTGTCAGCATTTTGGTCAAAGCCATTCAACAAGTCTCTAGGAAGATCCAAACTTTTCCACATTTTCCTGTCTTCTTCTGAGCTCTCCAAACTGTTCAACCTCTGCCTGTTAACCAGTTCCAAAGTTACTTCCACATTTTCAGATATCTTTACAGCAGCACCCCACTCTACCGGTACCAATTAACTGTATTAATCTGTTCTCATGCTGCTGATAAAGACATACTGAAGACTGGGTAATTTATAAATATAAACAGATTTAATGAACTCACAGTTCCATGTGGCTGAGGAGACCTCACAATCATGGTGGAAGGCGAAAGGCACATCTTACATGGTGGCAAACAAGAGAGAGCATTTGTGCAGGGAAACTCCCCTTTATAAAACCATCAAATCCCGTGAGACTTATTCACTATCATGAGAACAGCACAAGAAAGACCTGCCCCTATGATTCAATTACCTCCCACCAGGTCCCTTCCACAACATATGAAAATAGCGGGCACTACAATTCAAGATGTGATTTGGGTAGGGACACAGTCAAACCATATTATGGGCATTTAGTGCTTTAAATTTCCTTTTAACAAAGCCTTAGCTGTGTCCCAGAGATTATGGTGTGTTGTGTCTTTGCCCTAATTAGTTTCAAAGAACTTCTTACATTCTGTCTTAATTTCATTATTTACCCAAAAGTCATTCAAGAGAAGGTTATTCAATTTCCATGTAATTGTACAGTTTTGAGTGAATGTCTTAGTCTTGATTTCTAATTTCATTTCATTACACTATGGTCCAAGAGGGTAGTTGTTATTATTTCAGTTGGTTTGCATTTGCTAAGGAGTGTTTTGTGTCCAATTATGTGATCAATTTTAGAAAATGTGCCATGTGGCAGTGAGAAGAATGTATATTCTGTTGCTTTTGGGTGGGGAGTTCTATTGATGTCTGTCAGGTCCATTTGATTCAGTCCTGGGTTCAGGTCCTGCATATCTCTGTTAATTTTCTGCCTGGATGATCTGTCTAATATTGTCAGTGGGGTGTTAAAATCTCCCATTGGAGACTAAGTCTTCTTGAAGATCGGTAAGAACTTGCTTTATGAATCTGGGTGCTCCTGTGTTGGTTTATAAATATTTAGGATACATTGGTCTTCTTGTTGAATTGAAACCATCACCATTATATAATGTTCTTCTTTGTCCTTTTTCATCTTTGTTGGTTTAAAGTCTATTTTGTCTGAAATTAGAATTGCGACCCTTGATTTTTTCTGTTTTTTTATTTGCTTGGTAGAGATTTCTTCATCCCTTTATATTGAACCCATTTGTGCCATTGCATGTGAGATATGTCTCATGAAGACAGCATACCAGTGGGTCATGGTTCTTTGTCCAGTTTGCCATTCTATGCCTTTCAATTGAGACATTTAGCTCATTTACATTCAATGTTAGTTTTGATATGTATGGATCTGATGCTAACTGGTTATTTTGCAGACTTGTTTGTGTGGTTGCATTATAGTGTAACAGTCTTCAATGTGTTTTTGTAGTGGCTGGTAATAGTTTTTCTTTATGTTGTATATTTAGTGTTTCCTTCTGGAGTTCTTTTTTTTATTATTTTTATTTTTTTGAGACAGAGTCTCACTCTGTTGCTCAAGCTGGAGTGCAGTGGCATGATCTCGGCTCACTGCAAGCTCCACCTCCCAGGTTCACGCCATTTTTCTGCCTCAGTCTCCCAAGTAGCTGAGACTGCAGGAACCCACCACCATGTCTGGTTAATTTTTGTGTGTGTATATTTTTAGTAGAGATGTGATTTCATTGTGTTAGCCAGGATGGTATCAATCTCCTGACCTTGTGATCCACGTGCCTCGGATTCCCAAAGTGCTGGGATTGCAGGCATGAGCCACCACACCCTGCACAGGAACTCTTATAAGACAGGTCTGCTGGTAATGATTTCCCTCAGTACTTGCATGTCTGAAAAGTTTTTTATTTATCCTTCACTTATGAAGCTTAGTTTGGCTGAATATGAAATTCTGAGTTGGAATTCATTTTATTTAAAAATGTTGAATATTGGTCCTCAATCTCTCCTAGCTTGTAGGGTTTCTGATGAGAGGTCCACTGTTCGTCTAGTGCACTTCCTTTTGTAGGTGATGTGGCCTTACTCTATAGCTGCTTTAACATTTTTTCTTTCATTTTGACCTTAGAGAATCTGATGATTATGTGCCTTGGGGATGATTGTTTTGTCTTGTAAAGTGTCTTACTGGGGCACTCTGCATTTCCTGAATTTGAATGTTGGCTTCTCTAGCTACATTGGGGAAATTTTTATGGATGATATTCTGAAATATGTTTTCCAAGTTGCTTACACCCTCCTCCTCTCTTTCAGGGACACAAATGAGTTGTAGATTTGGTCTCTTTACATAATCCCACATTTCTTAGAGGTTTTATTTGTTGCTTTTCACTGAATTTTTTTCCTAATTTTATCTCACTGTTTTATATCAGAAAGCCAGTCTTCAAGCTCTGACACTCTTTCCTCAGCTTGGTCTATTCCACTATTAATCCTTGTGACTGTATTATGGAATTCTTGTAGTGTTTCAGCTCTATCAGGTTAGTTATATTCTTTTCTATGCTGGCTGTTTTGCCTATCAGTTCCTGTATTGTTTCATTGTGATTCTTAGGCTTCCTTGGTTTGGATTTCAATATACTCCTCAATGATCTTTGTTCCTATCCATATTCCAAATTTTATTTCTGTCATTTCAGCCATCTCAGCCTGATTCAGAACCCATGATGCCTAGGTGGCATGGTCATTTGGAGCAAAGAAGACACTCTAACTTTTTGAGCAGTCAGAGTTCTTGCATTTGTTTGTTCTCATTTGTGGGCTGATGTTTCCTCAATCTTTAAAGATCCTGACCTTTAGATGATTTTTTTTTTTTTATCTTGTTTGATGACTTTGAGGGCTTGATTGTAGTATAAGGTGAATTTAGCCAGCTGGCTTCATTTCCAGAAGATTTTAGGGAGCCAACACTCAGGTCCCAATTTTAAACTGCATGCTCTTCCTCTGGTGGACTTCTATCAGGTTGTGACTTCTTTATCTGGTTCCTCGAGGTTAGGAATCCAAGGCACTGAGGGGAAGGGGGCAAGATGCTATTGGACCACTGGTCATTACACTCTAATAGTTAGTGTTAGCCAAAGCATTTCTTAGTGCAGTGGAAAGATCTGTCCTCGTTTGAACATCCCAGCAACAGTGACAGTGGCAGTGCTGCAGGGTGTATACTTGTCAGCTTCAGCAGGGCACTAGCAGATGCCAGGGTTTCTGCCTCATGCAACAGTTCACCACAATGGTGGAGGCAGAATGGCTAGGGGTGGAAGGGAAGAAGATATGGGCCCTGCTGGCAACTGTGCATGTGTTCACACTGGTAGTAGTGTTAGCATGGGGGCAAGGTGCTGGTGGGTACAAGTCTGTGTGTGTTATATGTGTGCCATAAGTAGGGCTGGTCACTCAGGGAGGGGGAGGGTCTGCTGTTCTCTGAGAGTAGTTTCATTCTTGTACCTCTCTTGGCACCAGAGTGGGCACTGATGGGGATGGATCTGGCTGGCTCTGTGCCTGCCAAGGATCTGACTGCAATGACAGTCCTCAGAGGGAAAGCTTCTTTTTTAAAAAAAAACAAAAAACAAAAAAACAAAACAAAACAAAACAAAAACAGACTTTGTGTTTTGTTTTGGTTGTTATTTTTAAATTGAAAGACAGATGAGGAATCATATTGAATTTAGTGCCTGCAATTTCTCGATCCAATAGTATCATAAATAAGATTAAAAGGACAAGATAAAGATTTTCAATTCACTGCACAGATACATAAAACTAGGTATTTAAAAAATTATGGAACATCATGTCAAATATAATCTGCAAGGAATAGTGATCACCATATTCTGCCTTGTCTACTTTTAGATGAAGTTGATAGTAAAATATGTCTAATAATGCCATCAACTTCTAAAAGATTAGAGTATTTTTTTTTTTTTTTTTTTTTAGACAGAGTCTCGCTCTGTTGCCCAGGCTGGAGTGCAGTGGCATGATCTTGGCTCACTGCAAGCTCTGCTTCCTGGATTCACGCAATTCTCCTGCCTCTGTCTCCTGAGTAGCTGGGACTACAGATGCCTGCTACCACGCCCAAGTAAATTTGTTTTTGTATTTTTAGTACTAACGGGTTTTCACCGTGTTAGCCAGCCTGGAGTAAGTATATTTAAACCATCATGGCTGTCTGCTTACTTGCTTTAAGATTTGAGCCTTAATCTTTTCCAAGAGTCACTGAGTGGTTCTCAGATTTAATTACAGCTGTCATTGTTAGACTTAAAACAGCCAACAAAGGGAAAACTTGGGAGATTTCAATATAACTCACTTGCTGATATATACTGTTTTTAGTACTCTGATTTGCATATCTAAAAAGAAAAAAATAAATCAACTCACATTTTAAAATGTATTTATAATAAGTGTGTTTTGCTTCCTTGAATATATACACGTACTATATTTAGGCTTACTAATATTCTAAATCCTTCCTTTATCAAGCAACTTCAAAATGTGAGTTCAAACCTAGAAAAGAGTTAAAGGATAATCCCAGTTAATACACTGCATTGGAAAAATTAACTCTATTAGATTTTAACAATTACAATTTTTGTTTGGGATTCATTATGTCATGTAGTTATCTTAAAAATAGCAATAATGATAACAACAACAACAGAACCAACAATGTAACAGCAACAAAACAACATAAGAGTTTGGTAACCAAAATATGATTGAAAGCATTTAAATATTTAAATAAATTTCTCATGAAAATGCTAGTAGTTGTTTTTTCCAATGCAGAACAATATTTTATAAAATTTCTCTTTGTCTATTTTTCTTACTCTTAACTCCTCTCATAAACAGGATAGAGTCAAAATTCTCTTTCTCTGAAAATAACATTTTCCCAATCCACCTTGTACAGACTCTTGTATCTCTTGCCCCTCTCTCTTTTCTCACACAGCCATAGCCTAACCCATTTCTTAGGTTTCTCTCTTTCTGTGTGTAGGGTGGCATTATTTTCTGACAGTCCAGAGGATGATGTTTGGCTTTCCTTGGCTGAATTAGGATCTCTTCTGGTTAATCAAATCAATTATTAGAAAACAAGTACTTCAAAGTTAGGATTCAATAGCTGTCAGCCATGCTTCTGGCCAGAGAAGGAAGATGGTATATTCAAAGTCCTGTTTGTAATGTATGAATTCAACGATAAG
Source organism: Papio anubis (assembly GCF_008728515.1). NCBI lineage: Eukaryota > Metazoa > Chordata > Mammalia > Primates > Cercopithecidae > Papio > Papio anubis. The sequence continues at coordinate 126,051,228 of NC_044977.1, forward strand.
ACCTCCCTTAGTGCTTCAACTGAATTCACTCCGTAAAGCCTCATGCTGACAGAAGATTTTCAATTAAGTTTCCCTTATTCATTCTTGTGTTTGCAGAATACCAAAGACCAGTAATTATTTGTGTAACTGATCATAAAACAATCTCTAATATGAGTACTAGGCTAGCTTCCAGGCAACATTTTGTAAACTAGAGTTATAAAAAAATCAATTAACTAAATTGCATTCAGCAAATTTTTAAATAATATTGAATAAAAGAAAATATAGAGTGTATCACATGCATTAAGCATTGAATTTCTTTAAATTGCCTGTGTATGTACGTGTGTGTGTTTGTGTATACTGGATCCCTCAGGTAAAATGTATTTCTCTCTTTTTTTTTTTTTTTTTTCTTTTTTTCTGAGACGGAGTCTTGCTCTGGAGTTGCCCAGGCTAGAGTGCAGTGGCTGGATCTCGCCACCTCGCCCGGCTAGTTTTTTAAATATTTTTTAGTAGAGATGGGGTTTCACCGTGTTAGCCAGGATGGTCTCGATCTCCTGACCTCGTGATCCACCCATCTCGGCCTCCCAAAATGCTGGGATTACAGGCTTGAGCCACCCCACCCGGCCCATTAAAATGTATTTCTTATGGTAGGTCATAGTCTAAAAAGTTTAAAAGGGTCTAGGGAGTCTCATGATTAGATGTGAATAAACAATATTTCCTATGCCAATGGGAATGTGTCTATATCTAACCTGACTTTGAAACACAGATACAAAAATTTTATCATTCCTGGCTACCTATGTCTATCTTGGGTTTAGTTTTTTTCTGAGTTTTATGGGTTGGCCTTTCTCTCGAAAAGAAAGATTCTTTCTCTCTCTTTGACAGATTTTACTTTTTTTTCCACAGCAAAATCGAGTGCACAGTACAGAGTTTCCCTGTATCCTTGCCCCTACATATGTACAGCCTCTCCCACTATCAACATCCCACACCAGAGTGATACATTTGCTGCAATCAATGAACCTACATTGCCACATTATTATTACCCTAAGTAAATGGTTTACTTTAGAGTAGATGCTTGATGTTGACCATAGCAACTACTCATCATTTATCTTCTCCATAGTTTTGCCTTCTCCAGAATGTCATATACTTGGAATTATACAGTACATGATTTTCCAGATTGGTGTCTTTTATTTAGTAATATGCATTTAAGTTTCCACCATGTTTTTCATGGATTGACAGCTCATTTATTTTTAGCATTGAATAATATTCTGTTGTCTGGGTATACCACAGTTTATTTATCCATTCACCTACTAAAGGGTATCTTGGCTGCTCCAAAGTTTTGATATCTATGAATGATACTTCTATAAACATACACATTCAGGTTTTTATGGAATATAAGTTTTCAACTCCTTTGGGTAAATACTAAGGAAAGTGATTACTAGATTCTATGGCAATAATACATTTAGTTGTTGTTTTTTTTTTTTTTTTTTAACTGGCAAATGGTCTTCCAAAGTGGCTGTAACATTTGTATTCCCACCAGCAATGAATGAGAGTTCTTGTTGCCCTATATCCTAACAAGCATTTGGTGTTGCTCTTTTGTATTTTGGCTATTCTAGTAGGTATATAATGGTATCTTCTTCTTTTAATAACCAGTTTCCTAATGACTTGTGACATTGGGCATCTTTCCATATTCTTATTTTACATCTTTACATCTTCCTTTTTTTTTTTGAGATGGAGTCTGGCTCTGTTGCCTCACTACAACCTCTGCTTCCCAGATTCAAGCAATTTTCCTGCCTTTGCCTCCTGAATAGCTGGAATTACAGGTGCATGCCCCCATGCCCAGCTAATGTTTTTTGTATTTTTAGTAGAGACTGGGTTTCACCATGTTGGTCAGGCTGGTCTTCAACTCCTGACCTGATGATCCTCCTCCCAAAACGCTATATCTTCTTTAGTGAGGTGTCTGTTCAGGTCTTTTGCCTACTTTTTAATTATTTTTTAAATTGTGTTTTAAGAGTTCTTTGTATATTTTGGATAACGGTACTTTATTAGATCTGTCTACTGCAAATATTTTCTCCCAGTCTGTGGCTTCTCTTCTCATTCTCTTCTTAGACATTTCTTTTGTTCCCAGTACAAATCATTTTCTCCAGAAGCAAAGATTCAGGCTAACCCTCAAGTTGCTAAAAGAGCCTAAGGATTTTTTTTCTTATTTTTAATTTGTGACCATAAGTTGTCTAGCATCGATGCCATTGGTGTCCAGATGTTTGTGGTTCTTCAAGCTATGCTGTAACCATCTGTTTCCTACCCTTGCCAGGTCCCCTACATGGATAGAACACTGTACAAGGCAGTTCTTTTATGGTAAAAACAGATCTGTCCTCTTTCTGTTGATGTATGGTTATAAATTCAACATATATACTTCAGGTACTCTATGCCCAACTGAATGATCTTTCAAAGTGAAGGGGCTGTAAGTTTATTCAATTTCATTCTTCTAATCACTGAACTTTGAATATACCCAGTGACAGAAAATAACCAGAATGGGCAGTGTGGAATTTATATCAGAAAATTCTATTTCTTTTAAAAAGAGGTTTGGAAATTCTATGAATTCACTTACCCATAGCATTATAACTTAACCCACAGGGATAGATAGGGGTACATTATCTCATTTGTTATCAAATTACTCTAATTATATTAAGTATTTAAATAATAAAGTTAAGCTATTATATCTTTTATATTATTTCTCCACCTTTAAAAATTGACTCTTTAAGTTATTTTGTGTATGCATGTTTTAAAATTATATTACCTCAAAAGCTTTTTGACAGCAGGCATAAAACAAATCAAAAGCTTTTTGACAGCAGGCATAAAACAAATCATAAATATGTAAATGTATCACAAACTAAAGAGGTATTTTTTAGTTGTTCTTACTTGATTTTGCCAGTTATTTGATAATTTTTAAAAATTTTGGCCAATAAGTTTTATTTTGTTAATGAAATAATTATGTTCATAATGAATTAAACAAATCTCTTTAATGTATCACAAGTAAAGTTATTACAATCATTGTAACTGACTTGGCCATGTGAAACCTGCATTTAATCAAAGTTTAACATATATTAACACAAATACTATTTATAAAATATTACTAATAATGTCTTGAGCATATTTAAATAGAGTGACAAGTTATGTCATGAGTTTAGAAAATGGTAATGGTATGTTAGGATGATATTATTTCGCTTAATATATTTAGATTTAAACTTTAGTATTTTTAAAATAAGTTATTATTATAAAATAAAATGCATTAATGAACCCCAGAGACTTTGAATTTTTATTTCCATATTTTAAGCACTGTGTCTGTAATCAGTAATAAAGAGGGAATAATAAATTGAAGACACATTTTATTTCTGAAATGTGTTTTCTACCACTGTTGTTTAACGTAATAATGAAAAAGAAACTCCAAAGAAACAGGCATGTGCTGAAATTGTTTGTATTTCCTATAAAACCATCATTGTTTAACTGTGATCAGGAAAAGTAAATCCCAGATTTGAAATATGTTGTCTTGACTAAAGCTCTTAAACATTTTTAGCTTGGTTAACTTTTTAGCTATAGGGAAATAAAATTCCAATTCCTTTAAATATATTTTTAAGAAATAAAGTTTACTACTTGCTACCACAGAAAGAAATTTACTATGTAGTATACAAGGAACAAGATGACAAGTTCCATATGTATAGTATAGTTAAGTTATAGTTTCTATGAATCTCATGCTGAAATGTTACTCTAGAGAGTCAAATCCTAAACCTAGAGTGTGGAATATTTTAAAGTATTTTCTAGAACTTATTTCTCAGATTTCAATCTCTTACCCAGTAATTGATTTCATAAGTCACACAGTGATAAGTGCCATTATATCAGCCAAGCAGAAATAAAAATAAAAACATTAAAAATCTAGTTTGGAACTCTTATATTGTGGTTCTTTCGCTTTTTTAAAATTTAAAGCAGCCACTTTTAATGCCACTAGTAAGATATTTACAGTCTTCAGACAATCTTAGGGAGTTACAAAGTTAAGACTGACCTGAGTATATAAAGAATTACATGGAATTTTTAAACTTTCTTTTCATAATTTGTTAGCTGAACTGTATTACATTTTGTTAAAACATTTTAGATTTTTCAGTTTCCACTAGTGTGCTTGTGACTCCAATAATACTGACCAGGGATGGTCTGAGTCACAGAAAAGGGAGATTTTCTTATATATAATAAACCAATTTGAGAGAAGAAGGGTAATTTGCTGTAAGTGTTAAAAGTGATTGAGAAATCAGTAAAGATCAAAAAATGAAAAGCCCATTTTTAGAAATGTTAGTATAATTTTATAATTGTTAATGACATAATAAACAATATGTTATAAAACTTATTACCAAAGAAAACCCTCAAAATAAATAAATGAACTGAAATGACAAACATGATTACAAAGCAAAAAGAGGGAGAAGTAAAATTAAAAGAAAAGAAACTACTTTGTGCATCTAGTGTTCTTTACACGTGTGTAAAACATTTTGTTCTTGTTTTCTGGTTGTTTTGTGGTTTTTCTTCTTTCCTGCCTTCTTTTTTATGAAAGTAATTTTCTCTGGAAGTATATTTTTATTTTCTGTTGTTTGTATTTTGTGTGTCTGTCAAGGTTTTTGGGTTGGAGGTTACCATGAGTCTTGCAAATAGCATCTTGTAACCCATTATTTCAAGCTGATTACAGCTAAACTGTGATTATATAAACAGACTAACAAACTAGCAAGAGAAAACTAATAAAAACTCTGCACTTGAACTTTATCTCCCTGTTTTTAACCTTTTGGTGTTTATTTTTATAGCTTGTTATACTGTCTTTATCATAAACAGTTTTTGTAGTAATTTTTTTTTTTTTTTTTTTTTGAGATGGAGTCTGACTCTGTCACCCAGGCTGGAGTGCGGTGGTGCAATCTTGGTTCATGGCAACTTCCGCTCCCCAAATTCAAACGATTACCTTGCGTCAGCCTCCAAAGTAGCTGGAAACACAGGTATGAGTCACCACACCTGGCTAATTTTTTTGTATTTTTAGTAAAGATGGGGTTTTACCATGTGTGCCAGACTGGTCTCGAACTCTTGATCTCAAATGATCTGCCCACCTTTTCCTCCCAAAGTGCTAGGATTACAGGTATGAGCCACCTCGCCCAGACTGCAGTTATTTTTTCCTAAGTTAATCTTTTAGTGTTCTTATTCAATATATGAGTCATTTATACACCACAAATACAATGCTATAGTATTCACTAGTTGTCTATGTACCAGTGACTTTTGGGTTTTCAAATTATTTCCTATTGCTCATTAACACCCTCTTCTTTCAGACTGAAGAACTTCTGGTAGCATTTCTTGTAGAACAAGTCTGGTGTTGATGAAATCCCTCAACTTTTGTTTATCTGGGAAAGCCTTTATTTTGTTGGATGTACTATTCTAGGATAAAAGTTGTTTTGTTTTGTTTTTCCTTCAACCCTTCAAATATTTCATGCCACTCTCTCCTGGCCTATTAGGTGTGCATTGAGAAGTCTGCTGTCACATATATGAAGCTCTTTTACATGTTATTTTATTTTTTCTTTTCTCTTGTTGCTTTTATAATCTTTTCCTTATCCTTGACCTTTGGGAATTTTCTTATTAAATGTCTTCAGATAGTCTTTTTTGAGTTAAATCTGCTTGGTGTTCTATAACTTTCTTGTACTTTAATATTAACAGCTTTCTCTAGCTTTGACATGTTCTGTGTTGTTATTTCTTTAAACTTTTTATCCCAATCTCTCTCTCTCTCTCTCTCTCTACCCCCTCTTGAAAGCCAATAATACTTAGATTTGCCCCTTTGAGACTGTTTTCTAGATCATGTAGTCATGCTTTATTATTTTTATTCTTTTTTTGTCTCCTCTGACTGTGTACTTTCAAATAGCTTGTCTTCAAGCTCACCATTCCTTCTTCTTGATTAATTCTGTTGTTGAGAGATTCTGATACATTTTTTAGTATGTCAGTTGAATTTTTCAACACTAAAATTTCTGCTTGATTTTTAGACATTATATCAATATCTTGTTAAATTTATCTCATAACATTCTGAACTTCTTCTCTATTTTATCTTTGATTTCACTGAGATTCCTCAAACAGAGATTTTGAATTCTCTCTGAAAAGTCATGTATCTCTGTCACTCTGGGATTGTTCACTGGTGCCTTATTTAGTTCATGTGGTGAGGTTGTTTTCCTGGGTGGTCTTGCTGCTTGTGGATGTTCGTTGATGTTTGGGCATTAAAGAATTAGGTATTTAGTCTGGTTGCAGTGGCTCATGCCTGTGTTCCCAGCACTTTGGGAGGCTGAGGCAGGCAGATCACCTGAGGTCAGGAATTCGAGACCAGTCTGACCAACATGGAGAAACCCCATCTCTACTAAAAATACCAAATTAGCTGGGCATGGTGGTGCATGCCTATAATCCCAGCCTCTTGGGAGGCTGAGGCAGGAGAATTACTTGAATCCCGGAGACGGAGGTTGTGGTGAGCCAAGATCGTGCCATTGCACTTCAGCCTGGGTAATAAGAGTGAAACTCTGTCTCACAAAAAAAAATAATAATAATTAGGTATTTATTGTAGTCTTCACAGTGTAGCTTTATTTGTACTTATCCTTCTTGAGAAGGTTTTCCAAGTATTCCAAGAGGAATGAGTGTTGTAATCTAAGTTTTTGGTCACTGCACCTACGTCTGCATTAGTGACTCCCCAATAATAGTAACACTATGACTCTTGAAGAATTGTAGAGGTACCTTGGTGGTCTTGGGTATGATCTGGGAAAATTCCCTGGATTACCAGACAGATTCTTTTGTTTTCTTCCTTTACTTTTCCCCAGACAAATGAAGTCTCTCTCCATTCTGAGCTGCCTGGAGTTGGGAGAGCGGTGATGCAAACACTCCTATGGGCACCACCACTGGGACTGCGGTGGGTCAGACCTGAAGCCAGCACAGCACCAGGACTCACTCAAGATCTCTGGTGACTATCACCTGGCTACTGCTAATGTTTATTCAAGGCCCAAGGGCTCTACAACCAGCTGATGGTGAATCCTGCCAGGCCTGTATCTCTACCTTCAGGACAGCGAGTTTCCCTCTGGCCCAATGTGCTTCTAGAAATACTGTCCAGGAAGTAAATCCTGGAGTTGGAGACTTAGAGGTCTGATCTGGTGGTCTTTCGTTTTACTGTTGCTAAGCTGGTAGCCAAGTTGTAAGACAAAGTCATTTTTACTCTTCCCTCTGCTTTTCTCAAGCAGAAGAATTCTCTCTCTGTGGCCATCACAGCCGGGAAGGCACTGCATCACAGCTGAAGCCAGCATGGTACTTTGCCTGAGACCCATAGCAGCTACTGCCTGGCTATCGCTGTTGTTTATTCAAGGCCCAAGGGCTCATTAGTAAACAAATGATGAATCCTGCAAGGACTGGGTTTTTCCTTTCAAGGCAGTAGTTTTCCTTCTCGTCCAGAGTGGGTCTAGACATGCCATTCGGAAACTAGGGCCTAAAATGAGGGCTTCAGGCCTCTATTTTTTTGCTTTATTTTGCTGTGGCTGAGCTAGTATCAAAGCTGCAAGGCAAAGTCTTCCTTACATTTCCTTCTTTTTTCCTCAAGTGGAAGGACTCTCTTCTGGAGCTCCAAACTGCGCTGCCTAAGGTTGAGGGAGGGTAGATGTAAGCTCTTCCTTGACTGCCCTAGCTGATGTCTTACTCAGGCACATGAACCCCAAGTCCACTGGTGCTGGGCCAAGCATAGCACCAGGATTTGCCCAGAAATTGCAGTTCTTGTGGCCTAGACTGCTTTCGGAGTTTATTTAGGACCCCAGATTGCTTTAGGTCCCCATGGTGGGGTTAGCCAGAATTTAGTTTCTCACAGCTGGGCTGGATGATTCCTCTCTGGCTAGTGCTGGTCTGATTGTTATCTCTGTGGCACCAACTGAATTTCTGTTCTCTATTGCTTTCCATTGTGACAGGGAAACACTAAATTCCAATGCAAATTTGCACATCATTGCTCCTTCCTTAGCTCAAGCACACAGATTCTCTCCCTATGCCACATGGCACTGCTGGGAGAGAGGGGAGGGACAGTGCAAGAAATTCAAGCCTATTTTTCCAGTGCTCTTCAGTGCCTCTTTGCTTGTTCTGATGTCAAAGTCAGGTGCTGTGATTGCAGACCTGATTTCTTATGAGGCTATTTTCTTGCACTAGTAGTTGTCCAGTTTGGTGATTTTAGTGGGGCAGGGGTGGGGGATCATCACTGGAGGGTTGTATCAGCCATTTTGTTCCACCTGAGAATATATATCCTAAAGAAGATTTTGTAGAAGGAATCATTATTGTAAACAGTGGGATAGAGGAAAAATTAATTTTCAGGTAAATAATACAATGAATCATTTTGAATTTTCACCTCTTCATAGGCATAAAAAAATAAAGTGTTGTATTAAAAAAAAAATTAAAAAGGAAGACCAGAAGCTATGATTTATTTATGTTTTATTTATTTTTTAAGAATCTATGCACTCTTGACTCTGGAAATTAATGTTTGATTTGTTTTTATACCTGGTTTCACACATAATTTAATATATTAGGCCATAGTGTGTATTTATTATATTCAAATAAATGAACCTATTAATTAAATGTCATATTAATCTGTCCACTATTCATGACAAAAGTGCTACAATTAAATAAGTGTTGAAGAAATCAACCTTCCAATGCAATGGAATAATTAACAATTATAATTTCTGGTGACATAGTCTTCTTTTTTTTTTTTTTTTTACATATTAAGACTTAAAATTTCGACCTTTTGTATCAAATTTTGGCACTTTTAAATCATAGATGTTTAAAACTATATTAAGATTCCTATATTATTTATATGATAAATAATATTTAAAATGTATGGCAAAAAATATACAAATGTCTTTTCAGTGTATGGGTTGTAATGACATATATGCAGTGTGCTATTTATAGAATTTAATAACTAATGATGTTTACTATGAAGACTCATTCATTATATTCAACAAGGAAGTTATATTTATAGACAACAGAATTTATCCTGGCTTCTGATTCTTTCAGTGACAAATGTAACTCAATTTTTAGTTAACAATTTTAATTTCTTCCTGAAAATTGTGTCACACACATATTTAGTAATTTTAATGGGAAAATATGATGCGGTCAATTCCAACCCGACATACTCAAATACTTCTTCACAGTTAAAGAAAAATATTATCAATTGAACAGTAAAAATATATTTACATAAGTAATAAACAACAACATGGAAGTAAATAATACAGTTTGAACATGAAATTTATTGAAGAAAGAAGAAAAAATTATATATCAAGTGGAGGTTGGTAGGAGTACAAATAACTATCTTTAGAGGGTAATAAAGAGTGATTAACTCTCTTGAAGATATCTAATATCAGAACCACATATACTTAGTAATAATAGAAATAACAATGACATTATTAGTTTCTCACAGGTTTTTAGTAGAAAAATTACTGAAAGCTAAGTTTTTAGATCTATGCTTCCTGTTAAGAGACATCACAATAAAAAGCAATTGAAAATATGATTCTAAAAAATTGCACAGACAAATGCCACATTCATAAGCATTACTGTAACTGTGAATTGACAATATGCTGCTATACATATTACTTCATTTCTACTATTGTGCTGGGAAGAGCAGAATAAGCCTGATTGTGAATTCAACGTAATTTTTCCCAAGTAAAGATTATAAGAAGGAGAAAGAAAAAAAGACAAACAAAAAGCTACTGAAACAAAACAAAAAAATATTGATAGCTCCAGGGAGTTCTTGATTCAATACAGATGTCTCTTAGGGATTGTTTCACACAGTGCTTCACAGAAATAGTTTGATGCATATTCTAAGAGGATCACTACATAATTTTTTGAACTTCAGATTGTTGTTATAGCGATATTCATAGATAGAAGTAAGAAATACAAGAAACATATAGTGTATGTTTAATAATTACACTGACTGACAAAGAAAGGAGTTTGCTCTTTGACATCCTTTTCCTTATCAAAGCAATGTGCATAATGAGATGGTTAGCTAGGGTATAATAAAAGATCTGGAAGAGATAAAGAATCTGCTCCAGGAATACAAATCAGTTTTGATCAAATAATTTCATCACCTGGCTGGAGTAGAGAGAGCAAATAGGTGGTAAATAAAACAAAAGAACAATTAAGTAACCTATCCAAGGTCATGTAGCTAATGGATGATAGATCTGAAATTTTAATTCAAGTTCTCTATCAATAACCTCTCTCTTTCAGAGGCCTGGTGCAGTGGCTCACTCGTATCCAGCACTTTGGGAGGCTGAGGCAGGCAGATTACCTGAGGTCAGGAGTTCCAAACCAGCCTGGCTAACATGGTGAAACTCCATCCCTACCAAATATACAAAATTAGCCAGGAGTGGTGGTGCATGCCTGTAATCTCAGCTACTTGGGAGGCTGAGGCAGGAGAATTGCTTGAACCTGGGAGGTGGAGGTTGCAGTGAGCCCACATCATGCCACTGCACTCTAGCCTGGACAACAGAGTGAGACTCTGTCTCAAATAAATAAATAAATAAATAAATAAAAATAACTTATCTCCTTCAGAGAAAGTGGCTACTCTATATGCCTATGCTTCCAAATCTATTAAATTGTGTGTATGAACAAACATGCACCACACACATTTGTATGCACACACACACACCAATTTAACAGTGAAAACCTATTTACATAAGTAATAATACTTTGGAAGTAAGTTGTGTGTGTATATATATACATACATAAACACATACATACACACATAGATACATTCACTTTTACTAAATCTTCCTGAAATTTAGGAATATTAATAAGTTTTCTCAATGTCACTAAATTAAAAAGTAGCAGACAAATTTGAGCTGAAATATTTTTAACTCCAAAGCCAGTGGCTCATGCTTTGCTCTTTCCTTAGTCTATACAAATATAAACAATTGAGGATTTCATATCATGAAAGTACATTCCCTCATTCTAAACAACCATTCCAACACGTAAAACTGGGCCTAAAGCGGGTGGGCCAGAAGAGTAGTTTTTATTTTTTAATTCTAAATCATTTTGAAATAAACTTTTCTATCGTTAAAGTGTCCTTGGAGATTACAGAGAATTTTACAAGAAAAGAAATTGAAGCTAGAAGTTATAAGGGAAAGGTAATTAAATGTACAGAGACCTGCCTTCTGCTTCTCTCCAAACATACTCATCTCAAGGAAAGCATTACCAACTATAGATAGATTTCCTTTTCTCTGTTTATGTAATAAAGTGAAAGTATGATTTTACATAAAAGCTAGAGTTGAAAGTTTCTAATCTAATATTAAATCAAAGATTAATTACAATCTCAATACTCATCAAGTATTTAATAAATTCAATTCAATTAAATTATTTAATCTGTGGATAGCACCAACATTTACTATTTTCATATCTAAGATTTTTCTCCTCATTAAAGGAATTCTAAAACTAAAAATATTTGAGATTTTAACAAATCAATTTTTTAGACTGAAAAAGAAAGACATTGGGCTACCCAGTCCTATTTATACTTTAAATAAGAGCAGTAGTTAGAAAAAGGTCAATTACCTTTATCTATTTTCATAAGCGCCAAAACCAAACATACTAATGGATATTGTGCAAACTTTTAATAAGCAATTAATTTAAAAATGCATTGTAAAACTGGAATGAGAAAAGAGAGAAAAATGGAGAGAGAGAAACAATTCAACCTAATCATTTATTTATAAGAATTTATAGTTAGGAAGTAATAAGAGAAATTAACAAAAGCATTTATAATAATATTTATTGCAATGTCATACATAATAGAAAAAAAAAAGAAAAAGAAATGAGATGCATCAAAAATAATCCAAAATAACAAATAGCTTAATAAAGAAGGGTGTTAAACCAAATTGTGTAGTTAATATAAACTATATTTCAGAAATAATGAAATACAGGCAGAAGTTAAGGAGTTTTCAAAAAGAGGGAACAAAAACCAGAATTAGTAAGTACATTTAAGCACAGAATTTTAAAATAAAATAATAATATACATAAAACTTTGGCAAATATAATTAGAACAACATGAGAAAATTAAATGAAGTAAAGAACTAAACATATAATAAAATCATGAGGGACATAAAGGTACTTTTATAAATTATAAAAGAATATAATACTCCTGGTAATTTTAAAAACTTACATTCTATTTAAATTTTTCTATAGCATAGAAGAACAAAAATTGACTTAATCCATTACGAAATACTAAAAACATAACAGAAAAAAGTCATTACGAAATATTAAAAACATAACAGAAAAAAAAGATTTCAAAAATAGCAAAGGAAACATATTAACTGAAATATGTAATGTATTAAAAGATCCATGAACCTGACCATGTAAAACCTAGTACCAGAATTCACAGATAGTTTTTAAATTAGAAAAATACAAAAGGCCTTTTAAAAAATAAACTATTATAATCTCAATGCTCATCAAGTATTTAATAAATTCAATACTCAGTCCAAGTATACAGTTTTAGAAATTGGTAAATAATTATGTGTATACAGATAATCATACAATTGGAAAATTAAAAATGACTATACTTTGATCTATTAGAAAATTTATTAAAGGGCTAGACTAACAACAAATGTAAATTATTAATAATATCTTTTATATATTACTAGTAGATTATATAATAGAGAGGCTCATTCATGCTAATAATAACACAATACAGATAATCACAATAAATACTTTTTAAAATTTTAATTTCCAAATATTTTTTGTCTATGGAAACAATTTACTTACATTCTGATTTTATTATGCAGCTTTACTAAGCTCACTTATACTTCTATTAGGATTTTTTAAAGGTTTTTAAGACTTTGTAGGGAGTTATTCTTTATTTCTAATCTTCTATTTCATCTTTTTGCTATTTCTGAGGGACGAAGTCCTCCAATAAATATACAATTAAAATAAACAATAAGAGTGATAAGAGCAGACATCCTCAATATGGCTATTATTACTCTTTAAGTTACTGTCACTTTATTTTATTTTATAAATATATTTTCTTATTTTATTTATTTATTTATTTATTTATTTATTAAATTTATTTATTTATTTTGAGACAGAGTCTCGCTCTGCGGCCCAGGCTGGAGTGCAGTGGCGCGATCTCTGCTCACTGCAAGTTCCGCCTTCCAGATTCACGCAATTCTCCTGCCTCAGTCTCCTGAGTAGCTGGGACTACAGGCGCCCGCCACCATGCCTAGCTATTTGTTTTGTACTTTTGGTAGAGACAGGGTTTCCCCTTGTTAGCCAGGATGGTCCCGATCTCCTGACCTCGTGATCTGCCCAGCTCGGCCTCCCAAAGTGCTAGGATTACAGGCGTGAGCCACCGCGCCCTGCCGGCATAGTTTATATATATTTTTGAGGCAGAGTCTCACTGTGTTGCCCAGGCTGGATTGTAATGCAACAATCACAGCTTACTGCAGCCTCAATCACTGGAGCTCAATTGATCCTCCACCTCAGCCTCTTGCATAGTTGAGACTACAGGTGCATACAGCCTTGCTGGCTAACACAATAAAAATTATTAGGTCTAAACTTTAGGTTGCTTCTAACTACAAATATTAAAAAAAAAAAAAAAAAAAAAGCTTGACCACTAAGGGAATGTATTAATGCACATAACCAGATATACTGTAGCAGGACAAGCCTCAGACAAAACTCCTCAGACACAGAGTTAAAGAGGAAGGGGTTTATTTGGTCGGGGGCGTCGCAAGACTTCTGTCTCAAGAGCAGAGCTCCCCAAGTGGGCAATTCCTATCCCTTTTAAGGCCTCACAACTCTAAGGGGGTGAGTGTGAGAGGGTTGATTGAGCAAGCAGCGGGTATGAGACTGGGGGCTGCATGCACCGGTAATTAGATCAGAACAAAACAAGATAGGGATTTTCACAGTGCATTTCTATACAATGTCCGTAATCTATAGATAACATAACCAATTAGGTCAGGGGTCGATCTTTAACTACCAGGCCCAGGGTGCGGTGCCGGGCTGTCTGCCTGTGGATTTCATTTCTGCCTTTTAGTTTTTACTTCTTATTTCTTTGGAGGCGGAGATTGGGCATAAGATGATATGAGGGGTGGTCTCCTCCCTTAATACCAATGAGAGCAACTTCTGAATCATTTGATTCACTGCTGAGTGATTTCACCAAGGACTCAAGTTGTTTCTGACTCTCTGCTCTGCCTCCCCAGAGTTGACTTTATATTTCCTTAGTCTTTGTGGTAATCGTGTGCTTGGAAAGCTCAGTGTATTATAAAAGACTGGCAAAGTGGTTTGTGCAGGTAAAAGAAAGCTAGTATGTACGTTCAGTTGTGCACATATAGTACACTTATTGATTGTTGCTCACTCTCTTAGCCAATGCAAGAATGTTTACCACCCAGGACTCCACTAAGGAAATGACAATAATACCCTCCACATTTCTGTGACCACTAAAATACTTTTACATATTTGAGAAATGATGGCAGTAACACCACCGTTGTGACACACTGATAATGCCACTTTGAATAGCAAAATTAACAAATTAGATTTAAAGGAAACATTTAGTACATCATATACAATATGTAGAAAATACATATCTTTTCTTTGCATATACACATGGTACATTCCAAAAACTATCTTTTCAAAGTAGCGACTCTAAGCTGTGGTAGTAATATTCTTTAGATGTTTTAAAAAATGTGGTGCATCATTTCATTTTCTTGTATGATTATATCTAAGCATTTCTATAATTACACTTCTTGAGAATTTTACTTTATTTTTAAAAGCTTTTTTTAATTTAAAAAACTTTAAAAAGCTTTTAAAAATAACTCAAAATATTTTTAAAACTTGTTTAACTTATTAACTTTTTAAAACTAACTTAAAAACATGTTGTTTTTAAAAACAAGATATTTTTTTAAATCTTTAAAAAATAAAGTTCACGGGTACATGTGCATGTTTGTTATAGGCATAAATTGTGTGTCATGAGCATTTGGTGTATAGATTACTTAATTACCCAGGCAATAAACATATCACCCAATAGGTAGTTTTCCAACCCTCTTCCTCCTCCTGTTCTGCACCCTCTGATAGGCCCCAGTGGATGTTGTTTCCTTCTTTGTATACATGTGTTCTTTATGTATAGTTCCCACTTATAGGTGAGAACATGTGGTACTTGGTTTTCTGTTCCTGTGTTAGTTTGCTTAGAATAAAGTCCTCCAGCTCCGTACATATTGCTGCAAAAGACATGAACTTGTTCTTTGTTCTTGTTCTTGTGCTGTGTAGTATTCCATGGTACATATGTACCACATTTTCTTTATCCAATCGACTGTTGATAGGCACCAAGTTGATTCCAATTCTTTACTCTTGTGAATATAGTGATGAATATGTGAGTGCATATGTCTTTTTGGTAGAACTATGTGCATCCTTTTGGGTATATATCCAGTAATATGCTTGCTAGGTCAAATGGCAATTCTGTTTTAAGTTCTTTGAGAAATTGCCACACTGTTTTCCATAATGACTGAATAAACATGCATTCTCACCAGTAGTGTATAAACATTTCCTTTTCTCTGCAACCTTGCCAGCATCTATTATCTTTTTTACTTTTTAGTAATAATCATTCTGAATGGTGTGAGATGGTGTCTCATCATGGTTTAGATTGCGTTTCTCTAATAATTAGTGATGTTGAGAATTTTTTTCACATGCTTGCTGGCCATGTATATGTCTTTTTTTAAAAAGTGTCACTTCATGTCCTTTATCCACATTTTAATGAGATTGCTTTTTGCTTGTTAATTTATTTACAGATTATATTAGACCTTTGTTGGATGCATAGTTTACAAATATTTTCTCTCATTCTGTATGTTTTCTGTATACTCTGTTGATAGTTTCTTTTATTCTGTGTAAGCCTTTAATTCTATTAAGTCCCATTAGTCAATTTTTGTTTTTGTCACAATTTCTTTGGGCATCTTTGTTATAAAATCTTCTTGCCAGTACCTATGTCCAGAATGCTACTTCTTAGCTTATGTTACAGATTTTGTTTTATACAAACATTTAAGACTTTAATTCATCTTGAATTGATTTATTTATATTTCAGTGTTCTGCATATGACTAGCCAGTTATTCCAGCACCACTGAATAGGGAGCCCTTTCCCCAGTGTTAGTTTTGGTCAACTTTGTGGAAGATCAGATGATTGTAGGTGTGCAGCATTAGTTCTAGGTTCTCTATTCTGTTCCATTTGTGTATTTGTCTGTTTTTGTACCAGTACCATACTGTTTTGGTTACTCTAGCCTTGTAGAATTGTTTGAAGTCAGGTAATGTGATGTCTCTAGTTTTGTTATTTCGTTTATAATTGCTTTGGCTATTTGGGCTCTTTTTTGGTTCCATATGAAATTTAAAATAGTTTTTTTTTTTTTTTTCTAATTCTGTGAAGAATGTGATTAGTAGTTTGATAGGAATAGCACTGAATCTGTAAATTTTCTTGCGTACTATGATCATTTTAACAATATTGATTCTTCCTATCCATGAACAGGGATTTTATTTATTTATTTATTTATTTGTGTAATCTGTGATTTATTTGAGTAGTGTTTGGTAATTGTTGTAGAGATCTTTCATTTCCCTTGTTAGCTGTATTCCTAGGTCTTTTATTGTTTTTGTGGCCATTGTGAATGGGAGTGCATTTTTGATTTGGCTCCCAGCTTGGATGTTGTTGGTGTACAGAAATGCTACTGCTTTTTATACAGTGGTTTTGTATTCTGGAACTTTGCTGCTGAAGTTGTTTAGTAGATATTGTCAATGAAAAGAGGCAAACTCTGTAAAAATCTTTGAAGAGATTTATTCTGAGGCAAATATGAGTGACCATGGCCCATGACACAGCCCTCAGGAGTTCCTGAGTACATGTTCCCAATGGCACATGGTTTAGAATACACTGGTTTGGTCCAGAAAAATTGGACATTTAAAGAATACATTGCCTCGGTCCAGAAAAACTGGACAACTCAATGCTGGGTGCAGGGGGTGGGTGTCTTCAGCTATAGGTTAATTGAAACACTTTCTGGTTGACAATTGGTTGAGATTGTTTAAGGACCTGGGATTAATAGAAAGGAAATGTTCAGGTTAAGATAAAATATTGTGGAAACCAAGGTTTCTTAGTCTTACAGTGGTCCTGCTTAGAGATAATAGATGACAAAAGTTTCCTATTTAGATCTTCAAAAGGTGATAGGCTTTTAGTTAATCTCTTTAGGATTGAGAGGGCCAGGAAGAAAAAGATCTAGCTATGTTAACAGAGATTCTTTACAGATGCAAATTTCCCTCCACAAAGGACAGCTTTGCAGGGCCATTTCACAATAGGGAAACAAAACTTGTCTTGGGGTAAAATATTTGGGTTTTCTTTCTTGTCTTGTAATGTTATGCCAGAGTCAGGTTGGAAAGTCAGTCACAATATATAGGGTTAAATAATACTCATCAGATAAGAATTTATGGTTTATAGGGCATGATTCCCCAGATCCCTTAGATAGGAATCTAAAACAGAAGAGATTGTTTGGGGTGATAGAAATATTCTATATCGTGATTATGGTAATGGTTAGGTTGATGTATACATTTGTCAAGACATACCAAATTTTATACGTAATTTTATGTAAATTACCCAAACAATTTTGATTAAAAATTTGTATTTAAAGTTAAATCTAAGCCTTATATTCTTAACCAGTAGTTTAAAACCGTTCAAAGTTAATAAATATACAAATTAACAAAATAAAACAAACAGCAATAGAATAAACTCAAAGACACAAACATAAGAACATAATTCAGAGAAATTTAAAAAAAAAAACATAATATAGAGGTCAGAAATGATAGAAATTGGCTCTTTGAGAAGACCAATAGATAGATAAGCCATTGGAAAATTAATTTAAGCAAAACCAGAAAAGACAAAGGGAACACAATTATAGATGCCACGAAGATTAATCAGTTAAGAAAATTTCAAGAATAAGTTTGTACCAACACATCTGAGAAGTCAGATTAAGTTAATAAATCTTTAGAAAAATACAATTTACAAATTCTTAACTTGAAAAGAAACTAAAATTCCAAATGATCATAATAAAATATCATAATCAGCTAAACATCTTCCTACAATGAAGATGCATGCCCAAATATGTTACAAGTGAGTTCTATCAACATTCAAGAAACAGTTTACTCCTCATTATACCAGACAGGTTTTTTGTTTGTTTTGTTTTGTTTAGAGACAGAGTCTTGCTCTGTCGCCCAGGCTAGAATGCAGTGGCACGATCTCAGCTCACTGTAACCTCCACCTCCTAGGTTCAAGGGATTCTCCTGCCTCAACCTCCTGAGTAGCTCGGATTACAGGCGCGCACCACCACGCCCAGCTAATTTTTGTATTTTTAGCAGAGACAGGATTTTGCCATGTTGACCAAACTGGTCTCAAACACCTGACCTCAGGTGATCCACTCGCCTCGGCCTCCCAAAGGCCTGAGATTACAGGCGTGAGCCACCACACCTGGCCACCAGACAAGTTTTAATCAGAGAACAAGAACAATTAGGAGCAACAGGGAATAAGGGATTTATTACAGAAATTAGACAAGGCCAGCTAAGTAATTTGGAGGACTCAGTATAAAATGAAAATACAGGGCTTATTGCATGACAAGAAAGAACAAAATTTTCTCCTTTTTTTCCCGTCTCTTTTTTTATTTTTCATGATGTTTTTATTTGCTATTTAAGGTCACACTGCCCTGAGCATGGAAATAGTGAGTGAGTGCAGACCTCAGCAGTCACAGAGCAGTCCCATGCCTTGATGCCTGAGGTGCATGTATCTAACTCAAACTCTCCCCACCTTTATGCACAAGGGTCTGCTGAGTCTAGAGGACAGCAGTAGTTGCTGGGCAGTGGCTAAGAAATCCACAGCTAGAAGTACTTCCAGGACTGCAGGACAAAATTTGAGCCAAGGCCCCAAGTACCTGTCTTAGGCTGCATTGTCCCATCAGATTTTGCTTACATGACAGAAAATTAAAGATAAAACTCTTAAAGGTTTTAAAATATCAACCACAGGGCATGGGCATCATTCTAAGTCTGTGTCCCAGTGTGATGATGCACTGACTGCAAGCCCAAGAAGCAGACCCCAGAGTCAGACCTTATGTGATTGTGGAAAAAATATCTTTTAAAGTCTATGAAAAGCTGTAGCATCCTCAAGATACCCCTGCATCTTGAGGTGGGCCTCAAGTCACTAAATTAGCACAGGTAGTAATTAGGAAATAACATACACAAGAAGTAGAGGAGAGTAAGGATCAATTGGAATTCACTTGGACAAACTGAGAGATACAAGAATACTCTGAAATCTCTATCTCTCAACACCTCCAATCTCCTGCAGAAGATACGCATGTCCTTAGCAACAAGTATCTAGCTCAGGAGTCAGAGAATCTGAAGAAGGATGACCCGAAAAACCTAGACGAGCTGAAGGCCCAATAAGATGAGCAAGTGAATCAATAAAAGTATGTGCAAATTGCAATGATGTCTTGTACCCTACTCCAGCCTTCAGAGGAGACTGGCTGCTACTCCATGTTCTCCTTTAACGTCCACATATTTCTCTCATGGTTCATCCTTTCACATTTTCATTTTATACTCAGTCCTCCAAATTACTTAGCTGGTCTTTTCTAATTCCTGTAATAAATCCCTTATTCCCTGTTGCCCCTAGAGCTGGAACCAGAAAGGGAAGGGAGTTCTGAGAAACATAGTTCCAGCTTAACTAAGTTGATACAGTACAATGACACTACATTAAATTACATTAACACTCTCAGGAAATAGGTGAAGAAAAAACATACCTTAATTTGTTTTCAAACTTAAACAAACATAGTATGAGAAAGGAAATTTATTAACATCTCACCCATGACTATTGGAGCAAGGATCTTATGGAAAATATTTACTAAACCAAAGAACATATAAAAAATTCCATTTTGGATTTATTTCATAAATACAATTTTGTTTAATATTAGAAAAGTAATAAAGCATATTAGCACAGCAAAGGAGGATGATATATATATTTCCAATACAATACCCACTCAAAAAAAAAAAAAAAAGGAAACGACACTCAGACCAAGAAGAGAAGCAAATTTCTTTAACCCATAGTGCACATAACTCTTAAGTGGAACATCAAGAGCTTCTAAGTTATTTGTAACATTCCATTTCTTATTCTGGGAGATTAGTACAAAAATACTTATTTCATTATTGTTTCATATTATATAACCTTATGATTTTATATCTCTGTGTGTATATCTCATAGAAAAAAAAACACATGAAAGAAAAGAAAAGATAAGAAGAATTAGAGACCTAGAGAATTCATTCAGAAGGTCTAATAACTAGCTAAATAAAGTTTTGGAAAATATAGAAAATAGAAAGTGAAGGACATTACCAAAGAAATAACAGAAAAAACTATCCAAGAACTTTTTAAGTACTCAGCTTGGAATTTCACACCACACATCAAGGCATACCATTAGTATTCAGAATACCAGAAAAAATGAGAAGAGCTAAAGAGTTTCAGAGAATAATGGGTCACAAAGATTCAGTCTGGCATCATATTTCTCACCAGCCTGATGAGTCTAAAAGCTACTGAAGCTGTGAGGGGAAAAAAATATAAAATCATAAAATATATTCAGACACATAAGAACCCAGGAAAATGTCCTCCCATATACCTTCTTTTTTTTTTTTTTTTTTTTTTTTTTTTTTTTTTTTTTTTTTTTTTTGAGACGGAGTCTCGCTCTGTCGCCCGGGCTGGAGTGCGGTGGCCGGATCTCAGCTCACTGCAAGCTCCGCCTCCCGGGTTCACGCCATTCTCCGGCCTCAGCCTCCCGAGTAGCTGGGACTACAGACGCCCGCCACCTCGCCCGGCTAGTTTTTTGTATTTCTTAATAGAGACGGGGTTTCACCATGTTAGCCAGGATGGTCTCGATCTCCTGACCTCGTGATCCGCCCGTCTCGGCCTCCCAAAGTGCTGGGATTACAGGCTTGAGCCACCGCGCCCGGCCCCATATACCTTCTTAAACATATTTACTGAACGATATGTTCCAAGGAAGCAAGGGAATATTAATTAACTAATCAATCAGTTCATCAAATGAAGACATGGGATCTAGGAAATAATGGATCCCATAAGGGAATAAGATAAGGCAAGGAACCAAAATGACAGCTGGGCAGCAGACTAGAAGCCACCAGTTGGGACTAAAGTTGGAACATGGATGCAAGAAGAAGTAAGTTTATAAAAAAAAAAAAAAGGACCTGATAAATGGATAACCTGAAAAAATAAAGACCTTAATAAATGAGTAATCTGAATAAACATTTTGGAATATCCCATCTATATGATATTCTCTCTCGATATATCATATATCATAAATATAGATATGCTATACCTGTACGATATGATATATATAGATATATATATGAATATGATATATAGAGATATATAGAGATATATAGAGATATCTAAATATATATAGATCCATGGAAACATCTGTATCTCTATATAGAGATTCCCTTGCTTCCTTGGAGCGTATCATTCATATATCTCTCTCTATATAGATTTCCTTGGGGCGTATCGTTCATATATCTCTCTATATTTATATCTCTTTATATGAACGATATGCTCCAAGGAAGCAAGGGAATATTAATTAGCTAATCAATCAGTTCATCGAATGAAGATACAGGATCTAGGAAACAATGGATCCCATTAGGGAAAAAGATGAGGCAAGGAACCAAAATGACAGCTAGGCAGTAGACATTTTCCTGGGTTCTGATGTGTCTGAATATATTTTATGATTTCATTATATTTTATGTATGAATATATATAGATATACATAAATCTGTAGATCTGTATTTATATATAAAAGAATAAATATACAAAGGATACCTATGTATCAATACAGAAAGGAATGTAGAAAAATGTTTTTATAGTAAGCAATTTAGATTTAAAGACTGCCTACATTTGCAGTTATCCTGTGAAAACTGACTTTTCTGAAATTGGGGGAAATGGTAAAAAAAATTCATCCTGCTATTGCTAAGGAAATAAATCCTCAGCCATGATAGCAGTGAGTTAATAAATAATTTTAACGTACAAATCAAAAATTAATAAGAAAAAGCAGTAAAAGCACATCATTTAACAATATGTATTGTATTTGAAAGCCAAGAGGGGATGCAAAAAATTAAAGTCATTGCCTATGGAGCGGGTTATTGGGAGAAGAAAACTTAAGGCTACAAATTTTCATTCAACTAATTAAGATATTTACCATCATCAAAATTAAGATTTTTAACATAATGAAAATAAAATGCCACTTTATTTAAAAAAAACACAAATCTATGTTTAAAAAAGACCAGCAACTTCAAGTTTAAAATATACAACTTAACACATTGAAATGTTCTCATTCTACATAGAGTAACAACTTAGAAAGTCCTCAAAAAATTGCTAAATATGTAACTAATCTGAAAAGCCAAAAGAACATTTCCTTGTATAAGAAATACACATCTCTTTAAGAAGGAAGTGTCCAGAAAGCCACAGCCAAAGCATGGTCAGATACTTTGTTAAAAGGCAAATGCTGGCCGGGCACAGTGCCTCAGGCCTGTAATCCCAGCACTTTGGGAGGCCGAGGTGGGTGGATCACCTGAGGTCGAGAGTTTGAGACCATCCTGACCAACATGGAGAAACCCCATATCTACTAAAAATACAAAATTAGCTGGGCTTGGTGGTGCATACCTGTAATCCCAGCTACTCGGGAGGCTGAGGCAGGAGAATTGGTCGAACCCGGGAGGCAGAGGCAGAGGTTGCAGTGAGCCCAGATCGTGTCACTGCACTCTAGTCTGGGCAACAAGAGTGAAACTCTATCACAGAAAAAAAAAAAAAAAAAAAAAAGGCAAATATTGAATTGCAACATGGAAGACAGAAAGAAACAGGCTGTCTCAAGTGCCCAAGATGTGCAGTAATTTGACCTTCACATATATGCTTCCCACTGTTCCCAATGTGTTATAAGGATTGTTTTCTGGACTGCCAATATGTTTATTATATTTCTGTGTAAACAATCTTTCATTGTTTCTTACAACAAATCTAGACAACTTAGCTTAGTATACAATGCTCACCATGACCTGGGACCTGCCTACCTCTCCAGACATAGTTTTTGCCATGATTCCTCTCATACCTTACATTCTGGCCATGCGAGGTGGCTTACATTTATCTAACTGTGTCAACTGGTTTACCTGTGGCCATCCTAATTCCTCTCTCTGGAATGCTAGCTCCTCAGGTTGTTCTTCAATGTACCCACCCTCTCCCTGCTAGGCTGTCTCTTACATTAAAACACAAAGTGTCATGTCTATAAAGAATTTTCTGACCCCATAGATAAAGCTAAGAACTTTGCTTTTTATCCTTTGTTTTGCCCTACACTAATATCTAACGGAAGACCAGGTGACTCTATATTAACGCCTTTTTTTTTTTTTTTTTTTGGTAGCCAAGTCTACTTTCGATTACTGGTCTGGAAGTTCCTTGAAGGTAGATACTACATCTTGATGTTTTCTACATCATCTCTGGTACTTCAAGCAGCACTTGGCATATAACAGACACTTAGTGTTTTAGTAATTCAGTGCACGTTGAATGAATGAATGAAAAATAAATGTTTCTTTAAAATGTCTTCTGCAGCTTGAGAAGTTGGCAACCTGTCAGTATGATAATATAGGCTGAGAAAATCATTGTTTCTGACTTAAGATATAAACCTTAAAAGCACAACAGAATAAATGTCATTGTTCTGCATCTCAACAGCATAATCACTGAAAGAGTGAACTTTATGAAAGTGATTGTGGTTGCTGTTACAGAATGACCAGATTAACGCAGGCAACTGCTAATGTCTAAATGTTTCCTCTCTACATTAATCCAACCTAAGTGATAAATGGAAAATATTTTACAGGGAAAAAAGACAAAATTTCAGACCAGGAATCCATACTCAATACTTTCTATGTTATATATATTCTTTTTCATTGATAAAAATGCAAAAGTCCCTGTAATACTGGTGAAATAAGTATAGCTTTCTTAAATAAGATAAAAAATCATTTTACTGATATGCCATGCATCTTGAACAGTGATAAATATAATTATCATATTTTATAATATCAATTAAATAAAACATTCCCTTTATTGTGGTAGCTGAAGAAAGTCTGTAGCTATTTTAAAACATCAAGCAGAATTTTCTTAGGACTTCTTTTTCAAACTGAACAGTATCAACAAAGGAACTACAACAGGCCCTTTTCTCCAAACTTACACTATAAGAAGCATTTCTTAGCCACAGGCCATCTGGAGAATTTGGAAACAGCAGCAAGGGAATAGAGGTTAATGAGAACACAGAGTACTTCCAGCTGACGTGTCAAAATTGGTATAACAAAAATAAACTAACAAAACTATTTTCTTGTTACCTACTTTCTTTTTATGCATTTCCTCCCTAGCTATATGTAAATTTACTTTCCTGATAAACTCTCCTGCCTCTCTTCTTCAGTTAAAACCTTATCATCCTCATAAATCTACCTTACCTTTAATACATTCTTTGTTCTCCAATACTCCCGCTTTCATTCAAAACTTCCAAAGAGTGAACAAAACTAGGCTATATGTCAATAATCTACCATTCCAAGTTTTGTAATCACAAACTAGTGCCACTTAGACAAGTACCCAAGGAGACAGATGCTCCAGACTTTATTCAATATTTTTCATAAAGACACCTATTTAACAGAACTTATTAATTCCTACATTTACACTAAAGTGCCATTAAAAAGCCATGAGGTTATACATTTATTCTTGAGATTTAGAAGGTATGACTTTATATCACTTAGATGTATTCCAATGAATACTATCTTCCATCTTCTATTTTTTCTTTTGAGACGAGTCTCATCTTGTTGTCCAGGTTGGAGTGCAGTGGCGCGATCTCAGCTCATTGAAACCTCAGCCTCCAGGGTTCAAGCGATTCTCCTGCCTCAGCCTTGTGAATAGATGGTATTACAGGCATGCACCACCAGGCCCGGCTAATTTTTGTATTTTTAGTAGGGACGGGGTTTCGCCATGTTGGCCATGCTGGTTTTGAACTCTTGACCACATGTGATCTGCCCGCCTGGACTTCCCAAAGTGCTGGCATTACAGGTGTGAGCTATTGCACCCGGCCTCTTCCATCATTTTCACTGATGATCTTCAAATGCAGAGTCATCAAAAAAGTATAAATTATTATTATTATACCACTTACTAATGCAAACAAATATGTAATATATCTTATAAGTGTAATTATTAAATCTGTGGTAGAAAGAATAAGTTCTTAAACCTATAAACACAAATATTCTTAACATACCCAGTAATTTTGATGTTACTAATTTTGGAAGTTGGATCTTACATGTCTTGATAATTGGGTTTTGTTTTATAGTAGTAGGTTCCAAAATCATATTTCTTAAGTTGAGTACCCAGCTCTGTCATTTATATTTATGTGATCTTCAGCCGTCAGCTGAGGTACTTAAACCTCAGTCTCCTCATCTGTAAAATATATACTTGTATTATATCATAAGATTTCTGTGAAGATAAAATGAAACCTGGTTTAGGAAACTAGCACAGTATCTGACATGCAGTGAGTGTGTAATAAATGGTGGTTACTATTATTTTCAAAGAGCCATAGAGAGATGTTATACAACTATAACATTCTTACTAAATACAGAAACTGTAAACAAGCATGGTTCCTACAAAAATGTCAACTCAGGGTTATACAGGGTTAGATACACTTCTATACTGCTTTTATTTGCCTGGCTTATGGATGAAAATGAATAGGGATGGCCTTAGACAAAACATTGAGGTCTCATACTCCCAGTTCTTTCTACGCATCTTGTTTTATGGCTTACCAAAACAGTTTTAATTTCTAACCCATTATTTTTCTTCTCAGTAGCGTTAACAAATGCACCTATGTTTTCTGAAGTCTATTTCTAAAAAAAAAAAACTATAGAAGGCAATACCTGGTACTTAAGTTTATCTATATGTTCATGTTACTTTCTTGTTCAGTTTCTTCCATTCTGACTGTATGTTTTTCATCTCCATTCTTTATATTTGCTTCATGAAATTTTAAATTATAAACTCAACCTACATACTCTTAGAAAACTGGATCATCTGACTACATAGGAAGCTGTTTTCCAATATTAAAAAAAATAATACCAGGACATGTGTTTGTTTTTCTTCCAAAGACATCCTTTCCTTTTTAATTTTTTACAGTTTATGTATTAACTATAAAGTTTCACTCTTTAGCAAATGAAGTCTGCTTAAGGATTTCCTATTAGGAATCTTTAAACCCCTTCTGGTCTTTGCTTGAACTAGCACTATTTAAATGATTGTCATATAATAAAATCTATGCTCAATAAGCAATTATTCAGACAACCATTTCTTTTGAGTTTTCCTTACTGCAGCTAATGTCAGAAAATTCAAAGTGTAGAGACTTATGGGGAAATAGAACTGCCATATTTATAAATGCATAGAGCCAGTTTTATAGAAAATCCCATGCAGACAGGGAGTCTTAGGGACTGAAGATGATTGGTTGCCCAAAGTGGTCAGAAAGAAGAGTCATTAGATAAATATTTCCCCTTTCAATTAGGCAACTGAATTCTAAAATGAGAAACAGAAAAGAGACTATGCCAACATTGTCTGAAGCTGGATAGAAAGAAGAAAGAATATAAAAGTAAGGAATGAGGACAAGTGAATGATATACAAGTTGACTTGGTTAAAAGCATAGTTTCAGGAAGACGTTGCATTGCATTATATACACAAAATAATTACCATGACATTGATTTAATGTGATAACCTAATTTTGTAATCCAATTCAGCAAACATTTATTGAAAGTTTATTATTGTATTACATACAATAATAAATAATACATCAAGGATTATACTATGTGCTGAGGATATAATTATGACATAATCCTCATCTTTACTATGACTATTATCTAATGGAATGACTCAGCTCAAATTTGATTTAATTTTTGAAGATTATAGTTTCTAAATTAATGATATGGCATATGAATTAAGCTAGACAAGTCAAAGAAGATTTCAAGACTTCAATTATCATGATCTAAGATAATTTGATAATATTATGAGAAAGGGTAAAAGAAATACGCATTCATTCAAAACTTTAAAATAATAAAAATAGAAATAATGTAAAAGCATAGTCATGTGTTAAAGAGTGATATTTTAGTCAACAACAAACTCCATATATGACACCATAAAATGTCATATATGATACTACAGTATGTTGTGTTACAATTGTCTACAGTATCCATTATAGTAACACGCTGTATAGGTTTGTAGACTAGGAGTAATAAGCTATACCATATAGCCTAGGTGTGTTGCAGGCTACAACACCTAAGTTTGTGTATGTGGACTCTATGGTGCCTGCATAACAAAATAATTTACCCATGCCTTTCTCAGAATGTATACCTAACTGTAAACACTGAATGCCTGTATATCTTAATCTGAAATACAGACAGCAAATGACATTCTAAGTATATAAGCGCTTAAAGATATCACAATGGGAAATGGTGACAAGTGTGACAAATATAACTAAACTTTTAAAAATCTAACATTTTTTAAACATTACTAAGAGGCAAGAAACAGAAAAATATTTGTCACAAATATTACAGACAAATGCTTAACATTAATTCATAATCAAGTTCAAAACAAAAAAATTGCAAAATTTATCTAATTTATAATTAGGAAGAGAAGCATGAAATTTCAAAAGACAATTCACTGGGTAAAAAATGAAATGACTGCTAAACATTTAAATATTCAATCGCCTAACTCAAGAAAGGCTAATTTAAAGAAAAATGCATTATTTCTCCTGTTGATTTACCAAAGCTTAAAAAACAGTTAACCATCATCAGACATGGAAAGAAGAGTCAACAGAAAGAAAGAATTAAAGATGATAGAAGAAAGGTAAATAATAACAATTACCTTTTTAGGAAAACAAAAAGTGGTTTGAGTGTTTTCTTTTCCACAAACATTGAGAAAGATGAAAAGATCTTCATGTAGAGATAGTGGTTGATGAAAATGAGGTGAAAATGAGAAAGCCTGGGCCAAGTGTCTTGATTTTGGCTAAATGAAAGGCAAGATTAACAGCTAGAAGAAAGAAGGATAGGCCGGGCGCAGTGGCTCACTCCTGTAATCCCACCACTTCGGGAGGCCAAGGCGGGCAGATCATGAGGTCAGGAGATCATGACCATCCAGGCTAACACGTGAAACCCCGTCTCTACTAAAAATACCAAAAATTAGCCGGGCGTGGTGGTGGGTGCCTGTAGTCCCAGCTACTCGGGAGGCTGAGGCAGGAGAATGGCTTGAACCCGGGAGGTGGAGCTTGCAGTGAGCCGAGATTGCGCCACTCCCCTCCAGCCTGGGTGACAGAGCAAAACTCTGTCAAAAGAAAAAAAAAAAAAGAAAAAAGAAAGAAAGAGAGAAAAGAGAGAGAGAGAGAGAAGAAATCAGAATAGGAAACACCCAGAGTAGTTAATGCAAAAAGCCTGCCAAAGAGCAGCAAGAATAAAAGTTATACTAGGACTTTGTAAATGATGGTGAGCCAAGCCTGTTAGAGTGTAAGACGTTTTTCGTTTTTCCCCACTCCCATCACCAACTTCCCACCAGTGGTTACTCTCTCAGTCTCCCACCAGCAGCCACTATGTTCATGTACTCATAGATGGAACGCTTAAGTGATTAGAGTTCAATAGTGTACTAGGGAAGGGCATCAATAAAATAATTTATCTTGTAGCCCATGGTTGGAAGAGTCTACTGAAGTGAAGAAAATGTGAATATTTGAAGAATAGGTGTTTGAACACTTGAAGGTTCTAGGAGAAATGAGAATGAAATAATTTCTAGAAGAAATAGTATAAGTTGCAAATTACGGAGCTAGAAATTCTGAAGGCAAGGTGATTCATGTTATCTTCAGTTTTAGAGATGAACTTACTAAAACTTGAACCGATCTCTGTTGAGTAGGTTTCCATCAGATTTGTGAGAGGCTGAAGTTCAAATATGCTGACATTTTTTATGGGCAAATATATAAAACTCCAAAGGTCTATGCTTTGACCTATAGAACTATAGTGGGATGCTAAGGAACTGGTCAAGTTCAAAACTTTGCCTAGTTACAAGGCCAACCAATATGTCATTTCTTCCGGGGGCTTTCAGTGTGTTAGTATTCCCACAGTTATCATGGACAGTTCCAAGTACAAACAATTCCCTGCCCTGCTTCCCCCTGCTTTCACTTTTCCAACCCAGATTACACACAGACTATCATTGAAATGACTCAACTTTTCTCAAATTACTCAAAGTTGTGTGCCCATTTTTCACCCTTGCAGTTTCACACTTTAATCTATCTTTAACACTCTAAAAGGATATCCACCCACTAATCAATGGATTATAAATTTACCTTTGATCTCGAATAGTTGTGTGTCCTTAGCAAAATAATTTTATTTTTCTGTACCTCAATTTTTGCCTGCAAAAATGAATACCGTACGTGTATTTGAATAACCCATGTGCAGGTACCTAACACACAGTAGAGGCCTAATAAATATTAGTGTCCTTTCTCCTTTTCCATCTCATCAGACCTTCACTGCTCAAAACTTCCCAGATTTTCTCCCCTGGTTACCTGTCTCCAACTCTTCCCTCAGACATACACAAGTCTCTTCTCAGATCTCAAACCTCCTTTTCTGGAAGCTTCTTCCTTTCCCACAAGTTACCCTTGGATCCCTCCCCATCATAAACATTTTCCTTTATTTCTTCTTTTCAGAGGTCAGAATCTGATCTCTGTTGAAAGCAAATGCCAAACTTTTCCCAATTTCTTATTTTCTCTCCATTCTAAAAGATTGCCAGTTACTCTGGTACTCACCATGCCAGACTTTCTTTGGGAGACACTTCATCAGGTCTAAAAGAGTTAGTACCTGTGGTTTCCTGTGGTTTACTTTGGCTCTCAGGTGCTTAGAGGTACGAATTGATGGGGGCTGAAAGAGCACATGGGGGTCATGATTTCACAGGAAGTCCTGCTGGTTTGTTGCTGTAAAATGGAGAAAAGCAGAAGTTCATAGTTTGAATGAATATGGATTACAAAAGAGCAAGGTACAGCCATACAGTTTTTAAAGATCAGCATTTAATTAACTTGGTGTGCAACTTTCAGGAATTTTAATTATTTATAAGGAAACAATTTCTCTATATAATGAAAAAATTTAAACACACATTCTAGACTAGTGCTGTCTAGTTGAAATATAATGTGAATTTCATATGTAATTTTAAACTTTTTAGTAGCCATATTGAAAAAAGTAAAATTAACTTCAATAATTTATTTAATACAATATATCAAAAAGTCATTTAATTAATCAAAAAGTTGAGATATTTTACATTGTATGTCTTGCACCAAGTCTTACAAGTGTGATGTATATTTCGTACTTACGGTATATCTCATTTCTGACTAGCTGCATTTTAATTGCTCAGTTGCTCCAGGTGGCTAGTGGCTACTCTAATGAATAGCACAGTTTTATACTTGACAAAAGAGTGTGTTTAGCCAGGCACAGTGGTGCATGCCTGAAATCCCAGCTACAGGAGGCTGAGGAAGGATGATGACTTGCCAGTTTGAGGCGGTAGTGCACTACGATCACACCTGTGAAAAGCCACTGCACTCTAATCTGGGCAACATAGTGAGATCCCAACTCTTAAAAAATATAGCACATTTATATTTCTC
Organism: Papio anubis; assembly: GCF_008728515.1. NCBI lineage: Eukaryota > Metazoa > Chordata > Mammalia > Primates > Cercopithecidae > Papio > Papio anubis. The sequence continues at coordinate 126,081,977 of NC_044977.1, forward strand.
TGAATACCTACATTTCAAGGGAGTGATGATAGAGATAGGATAAAAAATTCCTATCTTGATGTAGATTAGAAAGATAAAATCATAGTACACTGATAATAACCAACCTCCCCAATCCCCCCAAAAAGATATCCATGCCCTAATTTCTGGAACCTGTGAATGTTATTTAATCTGACAACAAAAGGTTATGTAGATGTGATTACATTAAAGATCTTGAGTTGGAGACATTATCATGGATTAACAGAGTAGACTCTAAATGGAATCACATGCATTCTTATAAAAGGGAAGTAGAGGGATATTTTACGGCAGAGGAAGAAAAAAAGAAGGCAATGTGATGACCAAAGCCATGACTAGAGTGACACAGCTTTGAGCCAAAGAATGTCTGCAGCCATTAGAAGTTGAGAGAGGAAAGGAACAAAATCTCCCTTTGAGCCTCCAGACAGAATGTAGCCATCTTGATTTAAACCCAGTGGTACATACTTTGGACAATATTTTGAGCATGCAAAACCATGAGAGAATACATTTCTGTTGTTTTGAACCACAAAGTTGTGATAATTTGTTACAGCAGCAACAAGAAACTAATACACAAGTCAATTATAGTAATGACATTATATTTTCTTGTTTATCATCAATGTCTAAACAAATGTGATTCATCCTATCTCTAGAAACTGCCAATAACGTGTTCAACAAATATTAATGCTGAAAATGCCTTGCCAGATCTTTCATCTCAAGTGGTTTCATTGACTGCCCATATGCTGAAAATTTTAAAATTTATATTTCTGTATTTCAGAACTCCCCTGCACTGCAAATTAGTGTTTTCAAATATCTCCTGTGCATTGACACCTATTTGTTCCACAATCATAAAAATAAATGCTCAACATTGCTAAGCAACAGATAAAGGCAAATTAAAATTACAATGAGAAATAAATTTACACCAGTTGGAATAGTCATTATTAAAAAGACGAAAAATAACATGTCTCAGCCAGGTGTGTCTGCCTTGTCCCATAGCCTGTGAGTTTCAAATTGCTAAGCCTCCACTTAGTAGGGGCTATATGGAACGTAGGAAAGTATATGTACATGAAATATGTATAAGAAATAGAGGCTGAAGATGATATCACATATTTATGATGAATATTGACTACTAATTTGTTTCATTGATTGTTTGCCCATTTTGCGATAAACTCTTTTTAGCAACAATGAACCAAAAATATTTAATTCTAAAGAATAGGTGTTTAATAAAAAATTCAGTAATAACAATTGACAATGAACATAAAACTTGCACAAAGTATTTCTTGATATTTCTCATCTAGCATATGTGGGGCCATATAAATATTACAAACCCCATAAAAGCTAGGTAATAAATCTTCAGAAAAAAAATATCAGCATGAGTTTAACGATTAGTACTTTTAAAAGGAAAACCATGTCAGTATTAATAGATGTTGGTTTAATTCATATAGTCATGGAAAACAGGTTTCACTGAAATGTGACTTTTCATTTAGAATAAATGACTACTCAAAATTATTTTCCTTCTTTTTCAATCTCAGGTTTTCTTGTGTGCATGAAAACAGTATAGGGACAACTGTTTATGGAGTAGGGCTATTTTCAAAAAAACTTTGCAAACAGTTAAATGATGTGTGGTTCAAATTAGTCTCAACAGTTATTTCAAATACAAAGTTTTATTAAGCAAAATAGTAATTATATTTTCATGTAACTCATGGACTCAAACTTTTAGAAATTAATTTTTCTATGGTAAAACATGGGAGAATTATTGAACATTATTCTGAATAGTTAGAATTTCAACCTTGAAGACTGAAATGATATGCTTTTAGGGAAATAAAAATATAAATGCTTTATATTTTATTTTTTGCACTCTATCTGTTTTATGTTTTTCTGAATTTATGTTTCTAATGGCATTTGTTTAGACATTGATGACAAACAAGAAAATATAATGCCATTCCTATAATTGACTTGTGTATTAGTTTCCTGTTGCTTTTGTAACAAATTATCACAAACTTTGTGGTTAAAAACAACAAAAATGTATTTGCAGATCAAAAGTCACGATAGAGAATTAAGAAATGCATGAAATATAAATATATTTGGAATTAATTCCATTAAATCACAACAAGTTGTAATATTTTACCAGCCTAATATACCAAGCTGTATACTACAGCTTCTATACAGACACACAAACACATACACATTAAAATGAAGCTTTACACTTTCTCTCTTTGCTGCTTACCATCAGTTAAATTATAGAAATAGTTTAAACTTTACTAAACAACCTTGTAAGCCAATCTAAGTGTCCTACTATGGGATTGAAATGTGTTGTGAATGGTTTTTCTAAATTTGTTATTTATTTACTCATTTATTTAAATTTTTTTCTAGGCCTCTCATACCTAGTTCTTACTCAGTTACTTTTAAAAAACTTTTTTATGTTGGAAATCTAATAAAATTACCCAAAAATGTCAACATTGACACAGAAAGTTGAAATTATTGAAATTAAAAACTGGAAATAGAATAGTATTCCATGGTGTATGTGTACCACGTTTTCTATGTCCAGCCTATCATTGATGGGCATTTTCATTTATTCCATGTATTTGTTATCGTGAATAGTGTTGCAATGAACATACACATGCATGTGTCTTTATAAAAGAATAATTTATACTTCTTTGAGTATATACTCGGTAATGGAATTGTTGGGTCAAATGGTATTTCTGTTTTTAGGTCTTTGGGGAATTGCTGCGCTGTCTTGCACAATGGTTGAACTAATGTACACTCCCACCAACTGTGTAAAAGTGTTCTTTTTTCCCCACAACCTCACCAGCATTTGCAATTTTCTGACTTTTTAATAATAGGCATTTTGACTGGTGTGAGATGGTATCTCATTGTTGTTTTGATTTGCATTTCGAGGGTAGAGGGAGAAAGGAGGGAGAAGATAAGGAAAACTTACTAATGGGTACTAGCCTTAATATACGGGTAATAAAATAATCTGTTTACAACAATCCTCCATGACACAAGCTTACCTATGTAAAACACCTGTCCATCTACCCCTGAACTTAAAGGTTTGAAAAATATGACATTTATGTTTTATATTAATTGGAAATGTATGGAATACATAGACTAAATTCCGAGGAAGTTAAATGGAAAAAAAAAAAGAGTAACACTTTTCTCTATTGTAATGAACTGAAGGCTTATGTTCCCCCGGAATTTATAGGTTGAAAACCTAACCCCTAATGCAATGTTATGAAAAGATATAGGCCTTGGGGAAGTGTTTAGGTCATGAGGGTGAAGTCCTCATGAATAGTTAGTGTCCTTATAAAATAAACTTCAGAGAGCTCTCTAGCATTCTTTTTGTCGTGAGGATTCAATGAGTTGAGAGTCTGTAACCTCACCAGAGCCCAACTATGCTGGCACTCTTATCTCAGACTCCCAGCCTCTAGAACTGTGAAAAATACATTTCTATTGTTTTTAAGACACTGTCTATTTTTTTGTCATAGCAGACATCTACAGAATTGACTAAAACATCCACAGAAACAAACAAACAAAAATAGGAAATTTGATGATGAGAGTTCAGTGTACATAATTTATTTATGTATTTATTTACTCATTTATTTTTTAGAGCCAGGGTCTTCCTCTGTCACCCAGGCTACAGTGTAGGGGCACAATCATATCTCACTGTAACCTCAAACTTCTAAGCTCAGGTGATTCTCCCACCCTCCCCACCGAGCCTCTGTATTAGCAAGAACTCATAGGCATGTGCCACCATGCCCAGCTAATTTGTGGTTGTTTGTTGTTGTTGGAGAGGTGGGGTGTCACTATGTTGCCCCGCTAGTCAAGAACTCCTGGCTCAAGCAATCCTCCCTACTCAGCCTCCCAAAGCATTGGGATTACAAGTGTGAGATACTGTGCTGGCCCATAATTTACTTTTCAAAATCTATAATTGATCTACAGAACAACTTGTCTTCTGAGAGAAAGTTCTGAAGGTGCTTTTTTAAGAAATTGAATAAATTAATATTTTTTACACAAATAGAATGAAATTGAACCCTTTGTTTTTGCAGCATCTAAATTTCTCAAGATTTATAAAAGAACCATAGGATCACCTTATTTTATGGCTGTTGTTACATAAAAGTATTTGTTGAAGAAAGTTATTCTGAATAAAAGCAAAAAGACAGTGCCAGTTAAAATGTGTAGACTGAAATTTTTCAATATTTCAATACAAAAATAGAATGAAGAATATAATTAATTTAGTAGAATTAACCCTGAGCTTACTGAAACCTTAGGAAAAATATATAAGAATTTTATCAATTAAAAATATATATTTTTGGCCTGTAGAACTGTAACAATAGAAACAATAGCATCAATAAACTATTTCAAATTTATTAGCCTTAAAGTGCAACTATGAAGAAAACTATGAGGAGCATCTGAACATACATTCTTTAGTGACTTGATTTTAGGGACAGATATGGTTAATTGCCAAAAACATATGAATATGAATCAAAAATAATCTTTCCACCTAATTTTAAAAGTAATTTTTAATGTTTTGCTTCACTTTGGTATACACAGGTATACCTTTTTGTTACATAAATGATTTTATTTGTACAAAATAATATTTTTTTAATAGTTTTTTAATAAAGGATTTTTTATATGTTCAACAGCATAAAAATCAACAAAATCATTAATAAATAAATGTCAATATTATAAAGTTTTGATTATTTTATAATCTCTTTTCACTTTCATAAGTTTTCTGATTTGGACTAAAAAATTCATCCTATCCAAATCTGAAATCATAGAGCCATCTGGGGATCTTCCTTCTCCTTCCCTGTGCTGACTTCACATACACTTACTTACTATAGCCTACCAAGTTTTTCAGAATATTTTCTTCTTCATCTTTACCTCACTGGTTTAGTGTAGGCCTTCATCAAATCTTGTAAAAATCTGTGGTAACCTCCTAGTTCAATCCCTGTCTCTTCTCTACATACGCTCAACTCATTAGTCCTACTGCTATCACACAAATTTTCAAAAAGGAAAATCAGATTTTGTTATCCAAAGGTATCAATTTCCTCAATTAGGGGTGTTTTCTAACCATAGTCTAAATACCAAACACATTACATAAAATTGTAAAGTATTTTATTAATTAGTCTTTGCTTTTGTCTTCAACCATTTAGCTTGTTCTTCTTCATTCATCTCTGATCATATGTTCCTCCTCTTTGCCTTTGCACTTGATTTTTCTGCTCCCCAGAGTAAACACTTGCCTAAAGTACTTGGAAATTCTCTTGTTAGATTTCAAAACCTAGTTCAAGTGATATTCTTTTCTCTGTGAAGATTTTCTTGTCCATATTGCAAAGATGAAATTATACTTCTCTTTGTCCCACACTATATATGATGTGTGCATGTGTAATTATATGTCCGTGTGTAGTGGTAGTAGTAGCTCTTATTATACTAGATTTTAATTATTGTTTTGAGTCTGCCTTGCCTTCTGGACTTTGAGACACTGAATGCTGACTTTTAGTTTTATCCATTGAAAATGGACAAATGCCTATTCCAAAGAGATACTCAGAAAAAAAAAAAATCTTTGCTTCCTCAGTAGCTGGAAGGAAGAATGAAGGACATATACACTGACTGTTCAAATTTATCTGTATTTCAGCATATTATGTGTTTGTTGAGGATGTATAAACACACACAAAACCAATGCAAAATTTACACAAAATAAAAATGCAAAAACTGAACTGATAAAGAATGATAAAGAACTCACATGCCTTTTTTTTTTTTTTCAGATGTGTGTGTTTTTTTCTTTTGTTTTGTCTCCTAGATTTGGAAGTTTGCCCTCAACAATGTTGATCACTGAATCTGACAGAAACCCCTGCATCTGGTGTATTTAGTTAGAAAATCTCTGGATTATTTAATAATCTAGTTTTTCATTGGATTGTCATCACAAATGGCATAAACTTTACTGTATATCAAAAACATTTTGTATATTTAAATTGCAATTTATTTTGTATTAGTGTTGTTATAATAACTAGCATATTTAATTTCTCTGTCAGTTTCTATAACTGATGCAACTATATTATCTAAAACCTAATTTGGGGGATGAAATTTTAATATAAAGCATCAATTTACTTGTAATTGTCCAAAACCTTTTGTCTTATTTCCAATTGTTCATGAAATAGACTATAAGCATCCAATAAATTACACAATAAATTATTTTTCTTGAATTAAACATGTACACTTTCCAAACCTATACTTTCTGTGTCTTCTTCTGTTTGTCCAAGAAAGCTATTTTACAATTATGTCAGGTACAAGTATGGATTTAAAAGAATCTTAATTATATTTGCTAATTGGTAGTATATTAATTCTTAATTCTACCTTCTAACCTCATAAATAGTAGGTTCAGTTGTGTCTGTATGTCTGTGAGTGTGGGAGTTTTGGACTCATCCATGGCTGCATTAAATTTGATGATCATAAAAATGAAAATTGGTATTGGTGAAAATGACAATTATGGTGACAGACATAATTATCTGTTTTTTGATAAACAATATGATTTCATGGATACGTGTTATTAGATTCACATTATTGATCAAAGAACTAAATTTAAGAGCAGTGACTTGACCACATGCATTCTACATGGATAAGGATGGACATAAACAGGTCAAATTTAATGTTGTTTTCATTATGTATGAATATAATTCAGGAGTCTATTTGATTACATTTGAGACTTACAAAACTAAAATTAGTAGACTGATATGGTACCTTTTTCAGGATAATTTGTTTATGATTTTCAAGTAATATCTTGAGTACAAACTGTTTTTTTAATGATAAAGTAGAAAAATTTTGGCAAGGTGCTGTGGCTCATGCCTGTAATCCCAGCACTTTAGGAGGCTGAGGTCAGTGTTCGACACCAGCCTGGCCAAAGTGGCGAAATCCCATCTCTACTAAAAAGATAAGAATTAGCTGGGAATGGTGGTGTGAGCCTGTAATCCCAGCTACTCGGGAGGCTGAGGCAGGATAATCACTTAAACCTGGGAGGAGGAGGTTGCAGTGAGCTGAGATCATACAACTGCACTCCAACCTGGGCAACAGAGTGAGACTCTGTCTCAAAAATCAATCAGTCAATCAATCAATCAATTAATCAATCAATAGAAAAATATTCCAGCACTTTCAAATAGCTGATTTTCTCACTCTAAAATATAACGTAGTCAATTGAGCACTATTCATAAAGAGGACAACAATATACATCCAGAGAAGGAGATTATACATATTACCAACTCTTCTAAATTTAGAAACACATGCTGCATTTCCAGGCACATGGGCAAATTTGAGCAATTTGAGATTCTAAGAAATATGAAAGCAAAGTTTATTTTTTTTATGAACAGCAACATCAACCATGAGACCAGCATTTAAACTGAGAGAACAGAGATCCAGGAATTGTGAACATATGGAGGAAATTATTTACAACACTAATTATCTTATTAGTTGTCTTGCAAAATGAACATTTAAAATTGAAATGTTCTTCAGTAAACACTAAAATCAGGCCAATCTGCTTCTATTAGAAAGAAAGAGATATGTAAAATAGTCCAGAGTATGAACATTGTCCTGAATATTAAGAATTTGTAGCCAAAACTATTCCTTAAATGCATATTCCCCATTTTCTTTCTAAATGAGTTATAAAATCACATATGAGTTTTCTTTCAAATAATTTGCTTGAGAAACACTTTGTGGTTGGTACAAGTGCCAGCCCACTCTTACTGGCATAAAAATAGAGAAATACTCTATCTAAACTCTGGGCTTCATTTTACTGCATAAAGAGTTAATAGTTTTTCAGTGGAGAAACCAGTATCAATCGTATCATTAAATAATAGTTACCTACCTGCCAGGTAACTGTGATTTTTGGCATCGTAGGCATACAGTGATAGCTTGGCCAAATATTGTTTATATTACTGCCATTTAATTCCCAGAGGTACTCTTTGGCTTTCTAAATTGATCTGACATCTGTAGTTCTTCCAGGAATAAGGTTTAAAAATATAACAGTGATTCTGTGGATAGGTATATAGAAATATAGGAATCCAAGTATACATTTTTTTCCATTTGGGAATTATAATACATTCTCTAACTATTGTAAACTTTTCAAATATACGTATTTGCTCTTGATGTAAAGCAAAGTATAGTCAAATGATAAAAGTTCAAAGCACTAGATGATATTGCTAAAATTTTATGTATCTGAAAATTAGATTTTTTTAAAAGCAGCGTTTAAAGTCTATTCCTTCACACTGTGTTAAATATAAATTTCATGGATTTATTACTCTCCATTTAATCTCCTTATTGCTGTCTTAATTTAACTTGAAACTTCCGGTTTTGCATCACTTTCCTAGACTAGAACCATAATATTCATGTTGATGTTATCCCCAGTCTTTTAGAGACTGTCTAACAAATGAGTTTTATAATTATTATCATTTTTTTGGACTGCATTATTTTCTATTAATAGTTTCTCAATATTACTCTTCTCCATCAGGAGCTACTCAAAAGTATCAATTTTGTCTTTTTTCTTTTTGCTATTGTTATTGTTTTATGGATTGTTGGACTTGGTTACTTATCTGCTGTATACCAAATTTTCTCTTTAGCATACTTTTGTGTCAATGTAGTTATTTCTAATTTACCCAAAACTCTCAAATATATATATATATATATGTGTGTGTGTGTGTGTGTGTGTGTGTGTCTTATTTTGGGGGGCTTTATTTTAAACAACTCTAAAAGAAAATTATAATGTATGTTTTCCTCTTGTTACATTAATTCTCTTCTAAATTGAATACTGAGTGAATTTAAAACAGCATTTCTAAATGTTGTAATATATGTTGAAAGGCAGAAAAATTTTCAAGGACTAAATAACTTTATGAATCATTTGATTAAATGTCATTAAATAGGGATCTTTACTGCAAAACCTTAAAGAATATTTTACAGGCTAATGAACTTAATAAATCTCTAATAGATCTTCCAAACTCATTTGCCCAAATAATTTTTTTCTTGTCCAAGAATCATATAGATTACCATTTATCCAAAACCAGTTTAGGATGAATGTGGATTACATGTAAATCATTTCAGTATTATATTGTACATAACCTCTCTCTCTCTCTCTCTTTCTCTCTCATATTATCCTCCCATTCCAAAAGAAATACCTAGTATGTTCCTATTATTCTTCTAGGGGATAGGAATAGAGTGATAAAAAAGAGTAGAAAAAGTCACTGCTCTTAATACAGTATATGTCTAAAGGAAATAAAAATAATATACATGTAAAATAAATTCAAGTAGAGATGAGTACTATACCCCAAACACCATATAATACAGCAGATAAAATAGAGAGAACTGAGGTAATTATTTAGATCTCAGGGCAATTCTCTCTGAGATGTCACTTGAGCTCAGACCTCAATGAAAAGAGAAAGCCAGACATGTGACGATCAGAGTGCAGAGAATGCCAAGAAAAGAAGAAAGCAGGCACAAAACTCTAAGGATGGAAATAAGTTTAGTGCTTTCCAGGAATGTAGAGCATCAAGTGTGGTTAGAATAAAATCAGTGAGGAAAAAGAGATAGGCAGTGGAGAGTGAGGCAGTGACTAGATCATGGATAGACTAGTGTGGAGCTTTGATTTATTCAAAGTGCAATGAGAAGCCATTGGAGGGTTTTGAGCAGAGGAATGACATGAATTTTAAAAGATCACATTGGCAGCTGTGTGAAGAATGGCTAATTAGGGGGAAAAAAAGTTGAAACAGACAAACCATTAAATAGACTATTGCATTTTCCCAGAAAGGGAAGATTTCTTGGGCAAGAGTAGTAGCAAAGCAAATAAGCAGTATTTTGAAAAGAAATAACAGGATTTGCTGATGGATAGAATGTGGGTACTGTGAGGAAGAGAATAAATGATAATTCCTAGGCGAGATTAAACAACGGAGTCAATGTGACACTGATAATTAATATGAGAAAGACTGGAGGGGGAGGATGGAGAATAATACAAGGATGAGAAGATAATTATGCTTTGAGACCCAACAGGAGAAATGAAATAAACAACTAGTTAAATAAATGTGAAGCTAAGAAGAGACATAAAGCCTGGAGAGCGTTCACTAGAGATGATAGTATGAGTTGTGGGACTGGATAGGTTACTTAGAGAGACACAGTTGACAGAAAGAAAACGAAAACCCATGACCAAACCCTGGTAAATACATATATTTTGAAAATGTTAAGTTTATAAGTTTTAAACTTATAAATTTATAAATTATAGATTATAAATTATATAGATTATATAAATTTATATAATTTATATAGATTATATAAATTATATAAATTATATAGTTAAATTATATAACATACAAATTATATAAATATAACTTATATTTGTATAATTTATAAGTCATATTATATTAACTTATATTTGATATATTTATATATAATTTAAAATATAATATGTAAATATGATATAAATATGTTATATTTATATATTATATATTATGTAATATAAATAATATATAGAAATATGCTATAATATAGTTCTATAAATGATTATAAATTATATAAATTTATAATTTATAAATTTATAGCAATTATAAATGTGTAGCAATTTACAAATTATACATTTTTAAAAATTATTCTGTGCATTGAGCAATGAGCATATTTCAAGATGCTTCAGTATCCTCAGAATTTACAGACCACGGTTCTGGGGAAATGCAAGTATAAAGCTACTAGATTAGACCTAAATCATCAGATACTGGAATCATATTCTCAATCAAACAATATAACTCTGCGAAGGTAAAAATCTGGAGCCATATCATTCAGAAGCAATAAAACTGTTACATTTTCTACCTCCTTATTTTCTCAAAAGAACTACAATTCAATTTTTGATATCATATTAAGGCATAACGAGTTGATTTTCTGAGAGGATAATTGAAACATCATTAACACTTATTCAGACAGGGAAACTTTGAAAAGTGATTCAGGTCATTACTAAGCAAAACTTTACATTAGGAGCTCTATTAGAATAGACACTTCATTGCCATAGGATCTAGAGACTTCTTTTCAAATACTATCACTATTGCAATGTACGTAATATTTGATAAATTCCACCTGAAGACATGTTGCAGCAATTAAAACAACTGCACAGAAGCCCAGTAAGTTTACGATAATAAAATTCATCTGCATAGAAATATCTATCATCTATTTTTCTATCACTTAGTATGCCCATATATCATCTATAATCAATTAGCCAGTTTGTATGTTGTCCTCTAGATATAATCTACACTTTTTTTTATTTCTAGAAGCAAATGTATTTTCTTTTTTCATTTCTACAAGAAAATATCCTACTAATGTGATTACATTGTTCCCAAGACAACTGAAAAGCAAGATTAATGAAAGATTCTATTTAAATATCTGCTTAAATTAGGGTAGCTCTTGAGAAAACTGAAGATTGCATAATAAGAAAAAATAACATAAATATTTAGAGAGTTATTAAGAAATTAATTACTAGAGGTATAACAGTATGTATTATGGGTATGGCTATAAATATATTCTACGAATATGTTTTTACTAGGAAATAACTAGTTGGTTGTGTGTCAGCAGTTCTCATTTTTTAAAATACATGTAATTACATTCTGACTTTAGTACACTGTAGATGGTGATAGACTACACTACCCATAGCTGTGAGGATTTACAAGGGAAGGCTCTATTTCTAAAGCCAGGGAGTACTTCTAAATTGTGGCAATCTCTTACTTCCAGCCTAAGTTTGCTTTAGATTAGGTAACCTCAGTTTTCACTATTCTTTTGAACATGATGTAACATAGTGGTAGTGAAGAATAGGCGAGTGGAGGAAAATAGTAATAAAACTAAAACTGAACAGAAAAGGTCTGAATCATTGCAGCAGTCAAAGGGGAAGGAAATAAGCTATCACCAACAATTGGCTGGATTTGGTATGAAAGCATGGAACATTTGAAAATTAGCTGCTGTAATAAAATGGAAATTTCCTGTAGAGTTTTAAAAAGACACAAAGAAATGATTTTATAATTTCATCAACATTTTCAAATATACTTCTGTATCATTTGCACATTTCCACTTTTGTCCTCTTTAATGAAATGCATAATTATTTATTATTAAATATTTCTGATAGCTCAATTATATTAAAAAGTACTGAAAAACTGTTATGTCATTCTTAGTTATGAGCCAAACATTAATGCTTGTGCTTATAATTTTAAAATATTCTACCTGTATTTACTTTAGCATTTATAAATCAAGTGAGGTTAACACATTTCAAAGACTTTATTAGCCATAGCATCATCCAAAGTTACTTGTGGTTGTGAAGAATAATAAGTAATACTCCTGACCACAAACAGCTGGAAATTCGGTTTGGAAAAAAAATTAAAATTATATGGAAATGTAATCATTATATAATAAGAATTATATTACTGTTCAAAGAAATATTTTTAAATGTCATTAATAAATAGCAAAACTGTAAATATGTGAAAGCCACAAATCTTGACATATTTCACTTCTGTGGAAAGGTTTAGGTGGAAATGGAAATTAGGTTTAGGTGGAAATATGAAAGATATCTTTGTTTACCTCCAGAAATCTCAAAAATTTTAATACTTTTGTTATCCATGTTTATGGCTTTCTTTAATTATGAGACATCATAGTGAAATCCATGAAGAAAGAGTAAATTCTATTAAGAAAATGGTTTCAATAAATCCATTTTGAATTTAACTGATGGAAGCTTCAAATCGATTACATTCAACAACTATGCATTTTACGTCTACTATGTGCAAGGCAAAATGCTAGATTTTTTTGATAATGTTTTAAATATATTTCCTTATTTTACTAACTGATAGGATCAACCAAATATAGCCTTTTCAAACCGTAAAAAATATAAGGCTGCCAGACTGACTTAATCCAGAAAGGTCATTGATTTGTTACTCCCTATGAAAATGTTCAGCCTACTTTGCATACCAAACAGCTCCAAATTGAAAAGACATATTAATTCCACAGAAACTGCGTCAAAATGTGAGTATAATACAAACTGAAGTTCACCATCATTTTTTATGAAGACATATAGACAGAATGGCTGTAATTTATAAACTGGGTACCTATTCTAAAGTGTAAGACATTTTATTGAGAAAAGAATATAAGTATGAAAATATTTAAACTTACATAAAAAGAAACATAATCTCACGCTCCTAATTAATTTTACACTCTAGCACACTAAAACATATATGAATAATTCTTTTAAACAATTGAAATACTTATGTGTATGTTGTTAAGAATATTTCTGTTTCTTATAAATGTTTGTCTGTAGTCTTTCCCTGTCCAAAATGGTAGCAGCTTGCTACATGTGGATATTGAGATTGGAAAAGTGACTCAACCAAATTGAAATGTGCTATAAGTGTAAATTATGCCAAAATTTCATAGACTTAGTACAAATCAAAGAATAAAATAATCTTTCATTGAGGTAATTTATATTGATTATATGTTGAAATAATAATATTCTCAATGTATTGCTTAAATAAAATAGATTATTAAAATTAATCTTACCTCACTTATTTCCATTTTCTCATGTGACTGCTAAAAATGTATAAATTATATATGTGGCTCACATTATATTTTATTTGAACAATGTTGGACTATATGGTATTCACTTGCTACTTTTAATGATCAAATAATATTCTTAGATGGTAATTAATGACAGTATTATTAACATTCTAATATTGCATATTCTGGAGGCTTCAATTAAGTTATTCCAACTCTGGAAAATACCACAATGAATAAAAATATTTATAGGTTTCTATTTCTATCAAATTATTTTATGACAATAAAGTGGTAGAAATGTATCAAGCTAAAGGTCATAGATATCCTTACAGATCTTGTTACATATAACTACACTGCATTTTGTAGAAAGGTTATATACATTTATAATGCCTACAGCCAAAAAATTAGTATACTAGGTTCACCAAAACCATTCTGGAGTTAGTTGTATACAAAAAGAGAAAAAAATTCTCTCTTAGCGACTACAAAATTATCTCTCAAAGTTACTTTAGATTACATTTTTAGTTTTTACAGATGATGAATGTATATTTTTGTATTTACTAATGCATATTCTGTAATTTTTCTTCTCTTAGCCTTTGCCCGTTTATTTGAATTTTTATAAGTTTCTTATAAATCTAAACAAAATATGAGTACTTCAGTAAAAGAGCTGAGCATCTGTATTAGATCTGACAATTGTTGAATGCATACTCTTTTTCAATTTCTGTGCTAGTGTTAGTGACAGGAGACAGACAAATTCCTAGGCAGACAGTGACGGGTTCCTGGTGAAACCTGGCCTTTGAGTCAAGGACAGTTTAAAGCGTGAAAACTAAGCTGCCAGTTCCGGATAGAGTCCAAGACTGGAGTGAGAACTTCTATCCCCATCTTACCCACTCTCCTTTGATTGGTTTCTTCTGAATTATGTCTCTTAACCAATCAAATGGTGCTTTTTCCAAGACCACATATATTAATCCATTCTCATGCTGCTAATAAAGGTATACCTGAGACTGGGTAATTTGTAAAGAAAAAGAGGTTTAATAGACTCACAGTTCTACATGGCTGGGGAAGCCTCACAATCATGGTGGAAGGTGAAGGAGGAGCAAAGACATGTCTTACATGATGGCAGGCAATAGAACATGTGCACAGGAATTGTCCTTCCATCAGATCTCATGAGACTTATTCACTATCACAAGAATAGCATGGGGAAACTCACCTCCATGATTCAATTACCTCCAACTGGCCCTTGCATGACATGTGGGGATTACGTGAACTATAATTCAAGATAAGATTTGAGTGGGGACACAGCCAAACCATATCACCCAACATGGACAAATCAGCATGTACTCCCCCATTCAAAACCTATAATAACCCTGAACTCAGCCTCACAGATGACTGCCCACTTTTGCATTCCCTCTCATTACTGAGAACTTTCTTTCTGTCATTTAATAAAATTCTAGTCTGCCTTACTCTCTGGTGTCCTTGTACCTTATTCCTCTTGGTCGTGGGACAAGAACCCAGAACTCGCTAAACTATGGGTGTGAAACAGCTGTAATACTCCTGCTTGCAGAGTTGCCAGCAGTGAGAATAAAAGAGCTGTAACACTCCCTTTCACTCGCTGAGCTACAGGAGCGAAGAAGCCACTTAGCACCACTCCCTCTTGCTCACTGAACTACTGGAATGGAAAAAGCCATAACACTAGTAATTTTACATATTTATTTTGCATTTAATTTTCACCTTATCCTTCAACATAGATATTGCAAATCCCACTCAAGAAACTGAAATATCAGTTTAAATAAATTTACAAAGAATCAAAAATCTGTTAAGAGAAAAGGACTAGGCAGATTGTCTTCAAAGCCTTTATTCTTTCCGTTAAATAACTTGGTCCCTATATAATAAGTAATGACTTGTTTGTATCACACATGGTACATTTTCTGCTTTTTTCTGCCTTTTAAATATACATTTGCTATGTAAAAAAATACAAATAGGCAAACCAACAAAAACCCTCTATTGTGGCAGATTTTTTCTGAAACTTTTAATGTGGTAAAAGGGAAAAATTCTTGAAATATCAGAAAAACTGAGATTAAAAAGCTGGATTTGGGGAAATGATGATAAGAAAATAATGGGATTTACATTTGGATTTGGATAAAAGTCTATAATGTAGGCATTTGTGGAAAGATTTTACTGCATTCAGAAAATATTTGCTGAATATATAAAATAATCTAGCTGCCAAGGACATGAGGCAGAGTAACTTCCTACCCAAGTGACAAATAATTATAAGAACAAAACAAATGTTGCCTAAGTATGTCACAGAAAAATTCAGTTAAAAGTGGCATCTAATCTCTATAGATGAGAAAGAATTTATTTAGTAATCAAGGTGGTGAAGGATGTTCCAGGCAGAGGAAATGGCATGAACACATAGATATGAAAAGATTAGACATGTTTAAAAATGCTGAAAATCTCGGTTTTATTAATGTTTAGATTCCTGTGTTAATTGAGAGGAGATGTATTAGAATGAATCTTAATTATTATTTATTGAGGACCTTTTCCCCAACACTATGATAAGTGTTTTTCACATATTTCTTCAATTCTCCTAATTTCTTTATGATCCCATTTACGAACAAGGTCCTGTGCTTCAAAGACACAAATAACTTAAGTTCACACCCTTGCTAAATGGTTGTATCAGGTGTCAAACCCAACCCTTACTGACTACAGCATCCTATTCTTTAATTAACACGTTTTTAGTTGTGTGAGGAGGACCTTGTAGATGTTTTGATGTATTTTCTCGGGAAGGGACGGGTAACATTGAATTAAAATTAACTTTAAGACAAATATGATTAATGATGCTGCTTGTGGCCTGAAGACGGGAAGAAGCCAGTTAGAAGGCTACAGTGGGAGATCTGACAAGAATCAATGAGTATCCCAAACAGAAGCTAGATTGCACAAAACTGGGAGATTTCTAATCTACATAAGAATTAGAGTAATAACACCTGGAGACTCCCTACTTTTAATAAGTGAAAAAGAGAGAGAAATTACGAAAGACTACTGTTGTTTAGCTTGAAAAATCAATTGCTGGCCATTATGCTGTTAGTGTGAGAAGGGAAGTAGGAAAGAAAAAGTGAGTGAAGACAGTGAATTTAAATGTTTAGTTTTGAATTACCGGATCCTAGAGAATATAAAGCTAAAGATATAGAAAAGTCAGTTGAACATATAGATCTAACACTGAAATGAAAGATTAGAGAGGAAAGTGTATGTTTCTTCATTGGCCTGAGGCTGTCATTTAAAACTGCTGAAAGAGGGCTGGACATGGTGGCTCACAGCTGTAATCCCAGCACTTTGGGAGGCTGAGGCCAGGAGTTCAAGGCCAGCCTGACCAACATGGCAAAACCTCGTCTCTAATGAAAACACAAAAATTAGCCAGGCTTGGTGGCGCACACCTGTAATCCCTACTGGGGAGGGTGAGGCAGGAGAATCGCTTGAACTCAGGAGGCAGAGGTTGCAGTGAGCTGAGATCGTGCCACTGCACTCCAGCCTGGGTGACAGAAAAAGGCTCAATCTCAAAAACAAAAACAAAACAAAACAAACAAAACACTACTGAAAGAGAGAAGATTAAGCAATCAACTAGAATGTGACTGCAATAGAGATATGACAGGAGAGAAGACCTTAGAAATACCAAGTGAGGCTACAGTGGACCAGGAATGTGAAGATGCTACCTGAGACCAAAAAGGGATGGTAGGGGTGATGGGTATATAAGAAGAGAAGAAAGAAAAAAGGGACATCAAAAAGACATTACAGAAGAATCTTAAGAAGTAAAGAAAGGTCAAATGCCACAGAAAAATCAAGCAGATTGATGATGAAAAAGAGGCTATGGAATTTAATAATTAAGAGGTCTTGAATGACCTTAAGCAAAGCATATTGTGTCAACTGTCTGTGTGTGAGAAATTCAAATTTAAGTTGTGTTTCCACTTAAAATAGCAGTGACAATAACAATAGTAATCACTCTGAGAAAATTTCAGCCAGCTTTAAGGGGGTTAAAGAAGGCCTAAGTCTCAAAGCCAGGTCCTCTAACTTCAGACTCCACACTCTTTCATACTTATCATACTGTGCCTCTTTTGGTCAATGGAGCCCCAGTTATTTTGAACAGTGAGGGAGATGCTGATATTCAGCAGGACAAGCCTGATATTTGACACCTGGGGTTTAATGAATCTTGGATCTGCCATGCACAAGCTATGTGACGTTGTGAGCTTTGTTCCCTCATCTGAACCACAGAGAGAATAATAATATCCTCTTGAGGGTGGCTGGGAAAATTTAATGAGGAAGCAAGTGAGAAATGTGATAAGCAACTGTCATTAAAATAAATGTGTTTTTCCCCTTTAGTTTCTGTAAAAGAAATACTTTATATCTATTTTTAAAAGATGACAGGTTATTAGTAGCAGTTGTTTTCGGTTAGCTAGGCAAGTGAAAAAATACTGCTCAAACATGAGGATTTTTTTTTTTTTTAATAAAAGGAATTGGGCCATGTTCATAGCCAGAAAACAAACAAACAAACAAACAAACAAACAAAAATCAGTTTCTGTAATTGCCCTACATGTCACCATGAACAGGATTGTGTATTTCACATTTTAAATCTCAGTTTTTATAATATTATGTCTGAAATTTATAGCTGGTTCTGAAAATATATTCAATAATATTCTTAAAAGCCTGAATTTAGAAAGCTCTCAATGTACTCACTCCACAGTAAGAGGTACATAAATATTTTGCAGGGAAATACATAAACATTTTCGTATACTTGGAAATGATTACATTTTCATTTTCAACATCTTGTATAGAAAAAATAATTTCTTTAATAGTGATTTTATGGAAGCACTTAGAATTTTTATTAATAGTGTTGCCTAGTAGAAACAGGAAGAAGTAAGGTTAGCTAGGCGTGGTGGTGCATACCTGTAATTCTAGCTACTTGAGAAGCTGAGGCAGGAGAATTGTTTGAACCCGGGAGGTGGAGGTTGCAGTGAGCCGAGATCGTGCCATTGCACTCCAGCCTGGGCAACAGAGCAAGACTTTGTCTCAAACAACAACAACAAAAAAGAATTACATTTCCTGTTTTGTTCCCAAATAGCTTTGTTACTTCTGACAGGCCACCAAGTTTTCTTTCAGAGGTTATCTCAGATGAAAAAAATAGCTAAAATTATTAAATATTATGTTCTAGGCATTATGATTCCCATGTACTAAATAACTTAATCCTCTCAAGAAATGTGTGCAGGAACATTTTGTGGATAAGAAAACAGATACATAAGAGATTTTCTTAATTCACATTGCTAATAAATGTTAAGTGAGGATTAAAACCAAGAAGTTCCAGTACCAGAGTTTATTATGCCTTTGAGCATTGCTGTCCTTCCCTCTGGGATTCCATTGAATTCTGGAGATAAAGCAACTACAGAATGCATCAGCTGCTCTTCTTATTTCAAACATGAAGACAGTGAGGTATAGAAATGTTATAAGATACATCACGTTAGATCACAGTTAGATCTGGACTTGTCACCCAGATCCCACAACTTTCTAGTGCTTGTTTTACTACATTACCTTGACCTCTCTCTTCTGGGCATAAAATCACGATTTTATAAAACCAGTTTAATAGGGGTTAATCTTGTGACTGAAGTTGCTTAGTGGCATAAATGGGCAACATTATTATTGTACTTTGACATACATAGTAAAGTGTCATGGAATGGGTCTCAGATTTCCCAATACAAAATTGTTCTATATACTGAAAACCATCAAACGTTGTAAAAGAAATTAAAGAAAACACAAATAAAGGAAGAAATAGCCTGTTTTCATGGGTTAGAATAATTAATATTGTTAAAAGTCCCTATTACCCAAAGCAATCTGCAGATTCAATGTACTCATTATCAAAATTTCAGTATCATCTTTGACAGAACTAAAAATATCAATCTTAAAATGCTTATAAAACTACAAAAAAAAAAAAAAAAAAGAAAAACTGACTAGCCAAAGCAATCTTGAACAAAAAGAACAAGACTGGAGGCATTACATACTCTGATTTAAAAATCTCATTTAAAAATATATCTTAATTCTATTGTAATCAAAACACTATGGCACTGGCATTAAAAAAAAAAAAAAAAAAAAAAAAAAAAAAAAAAAAGATATATTAGCCAGTGGAACAGGATGAGAAACCCAGAGATAAACTCACACATTTACAGTCACTTGACTTTTGACAAAGGAGCCAAGAACATACAATAGGGAAAGGCCAGTCTCTTCAATAAGTGGTGTCCAGAAAACTGGTATACATATGAAAAGAATGAAATTGGATCCTTGCATCACACCATACACAAAAAGTAAACTCAGAATGGATTAAAGACTTAAAATAAGACCTGAAATTGTAAAATTATTAGAGAAAAAGTTCCATAACATTGGTCTAGGCAATGAATTTTTTGATATGACCTCAAAAGCTCAGGTAGTGAAAGTAAAAATACACAAATAGGATGGCATCAAATTAAAAAGCTCCTGCACGGTAAAAAAAAAAACAGACTGAAGAGATAGCCCACAGAATGGGCAAAAATATTTGCCTATCATAAATCTGATAAGAGATTAATATCCAAAATATACAAAGAATTCAAACAACTCCATAGCCAGAAAACAACCCACTTAAAGATGGGCAATGAACTTGAATAGACATTAATCAAAATAAGATGTACAAATAGCTAACAGGCTCATGAAAAAATGTTCAACTCACTAATCATCAAGGAAATGCAAATTAAAAACACAGTGGTCTATTACCTCACAGCTGTTAGAGCAGCCATTATCGAAAAGATGAAAGATAAGTGTTGGCAACGATATGGAGAAAACCATTGTACACTATTGATGAAAATGTATATTAATATAGCCACTGTAGAAAATGGCATGGAGATTTCTCAAAAATTCTAAAAATAGAATTGCATATAATCTGGTAATCTCATTTCTGGTTATATATCCAAAAATAACATTGAAATGACTGTGCCAAATCACTATGCTCATGTTCATTGCAGCACTAGTCAAAATAGCCAAGTAATTAAATCAAACTTAGTTTTCATCAATGGATGAATGGAAAAAGAAAATATTGTATACACAATGGAAGGCTCTTCAGACTTATAAAATAAGGAAATTCTGTCATTTGAGGCAATGTAGATGAACCTGGTGGACATTAATGTAAACAAAATAAGCCAAGCATAGACAGACAAATACTACATGATCTCACTTATATGTAGAACCCAAAAAGTCAGACTCATAGAAGTAGAGGATGGTAGTTACCAGAGACTGAAGGATGGAGGAAGGAATGCGGAAATGTTGGTCAGAGAGTATAAAGTTTCAGTTGGGAGAAACAAGTTTTTGAAATCTATTGCACAGCAGGGTGATCATAGTTAATAATAATGTATTTTATATTTCAAAATTTATAAGAGTAAATTTCAAGTGTCTAACTACAACAAATGGTATGTAAATGAAGTGCTAGATATGTGAATTTGTTTGATTTAATCATTGTACACATATATCAAAACATCACCTTGTACCCCCAAAATA
Source organism: Papio anubis (assembly GCF_008728515.1). Classification (NCBI taxonomy): domain Eukaryota; kingdom Metazoa; phylum Chordata; class Mammalia; order Primates; family Cercopithecidae; genus Papio; species Papio anubis. The sequence continues at coordinate 126,103,079 of NC_044977.1, forward strand.
TATACAATTATAATCTGTCAATTAAAAATAACATTAATTTAAAAATTATTTCCATTATCTTGATAGTACTGTTCTTTTATGGGTTTCATCTGATTTTGAAAATTAGTAAGATCTTTTAATAAAAGGCTGTGGCAGAGATTATTTCCATGTGCTCTTCTAGTTACCCTTGTAATTAATGTTGATCACGCAACTGCCAATGTAAAGTAGACAGAAAAAATATTTTTAAAATGTCCTTTTCTAGCCATTTAAAACACCCTACTGACCCTACGGACCCTCTCGCCTGTCATGTTGACTTTGACAACCATTTTCTTCTGAGGGCATGGAAGAAGAAAGATGGAAATAGCTTAAATCCTGGAGTCAGTGCTTAGAAGAAAGACACCCAACAGAGACACCTGTTGCCTCGATGAGAAATAAACATTTCAAGTATTAAGCCACTGGTATTTGGGCTTTATTGAGCAACATGGATACTGGGCTTTGTTGAGCAACACAGATATGGGATTACAAAATGAAATGAGACCATTTTCACCGATAGTAAAAACCAGCAATTTGTTTAGCAAATCAATGACAAGTAGTTAGGAAGTTGCTAAAAGAGGCTGGGGAAATGAAGATACACATTTTGCACTAGCCAAACCTTTAGTAATATCATCTGTGGTAACTTGAAAAGCAGTTCTTATTTTACTAAATTTCATTTAAAGTTAGACTCTTGAATTCTAAAATCTCTATCATTTTTATCATAGTAAGTTATGATGGAGTTTTCACTTGGATATACAACTAAATCCTGGAAAGTAGATGTTCATCTATAAAATGGCAATTATAAGATTTATTTCTCAATGTTGAGGAAGATAAGAAAAAATTTGAAGGCACTTTGCACTATTAATATTGAGGTTGTCTTGAATAACTTGAAAGTAGGGAAAAATTGAGAAGGAAACTGTGTGAGAAAAATATATTTAATTCTACAAAGTATGATAACTCTAAAATATGTTTGTTTCAATAATATGAAATTGGTTAATAGAACCAGTACATCTAATTATACTTTCATTTTTTATCATTAGCAATTTATATAATTAACATGAAAATGTATAATTATTGATACGGTTTTGCTGTGTTCCCACCCAAATTTCATATTGAACTGTAGATGTCATGGGAGGGACCCAGTGGAAGGTAATTGAATCATGGGGATGGTTACTTCCATGCTGTTCTCATTATAGTGACTGAGTTCTCATGAGACCTGATTATTTTATAAGATGCTTTTCACCCCCTTCACTCTCCACTTCTCCTTGCTGCCACCATGTGAAGAAAGACGTATTTACTTCTCCTTCTGCCATGATTGAAAGTTTCCTGAAATCTGCTAGTCATGCTGAAGTGTGTTCCAAACCTCTTTCCTTTATAAATTACCCAGTCTTGGGTATGTCCTTATAGCAACATGAGAATGGACCAATACAATTGTTTATTCATTTTGTGTGTATATAAATAAACTACTACAAATTAGTGTTGGTTAAAAGCACAGATTTTGGAGTCCAAAATATCTGAGTTCAAATTAGTTTCTGATGAAATTTCACTCTGTAACTTAACCCCCCAAAGCTTCAATTATATCTAGATAATTTAAATAATGAAATTACTTCATTCGTTGGTCAAGTAATAGAGAATTATATGTTAATTACTTAGTATATTTTCTGAATCATAGTGTTAAAACAGTGGTAGCTATTTTGTTGTTGCATCAAACACTGTCGTAATTATTATCACCACTTTTATACATGCTCATATATCTTTCACCAAAGATGTTAATAACTGATGAGCAATCTACAAACGGACTTACCAGGATCCTTAAATTTAAAACAATGGAGTTATCAGAAATTTTTATATTACACTGAAACATTTCCCCCAAAATTATAGAATGACCCCATCTTTCAGTAGAATGGTTGGTTTTATTGAAAATGGTAGAGGATTTTAAGGTGGTTAAAACAAAATTATTTTAAAATCTAGTGTATTGGAAAGAAAAAAATCTGTTGCCTCATTCTTGTTATTTGCATGAATATGAAGTGTAAATAGCCTTTTTATTGGAAATGGTGAATATAAACATCACAACTACATAAAATAAAATCACCTTTAATATCTGATAAAGATTCACATAGTATTAGCCATCAGCAGTCTCTACATAATTCTCTATCTTCAATTAAGAGGTTAGATTTTAAAATATGAAACCCTTGTGCTATTCAGTGGGGTTACAGTTTAGTTCTTCATTTAATCTTGACAGATTGTGTCCTATTATTCTGAATGAGTGTTCATTAATTTGAAGCAAGAAGTTGATCAACTTTTTAAATTTTTTTTTTTAATAATGCAGGGGAAAACCATTTTGGCTCAATTTGTGATATCTTCTCCAGGATTTTTCATCTGGAGGGCTCCCCCAATTTTTAAATTGTATCATAATTTTATTTAAAAGTTTTATGGGAAATTTTCAAAGTGCCCAGAAACCTCATGAGTTAACAGAGTGTAATCTCAGGAAACCTGAGTAGCAATTGACAAGGAAATAATGTTGGGTAGGAAGCACTTTGCAACAGGCTATTATGGGTAGTGAGCTTCAATAATTTCATTGAAACTGGGTGCAGTGACTCACACCTGTAATCCTAGCACTGTGGAAGCCTGAGGTGGGTGAATCACTTGAGCCCAGGAGTTTGAAACCAGTGTGGGTACCATAATGAAACTCCATCTGTATAAAACGTACAAAAATTAGCAGGGCATGGTGGCACACACCTGTGGTCCCAGCTACTTGGGAGGCTGACGTGGGAGGATTGCTTGAGGCCGGTAGGGTGAGGTCGCAGTGAGTCAAAATTGCACCCCTGCACTCTAGCCCAGGGAACACAGTGAGACTCTGTCTCTGAATAAATAACTAAATAAACAAAAATAATGTCTTTGATACTCAGAAGAACTTTTGAACTACCCTGAATACAAGCCCCTGATTCCATGACTGTTTATACTGGATCGTATCAAAATTTAAGAGGGAACATATATTTATACATGTATGTGAATAGTATTCTTTCTCTCTGTTTTTCTCAAAAACACATAAATTATCTACATTTTAAATTGGGAGATAATTGTGTGGAAAAAAGATTCCTCCCTAAATTAAATTTTAATTATAACAATGCATAATTAATCAGAGCAAAAATATACAAACCACCTTAAAAAATCAAATGGATCTGAAGTCACAAGACCTGATTCTATCTTGACTGAATATATTAAGATAGGTGGGGAAAACACATGTTTTTAAGAAGAATTAGCTAGTCATAAAATAAATCTAAAATCATTGAGCACTTCCTACATTCCAGGCAATATTTGAACTTTTCAAATATCTTTCACTGAATTATCAAACAAATCCTATTTCAAAAATATGCTTATTAATATATTAAAAGTAGGACATAGAGGAACATGAACTCGTCTATGATTATACAATTAGTAAGTCCTGGAACCAATTTAGAAAAAGTGTTAAGAAAAAGTAGTTTTGAAAAACTACTCAGGGCTCATCCTAGCACAGTTCAGAGTAATATTTTCCTATCCAATGGATTTGGAGTGTTTTACTTCATAGGCAAAGCTATTCCTACTGTGGAAATGGTAGATCAGTTATCTGAATCTGTTACCATTAGACTTTTCTTTTTTTAACTAATGAAATCCATTTATTTGAAATCGATACTCACCAAGCAGTTTATAATTTGATTTTGCCATATACAAAAATAGGAACTCGTTACGTTGAAATAAATGTGTCGATTTGATAGTTAAGTGTCTCTTTATAAATTTATAACATGCCATTTTAAATTTACACACCATTATTTCTAACAGACATATTTTAATCATAATGTAACAGAATACCAGACCAACAGTGGCTATAACTCTGGTTAACTTTCCCGGATAACAAGAGGACGGAAGGTAGCGATCTGCTGGTGTTGGTTTCACAGCTTATATAACAATAACAGGATCAGAGTCTATGAAATTAATTGAGCTTTCTTCTCTTGGTCACAAGATGGTTACCTCAGCTCAAGGCATCATGTGAGCATTTAAGGGAAGAATTAAGAGGAAGGGTCTGTGTCTCTGATATCTGGATATGTTATCAGGGGAGAGAAAGCTTTTCCAGAAATTTCTCAGCAGATATTGGCCAAAATTGTATAACAGAGCTACTCCTACAAATACAAAGATTGAAACAGTGAATAACAGCAAGGCCAGCTTCTCCTAGCATCATGTGCACAACACATTTTTACCAATTTTGAAATTCTAAAAATGCAATTAAAAATTTCAGTGTCAACAGCCAATTGCCACCATGGTAGAAATGTTTGTCTTGTAATTATTCTGATATTCTATCAAATTCATTTCTTCATATCCAGGTATCTGTGGTCCCAGAATGGGTTGTTAAGAGTAAAACACACCAGAAATATGGGCAAGTCCACATTTGGTGAGCACCTTGATCAACTAAAATTTCATTTACATAAACACCAGTGAGTCCCATGGGAAAGAGTGATGTGTTACAGCACATCATCAAACATTCAGGAAAAAAGACCCTTAACCACCATAGCATAAATAGGTTGAGGAAGAAATTTCATTTGAGGCAGAAAATTCCTGGTACATGTTCCTAGACTTTAGATTTTGGTGGATACCAGGAAGAAGCAAAAATTTTGAGGGTAGAAGTGAGTAGTGACAAAATCTGTGATCCGATCATTCCCAGAAACAAGGGAGCTGTGATCAATCTAAAGAACCAATGACATGAAAAATCTCTGTGAATCAGGATCATTCCACTCTCCTCTTCATTCTAGTCCCAAACTGGGGTTTGCAATTTGCTGACAAATAATAGTTAATTTACTTGAATAAATCAACAGATAAATATAGCTAATGTATTCTCAAACCAAAAGTACAAATCTTCAAAGTACAGCTCAGTGGAGTGGCTTTGGAAACGTGGGGATCTTTGTCTTTCTGTAGTCCTGAGACATGCTCAGTGGAGGACAGTGAAAAAAAAGCCTTAAGTAATAAACGTATCTGGTTCTGGTCCAGCAACCTTGTGATGAACAGAGGGACACTCAGTGCAGATCCTCCTTCAAGGAAAAACGTGATGCTCCAGCTGTTGAAAGTGCTATTGGCAGAAGCCTACAGCTGTTGGCCCTTAAGGGGTTGTTTGAGCTGAAGAATTTCTCTCAATTCACACTCTTCCTGGGGGTACATCCAATGACTGTAAATGTTTTCATTTCAGTTCAACCTGGGACAGTTGTTACAGGTCCAAAGTTGGCGCTTTCCCTCTGCCTAATGTTTTTTTTTTGAGACGGACTTTTGTTCTGTCACCCAGGCTGGAGTGCACTGGCGTGATCTCGGCTCACTGCAAGCTCCGCCTCCCGGGTTCACACCATTCTCCTGCCTCAGCCTCCGGAGTAGCTGGAACTGCGGTCGCTCACCGCCTTGCACAGCTAATATTTTGTGTTTTTAGTAGAGACGGAGTTTCATCGTGTTAGCCAGAATGGTCTCGATTTCCTGACCTCATGATCTGCCCGCCTCGGCCTCCTGAAGTGCTGGGATTACAGGCGTGAGCCACCTCTGCCTAATCTTACTTCATTTCCTTTTCTTCCACAGACGCCAGTTCCAAGGCACTTACTAATAACTGTGTTGCACTGTAAATTTTGTCTCAGAGTTCTCTTCCTGTGAACTCAAATTGTGACACACCTCACTGAGGGACCCTTAATTTTTCTCATTTGAAAAATGGAAATAACAGCACCAGTCTCAGAGTTTGGGGTCTCATATTTTGTTTACAAATATAAGCAATAACTATTGCTCTGACGTTATTTTTCACTCATGTTTTGCTATTGCACCTGCAGCCTGATTAGGTGTAAGAGCATGTGGATAAATAAGCTACATACATAAAAATTAGCCTAATATCACATGAACAAATAGCTCAAAGTTTACATTGACATAGAGTAGATATCATTGTGGCATAATATCAAATGTATTTGTTTTGCTTTAATAATTCCAAATGAATACTAACACTTCTGTTTATATACCTTGGCATTTATAATAAGAAATTTTGTCAAGATTATGCTATTATGATATAAATTACTATTAAATATTTCTTCCAGAAATATTTTTGTTGCAATATATCCTATTAAGCATTTTATTATAGGACCACTATTTACTTTATTGTAATAGATACTTCAGTTGTTTTAAAATTTTATATTACAATTGTTTATCTAAAATGACATCTGAGAACATACATTTTTTTAAACATCTTATGAGATAATTTTAGATGTTCATGATGTATAAAATATTTCTCTTTTTAGAGGAGACAGGTAGGTCTTTGTGATCATTTAAGAGAGAGTTACTTCAGGTTCTTTGACGCTAACTACAATTACACAATTTTTACTGCAATTCTTTGTATCAAATATTACAAGCAGTAGAAAAATTCAAAGGTAAATTCATTAGTGAGTTAATATAACTATAGACAAAAACTATCTTTTGTATATGTGAAACCTTATTTCCAAAGCTATGAAGACATATAAAGAAAATGGATGACACTATGTTAATACATTGCAGAATACAAAATATAATCTGAAAGATGATATAGTTGAATAAACGAAAAGAAGACAGGATCAAATGAAAAACTATAGTCACTATAATAGCAAATCTTCAAACAAATATGGGTGTTTATTTTCTATAAAACTGCATGCGAAGCACTACAAGGAATACAAAGAGGGGTAAATTTACAATTTAGTATGCAAAGAAGAAAAGTGTACATCAATCGGGATATAGTAATGACAAGAAATAAAATATATGTTAAGTATAAAAATTATTGATAAATGTTAGCCAAGATCAAGAGAGGGAGACATCATATGTATTTGGTTGAAGAATTAGGAATGGAGAAAATAGCTTTCATTAATTGTATCTACAATTTCAACATTGTTGATATCAATATTTAGAATGGAAGAGAGGCAGAATGGGGAAGGCATATCAAACAGAAAAACAGCCATTGTTGAATGAAGATCATATAAATGTCTTACATCCTAAATTTAAGAATATATCCTAATTCAACAAATATGTTCACATTGGCCTGATTTGACACATAGACATTTTATAACAAAGGAACATGAAACGTAAAAGAATTATTTTTAAACGAATATTCCCACTAGCTCCAACGTCATTTAGGAGACATATTGCTAAAGGAGATGAGGAGAGGGAGGAAAAAGGTAGATTTCTAAACTGCAAAACAGTAATTTGTTAACATTCACTTTGTCTATTTCATCCTATTTAAGCCTATAATACTCCTTGTAAATTTGTGTGCTTGCAGCTTTGCAAGCTCAGTTTTTCCTCTGAGGCCTCAAATTCAAGTGAGAATACGATGGTCCTTCTAGAGGTTTTATTAACCTTGTCATCTACTAAACATTGAAATTCTTCCGAAATGTGACCCCTTTGGTTGACACAAAATGAATACCTGGATTATTTGTTTTCTTTTTTCTTATTTCTCATTATCCTTTCAATTCTATTTTTCCCACTGCCAGTCATCTTCTACCTAATAACTCCTTTCCTTGACATCTGTTATGGTCTTCAAGATCTACATAATAATCCAGTCTGCATGGACATGACACAGAACTCCTGAATTAGGTACTTTCTCTACATTATGATAAACCCTTTACATTCTCTTCCTTTCAAGTTCACTAAACTTCCGCTTGTTATTCCCAGTATCAACTCCTATTCCTCAATCCTGCCATTTCACATAGATCTTGAACCTCTAATTAGAATGGACTCATCAAAAACTTGGTTTCCACCATGGCATCTATCACAATTTCACATTCCCCCAGAGTTTTATTTCCCTTTCCCTGTTTCCAGGCCAGGCTAGACCATGAATTCTTGGGGAATAAAGACTTAAATGCATAAAGCCAAATTCCCCTAAAAACAATCATGATATTAATATTTTACTGGCAGCTCACTACTGCAAAACATTATTTAATTCACATACTTTTTTTTTCATTTTTTTTGCACACTCCCAAGAAAGCAATAACAATATTTATATATTCTTTTGAAATCTCCAATTTATACATTATTTAATAATTTCCAGTGTGAACTTCCTCAGGTAAATTTCTACCGAACTCAGTAGATTCCTTTTTTTCACATATATCTCTTGTTCTATCGTTTAGTCTCAGAGAAAAAAGTATCTCTTCTGAATTTCAATACTAACATTTATATTTTGAAAAGCTTGCCTTACTACTCTCTTCTTCCCTGCCAATGTCTGTCCCCCAAAACTGATGTTTACTCAAATGTTGAATATTCCACAGTAAATTCTATCAAATCAAAAATCGAATTCCCCTTGCCCTCCTTTCTTCTCAGGTACTTAACATAGTCAACCAAACTATGGTATTTTTCACTTGGTCTCACATCAGTTGTCTACTTGCACAGTATACATATTATGCTCCTGTTCCCCACCTTTTCTCAATCCTATCTGCCACGAGGACCAAAGAGGCAGGACTCATGACGTATCTTGACTTCAATATTGCAAATACTTCTGGATTAGTTTAATTGATCCCATTTTTATTTATCTTCCATATATTGTAGCCAAACTGTTCTTCCGAAAACAATGCAATATTACTTTCTTTGCTTCCATGAAAGCACTCTTGCCAAGTAGTCTCGATTCATTAGTCTGACCCTTAAGACTCTCCTTAACTAGTCGACTGTATTTTTACAATTTTAAGCTATTCCTCAAAATAGATTTTATACTTCATCGAAACAGAAATGATCCTCACAATATTATGGTGGACTTTTTTTTTTTTTTTTTTTGGCCCCATTTTAGCTCTTTATCACCTTTTGAAAATATTTCATGTTTCAGAAGGAAATCCAGCTTTATGATTCCAGCTTCCATTGCTGTCAGGAAGGGCACAGGCAATGTAAACCCAGTTCCCTAGTCAGATATACTGACTTAAAACGTCAGAAAAGAAAGATAGGTAAAGAAAGACACAAAGGCCGGGCACAGTGGCTCACGCCTATAATCCCAGTACTTTGGGAGGCCGAGGCGAGTGGATCATCTGAGGTCAGGAGTTCAAGAGTAGCCTGGCCAATATGGTGAAACCCCATCTCTACTAAAAATACAAAAATTAGCAGGGCGTGGTGTTGGGTGCAATTCCAGGCACTCAGGAAACTGAGGCAGCAGAGTCGCTTGAACCCAGGAGGTGGAGGTTGCAGTCAGCTGAGATTGCGCCACAGCACTCCAGCCTGGGCGACAGAGCGAGACAACATTCAAAGGCAAAAATTTGAACTTTTTTCCACAAAATTCTCAATTTAGTGTTCTGTGCCAATTACTTTTTATTTTAAAACCTCTTCCTCTTAATCTTCTCAATCTGGCTATTCACCCACAACCATATGAACGTATACTTTAAATATGACTTGGACTTCCTATGGAGTAATCAAATGTGCACTTTTAGATTTTAGGTCCTGTAAATTTTGCTGCAGAATTAATTACCTCTGACCAACTCTTTATTCTTAAATATGATCCTTTTTTGGTCTAAAATTTCATATTCTTAAACTTCCTTTCACCTGACTAGTCATTACCTGTCTGTCCCTTTGCATTCTCTCCTCACTAACCCTCCAAATATGGATATTTCCTGAAGCTCAAAGAAAAAATGATCCTCATCTCTACTAAAAAATACAAAAAAAAAAAAAAAAAGAAAGAAAGAAAAAAAAATTAGCCGGGTGTGGTGGTGGGTGCCTTTAGTCCCAGTTACTCGGGAGACTTGCGGCAGAAGAATGGCATGACCTGGGAGGTGGAGCTTGCAAGCCTGCAGTGAGCCGAGATCACGCCACTGCACTCCAGCCTGGGTGACAGAGTGAGACTCCGTCCCAAAATGAAAATGGAAAAAAAAAAAAAAAAAAGAAAAGAAAAAATGATGCTCTTTCTCTGTATTTCTTCTCTTGTTTTGATCCTCAATAATGGCTATATACTGATGATGCTAAAATATATTTATCTCTGCCTTCTTTTGTAAATTTTTGTTATATATCTCTAATCTTTTCGAGAATATTGATACTGAATATCTCACCATAGTCCTAAATTTTCTACAGCTAAAACTTAAAAAAGCCTTCTATCTCGACTTTCTGTTTTCTGTCAATAATACTATTATTCTTCCTATAGCACTACTTCAGAATATCTATCCTTTGGAATACTCTGTATAAGGCAGAGTCGTAACCAAATTGGAACATAAACTTTGTTAAATGGTTACATTGTTCAATGTCCAAGTAACTGAACAGCAAGTTAATAGACTACTAAACATTATCTTCTCAGTCAGAATTACTAAGGATAGAGTGATAAGAAAATTTAGCATCAGACATGACATCTCATCAATTAGTGAGTACAATAATTATATCCATGGCTAAATGAAAGAGAGAGAAAGGTCCATGTAAATTTACATTACCTCTGTTTAAAATTTCTTTTAATATTATAAAACACAATTAAAATAAAGCTTCAAACAATAAAAACATCCCTTTATCAAATTTTTGACATATCTAAGGTGCATAAGGCCTTGGACTCTAGCTTCCGTGATCCTCACAATGTAAAATTTATAACTTGTTTTAAAATTGCTTTCAGGAGGAGCATATAGATGAATTCAATAATAGCTTTGTTCATTTTATGATTATAATAACTTTTATAAAATACTTTGATTTGAGATTTGTGTTGTTGTGTAGCACAAACTGTACAGTATTGTATAAAAATATCTACTTTGGGTTTCTGTTACTGACATTCAAAATTCAACATAAGAGGAGGCAGAACAGATAAAAATGAAGAAGAATAAGAAAAGGTTCTCTGAATCGTTTGGGGGAGACATGAAGCCTATAGGGAGATAAATGGGGGATGTTTGACATTTAACAAAGAAGGTAGAACTTGAACAACGTTTATAGAAAAGTGGAGGCTCTAACCAAAGGATTAGTTTAGAAAGAGGAAGATATAAGCATATTTAGAAATAAAGGGATGAAGATAAATTGCCATTGCTACCAATAGAGAAAATAATTATAGCACTGAACCTCAAAGGATGTGGCATAGAATACTTTTTGGAATATATATATAGTGTCTTCTTCAGAAAAGAGGAAAAGCCTCACAATCATAAAAAGAAGTATAAGTTATATTCAGAATCACCTACTTACTAAGGCAGGATAGACACTTATTCATTTCAGAAAGAAATGGGTCAAAATTATCAGTACAAACATATTGTAGCATGTAAGTTTATTACATTTCTGACTCCAGTGACATAAATTATAGGAATTACAAATTTCTAAGAATGTATTAAAATATGTATGCGATATTGGCAACCTATGATATTTGCCTTACTGATTACATAGAACGTTTAGGACAGTAAAAGCAGAACAAGATAAAAACTAGCAATACATAAGAAAGAAATTATAAGACTGTCTCATATTTTCCTGCATTCTAATTATGTAAATATCCACTAATCAATAGAAACATAAATAATTTTTTATCAGGTAAAATGGTGACCCATGTCCATTTCTCTTATACCTATTAATGGGGTCAGGGCACAATCTTAAGAATATTGGAATCAGTCTCAACTTTTAATATTGAAAATAGAAAGAATAGGCTGGGCATGGTGGCATACACTTGTAATCCCAGCTACTTGGGAGGCCAAGGAGGGAGAATTGCTGGAGTCCAGGAGTTTGAGGCACAGGGACCTGTGATTGTGCCACTGCAACTCCAGCCTGGGTGACAGAGTACAACCCTGTCTCAAAAAGAAAGAAAGGAAGGAAGGAAGGAAGGAAGGAAGGAAGGAAGGAAGGAAGGAAGGAAATAAAAAAGATAAAAAGAAAAAGAAACAAATAGATTACATATAATGTAGAATACTTTAAAAATGAGAACTTTATTGTAATAAAATTAACAATTCAAAATGCAGTGCTATTCATACTAAGATTTTGTCTCCATGATGGAAGACTTCTGTGTAAAATGTAAAAACAAAACAAAACAAAACAAAAAAAATCAATGAGTAGTCATTGTAGTGGCCATGGCCACTACTACATGGCCATGGCCATTAACTATTGAAATAGTTCAGTGCTTAGGCTGAGCGTGGTGGCTCACACCGGTAATCCCAGCACTGTTGGAGGCCGAGGTGGATCACAAGGTCAGGAGATCGAGACCATCCTGGCTAACACCGTGAAACTTCATCTTTACTAAAAATACAAAAAATTATCTGGGCATGGTTGCACACTCCAGCTACGCAGGAGGCTGAGGCAGGAGAATCGCTTGAACCCAGGAGGCAGAGGTTGCAGTGAGCCTAGATCATGCCATTGCACTCCAGGCTGGGTGACACAGTGAGACTCCATCTTGAAAAATAAATAAATATATGAAACAGTTCCATGTTTAACTGAAAATATACAGTTCATGCAAATTAACTACACCAATGTCTTTCATTTTTATAACAAAAAATCTTCTCTCCTGCAAGCTGTATGATTGATTCACAGCTTCTGCCAAACAGCAGTAAGTTCACAGCCTCAGGTCCTTTTCCTGAGTTACCTTATCTCTTACATTGGAGTGTGTATTCTTTGTTTTATCTGAGGTTATATTTTCAATTTAAGAGTTTTCCTTTCGAAAACACATGGCAAGATGCCAGACAAGTAACTCAAGTGGTTTTTGGATGGCTGGAGTAATTTTAGTGTTTTGAAGTTTCTGAGTTTTCTATACGGGCTTCTCTGATTTTTATAATAAAACAATTTCACTAAAATGTGATAATATTTCTTAAAATTAGCAGGTAGCATCATTCATTGAATCAAAGAATGAAATCCTGAACTTATTTAATGAAATTAGTACAAAATACACCAAATAAATAAATACAATGTATATACCTATAATGGCATTTAAATATTCATCTTTTCAAACTATTTTCTGACCCAACATAGATTAACTCCCATATAAAATTATGGGCATGAAGACAATATGGCGATCATAAGATTGCTTGGGATCTTCAATGACCAAAATCTTTCTGTCTTTTTCTTTGAATTCTGATTCAAAGATCACTCAGGAATAACTTGACAATTTTTCAGTGGTATAAGGTTTCAGGAGGATTCTATACTTTGACGCTGTAGTAAAGCATCAGCTATGCAAGTGCTCTTAGCTGGGATGCTGTTAGGATGACATGTTGACCTTATCATCCAGAATCATAAGAGTTCCCAAGTCTGGCATCCATTAACTGATGGAAGTCTCATTGTGGCTACAGAAGCAATTGATTAGACTGTCTCATCTCCCTTTAGCTCTGAAATCTTGAAAATATATCTGACCTGTTCAGCTAGGCCTCTGTCCCCAGTGTCCTTTCTGATCTTAGCTAGAAAGAATTTAAGATGTTTGGTTCAACTTTATGAAAATTACTGTGAAATAACCCTCACTATTGGTCATTTATTGCTTGAGAAATGACTGTGTGCCAGAAACTGCTAGGTGCTAGAGGTACAGACATCACTAAGACAAGAATAAGTACAGCGTGCTCTGAAAGCATATAGCTAGGGCTCTTGCCCCAGGTTGAGAGGTCAGGGGAGAATTCATCACTAAGGCAGTGCCATATGAGATGGGATGAAAATAATAAGAGAGACTCACTAGGCACAGGGATAGAAGGAAGACAGGAATCTAGCGCCGCCGTCCCCCCACCAGCGCCCAAAAAAAAGCACTACGTGAAATAACCCTAAGGCAGGAAGAAAAAGAATCCATTCCAAAAATAAGAAGCAGGTGAGGGGACAAATCAGCCCCCAGAGATAACACTCTATTAGAAATTAGAAAGCACTTTAGGGATATAAGCATAGTATAGACATATTTATGCCAATTATTTTTAAAAGATAACTCTGGCTAAAATGTGATAATTTCATTAGATAAAACAAAAGAAGGAGAAGGACCAAAGATGAGGCCACTGTGGTATTCCTGAAGAGATCTCTGCCATTGGGAGACAGATATAAAGAAACTACTATTAAATAGGTCTTCCAGACTGGATCAGTTAGACCTGATGGCCAAAAGACAGGGGCTAAAGGTAAGAGAGTTATCAAGAATGGCTGGGTTTCTCACCTAGATTTTTCCTTAGTTTATTTGCTAGCTTTTAAGCCTAGGTATAAGCTGCATTAAGTGCTATTTTGGTAATTTTCCCCACACGCCAATCTTTTAGAAGTCAGATGACAGATATCCTCAGGCTGACTGCTTGAATGCTAACTTAGACCTTCAGCCGTTGCCTGTTTGTGGATTTTCAATTGCCTGCCTATTTTAACGCCTTATTTTCAATTTTCTGACATTGAGTGACTGCCTCAACTACTGCATTTATTCTTTTTTCTACCCTCTGTATTTTAGATTCTGTTTGTTTATTTTATACTGCTTCATTAAAAGAAATACCTTTTAAAAATACCTACAATAAAATAAAAAAATAAGAACTAAAGTAAAATCCAAAAACTGAGTGAAAGCTGGGCCAGATTTGTGCAGGTCAATAGAGTGTGAAGCTATTTTCATAAAAAGAGTTGCAAGTTTTAAATATTACATTGTGGTGGACAAAGCAAAAAATAAAATATGATTTATTGCCCAGTTCACATTATCTACAAAAGGAAATATGTCAATTATTGGAGGAAAGCTGTAGATTTCTTGGCACTTAGGAATGACCCATTTCTCTCAAAAAAGAGAGCCTAAAGGATGTTCTGATACAGCTCAACATCCCTGCACTAAATATAAAGCTGACTTTCATATACTGCTTCTTTCTCTTAGTCCTTTTCCACATTGTTATAAAGAACTACCTGTGAGTGGGTACTTTATAAAGAAAAGAGGTTAACTTTACTCACAGTTCCATAGGCTGCACAGGAAGCATGGCTAGGAGGCCTCAGGAACCTCACCGTCACGGTGGAAGATGAAGGGGAAACAAGGCACATCTTACAGGGTGGCAGGAAAGACAGAGAGAGAGAGAGAGAGAGAGAGAGAGAGAGTGGGAAACCGCCAAACACCTTTAAACCACCAGTTCTCATGAGAACTCACTCTTTACCATGAGGACGGCATGGAGGAAACCACCCCCATGATCCAATCACCTTCTACCAGGTCCCTCTACATGTGGGGATGACAATTCGAGATGACATTTGGATGAAGACACAAAGCCAAACAATATCATTTTTAAAGTATTTGTTAACATATTAGTATGAAGAGGTAGTGCAGAGTTATTCTAAAAATAATTCTCAGTGCTATCCAAATATATTATTTGATCCAGGAATAAGTTCTAGTTTATAGAAAACATATCTGCATTGAAATGGAGAAAGCAGAATAAAAGGGAGGAACATTTCACTTGGGAAGAATCTAATAAAGTGGGATAGATTTCTTACTATAAGCAATCTTCACCTTCAAGACTCTAACATGCTCACCTAAGGGAGTATTATCTCTGGTATGCACTACCCAATTCTTGGAGTATTGTGTATACTTCAGATATGCTAGAGAGAAAAAAAGACTGAGAAACACTGATATTGGGATATGGGTATAGGCTATGTCTCAAACACCCCTTTTTCCAACACACACACTCACACGTATGCAGACACACACACAAAATCTCTCACTCAGATGGAATTTTGATAAAAATTAGATGAAAGGTCGTTCAAGGTCATATATGTGAAATAGCATTAGTGACGTGATTAAGAGCACTGTCCCTAGACAGAGGTTGTCTAGACATAATCTTGGGCAAATTACCAAATCTCCCTATAAACCAGTTTTCTCATCATGAAAAGAAAAAATTAAATGTATAAAATACTTAGAAAATTAGCTGGCATGTAATATGTACTATTCATTGTGTGTTGATGTTGTTCTAGTTTTTTTTCTTTTTTTTTTTTTTTTGAGATGGAGGCTCACTCCATCACCCAGCCTGGGATGCAGTGGCACAGTCTTGGCTCACTGCAACTTCCACCTCCTGTGTTCAAGTAGTTCTTCTGCCTCTGCCTCCTGAGTAGCTGGGACTACAGGTGCATGCCACCACTCCCAGCTAATTTTTATATTTTTAGTAGATATGGGGTTTCACCATATTGCCCAGGCTGGTCTTGAACGCCTGACCTCGTGATCCGCCTGCCTCGGCCACCCAAAGTGCTAGGATTACAGGCGTGAGCCACTGCGCCCAGCCTCATTGTTTGTTTTTAAAACTACAAGAAACCTGGTGGGTAGTGTGGCTCATAACTATAATCCCAGTGCTTTGGGAGGCTGAGACAGGAGGATCACTTGAGGCCAGGAGTTTGACACCAGCCTGGGCAACATAGTGAAACTCTGTCTCTACAAAAATGAAAATAAAAATAAATTAGCCGGGCATTGGTGGTATGCTCCTGTAGTCCTAGCTACTTGGAAAGCTGAGGTGGGAAGATCCCCGGAACCCAGGAGTTTGAGCTATGATGATATCACTGCACCCTATCCTGGGTGACTCTAAAAATAAATAAATAGATAACATTTTTTAAAATTACAAGAAACCCTTTGTAAGAATTTGAAGGGCCATTTTTTTTTCTATATTGTTCATTATTATTATTTTTTAATTCAGCATACATTTATTACATATCTACTGTGTCAGGTCCCATAGTAGGATACATTAAGGTAACTGTGAGTATGATAGATTTTCAGCTGCCAACACCTAAGCTCCCTAAATATGTTGATGAAAAAAACTATTTAACCTTTAAATATTTTTTTCTCTCTCTCTCATTGGCTTTCTTCTTTTTCTTTCTCTTCATTTTAAAAACTTTTTTCATAACTCTTCAGATAAATACGATACATAAGACATAGTTTAGAAAACTTGCCTAGCCATATTGCTTGAATATACACAACTTTGCAGATTAACTGAAGATATAAAAATGCTCACTGTAGTGAGTGAAAATTTAGGAGCCACATCTAAGAGCCCACCTTTATGTAGAGGTTGGCTTTTAAGTACTGAGTTAGTGTCTCCAGATATGGACTTAATCCTAGAGCACATAGCTAAGTCTGTTCATTCATGAAGGAAGTTTTGCCTAGTCTATAGTTTGCCCCCATATTACTCTGCCTCATCCTGAAGGAGAATAGCATACAACCACTGATAACTTCCGTGGATCCAACAACTATGTATGTGTGTCACAGGGCAAATCTCCAAATCGGGATTCAGCCAGGCAGGCCATGCAGGTTCTTAGCTTCATGCAAGAAGGAATTCAAGAGCAAACAGGCAGAACAAAATGAAAGCAAGTTTGTTAAGAAGTAAAGGAATAGAAGGGTGGCTTCTCCATGAGCACAGCAGCCTCAAGGGCTGCTGGTTGGCTATTGTTTTGGTTATTTATTGATCATGTGCTAAACGAGGGGTGGATTATTTATGAGTTTTTCTGGGAAAGGGGTGGAGAGTTCCCGGAACTAAGGGATCATCTCGTTTTTAGACCAATGTAAGGTAAACTTCCTGGAGTTGCCATGGCATTTGTAAACTGCTATGGCTACTGTCGAAAGTGTCTTTAATATGCTAATGTATTCTAATTAGTGTATAATACACAGTGAAGATACCAGAAGTTGCTTCCATTGCCATTTTGGTGTTTCTTTGTGCCACACTTTGTTTAACCAGCAGGTTTTGTTTGTTTGTTTGTTTGTTTCTTTGAGACTGAGTCTCGCTCTGTCACCCAGGCTGGAGTGCAGTGGCGCGGTCTCAGTTCACTGCCAGCTCCGCCTCCCGGGTTCATGCCATTCTCCTGCCTCAGCCTCCCTAGTAACTGGGACTACCAGGTGCCTGCCGCCACACCCGGCTAATTTTTTGTGTTTTTAGCAGAGACTGGGTTTCACCGTGTTAGCCAGGATGGTCTCCATCTCCTGACCTCGTGATCTGCCTGCCTCGGCCTCCCAAAGTGCTGGGATTACAGGCGTGAGCCACTGCACCCTGCCAATCAGCAGGGTTTTTGTGACCTGTGACTTGTGAAATAAGTCTGCAGAGTTCCTATTTCAAGTGTATATTCCTGGTAACATTTGAACGTGACCAAAACTAATACTCCGTTTCAATTAACACAAGTCATACACTTAAGTATTCAGAGATTGAAATCAAGGTAAGTTATTCAAATGGTCTTATATTGGCATGCATATTCATTAAGCTCTCAAATTAAAATTATATACCATGAATATATGCATATCTGTTATGCATATCCTGAATGCATATTAAGAAGCTAAGATTTAAATATTGTATTTGGATTTTTGGGGGCAGAAAAGCAAATTGTGAACTAACTTTTTTCCTAAAATTATTTGTGACATTGTTTTCCCTGCTAAAGAAATGAAAATCCAAAAACACTCTGAGAATACATGTCATCATTATTTTTCTTAATCGAAAATATTCATTTTTATGTGAGAATTAAATTGTTAGTAGCTCTTAGGAAAACATTTTTACACACTGAGTATATGAAAAATTTTAGGATACGTAGGTAAACCCTTTAATGGGTTTGAAGAAAACATTCAGTTTATCAAAGGAAAATATTCAAGAAGTTATAATTAAATTTAAAAAATTAAAAAAACATAAAACTTTCTAAGATACTTATTCTGAAAGACAGCTTAGTAACAAATACTTTACAAAGTCATCTTTCAATTTTGCTCTAAAGTATTTATTAAAATATATTCTTAACATATTAAAGAAACATTGTTGGGATACAATCAGTACCTCATGTAGTTCAATATTTAAAAGTGCTTACAAATGTATATGCAGATCTCCATTTACTTATATCTTTAATACTAATGTAGATGGCAACATGGTAGCTATATGTTTAAACTAATAGGTATCTGATTATAATAACAAAAAATAGAACTTTAGTATAATTTCAGAAGTCAGATATTTTTGAAGAAAGGCAAATTTCATATCAGAGACATGCATATGATTTCCCAACTCAGAAGCAGTCTGCCACAGAGGTAAGAGTTGTTTCTGGACTTGCACAGACTGCTGTGAGTTGCAAATCTTTGATCTCAGTTTTGGGACAAGTTGCATAACTTGCTCCTGCATAATATACCTAAAAGGTTCAATAATCATTTTGGGGAAACTGACTAAACAATGAACAAACCTAAGAATCAGTTTTCTCATTTTCTCAAGGTACTTGGTAAAGCAGGTAAACATAAAGGTAAATAGTATGGTTGTTTATAATTGTTATTTACATTATTATTGTTTATTAGATATTAAGATTATGGCTTCACATTATTATTTGATGTTATAAATATTTGATGCTATCATAAATATTTGATGCTATCATAAATATTAATTAGAAGTCATAATCTTCATATCTAACAAACAATAATAATATAAATAACAGTTATAAATAACCACAACTCTTGCCAGGTCTTCCAATTGGTTAAGCAATGAAAATAGCTTAACCTAAATTTCTCCCTTTAACACTCATATAAATGCTAAAATAGTGCATTTTTAAAATAAAATAAAATATCAGAGACAGAATTTGAACTCTTTGAAGAATAAGTTTAAAATAACTTGTTCAAATTCTCCTAGAATATTTTAACACTGGTATTCTATTAAAACCTGCTTACTATAAAACTAATGTCAATGA
This sequence comes from Papio anubis, assembly GCF_008728515.1. Taxonomy (NCBI): domain Eukaryota; kingdom Metazoa; phylum Chordata; class Mammalia; order Primates; family Cercopithecidae; genus Papio; species Papio anubis. The sequence continues at coordinate 126,122,591 of NC_044977.1, forward strand.
GATCTACATTCATAATATTTATAAACAAATCAGTATTATTTTTAAATATTAGCATTAAAAAACAAAAGAAATTATAAGCAAAATAAACATTCACAAAAAATGTGAAGAAGGAATATGAAAACTCTAATTTCTAATAGATACCTTTAATTACGGTATTAATTATGATACATATACTATGTTTTTCCAGAGTGATATTTTAAAATTAAACTGACTGTATTTTATGTTTTACCTGTAAAAGTATAGTAACACTGTAATGCCAGATAGAGAGAGAGAGATAGATAGATAGATAGATAGATGATAGATAATAGATAAAATAGCACTTTGAATACTTCTTGGTTTCAAATTTGCAGAAAATATTGTAGGATGTTTTTCTTTTTTCAAAACTTTATTTTCCTAACAATAAGTACAAAATGTCCACCTTATTATATTCTCTGACATTTTGAGACTTCCAAAATAAATCAGTTATTTTAATTTAAAAATGTTTTAAATGTTACAAAATATTGTTCACATATATGCAATTACCTGTGTTTTCACATTTGTTCAAACAGATTTGTATTAATTTGTAAATTTTTTTTAGCAAACTAAAGATATTCCTCAATTTTTTTGATTTTCTAAATTAGCAATTGTCTCCTGGCAAACCATAAACTGTTTCAAGCATGTCACTTTCTGCTCAGTTACAGAGATATCTTTGTAAAGAGCATAATTTCTTAGAATGTGGAGATTAACACATGTGAGAGTCACTCAGGTAGTTATTATTTTATTTAAATGTAACTTCTCCATAGTTACATCATAATGTAGCCTCCATTCATCTGCTTAATAGTCTTAATATAATGTAATCTCAAGGTAACCGCTAACCTAAGAGCAACCTCTGCTGGCAAACAGAGGTTGAGCTGCAAGCAGTTTTACAGTAGGTTTACAATGCTTTTTCACCATGCCAGATTAACAAGTATATTTTGGAGAGGATTTTAACATTTTAATTTTATACAGCAGTGTGAAAAATTGTATAGTTTCAATTTAAAATTTAAAATGAAGGTAACCATAAGTGTTTTTAAGATTAAGCAAATATCAAAAATTCTATGTTTAAAGCTTGATTTTCGATTCTCAGCATTGGAGTTTGAGGGTCACATATAAATGGGGATAAGATCTCAGATTTCACAGAACTCTTCAGAATATTGAATAAGAAAATGTTATATCAAAAAGTTTACTATAAAATACAAAGTACTATATAAAAAGTACATTCTAAATTTTAAAGATGATTTCAATATAATGAACAAAATAGACATGATTAATACATTTTTTCTAGGTAAATATAATTGTAAATGAGAGGTCATATAGAAGGGACAGGAAAATACTTTTTTTTTAGAAGCATATAGATGAAATGTTACCTAGATACAACTTTCAAACATTACATCTATTAAATATATACTCACTCTTCCTGTGTTTATGTTACTAAAGCACACAGAGTTGAACCATAAAATGTGAGTTGCATACTAGTCCATAATTACTCAGTAAATATACGTAATTGCCTTGTCTTTTGGGTTAGGTGCTATGGAGGAATTTCATGTAAAGGCATACACATCTACCATGATAAAATTAGATCCACAAAAATAACACACTTGAACAATACTGAATAACTCAGATCCACAAACACTGTGTGATCATTTAACTATATAGCCTATATCCATTTGACTGCTGTATTTATTTTGTATAGAATAATCCCTCTACACTTCATCGGGACTTTTTCATATGGTCTAGAAAACAGGTAATATTTTATGTCTAGTAGTTTTTCAGTACAGAGCCACTTATATAACAGAACTCTCTATGATCTGACTCATACTTTCCAAATGTATTTCCTGCATGAATTTGTCATTCACGTTCATCTAGTCTACCAATTTTTTGGACAAACCTTAGCACTTTCTTCTTAATAGTAATAGTAGCTAACATGAAAGCCTAGTGCAATAGTTCTCAAAGTGTGGTCAAGATTCCTGGCAGTACTGAAACACATCCATGGGGTTTGTGAGGTCAAAACTATTTTTGTAACGCTAAAATGTAGTTTCCAATTTTCATAGTGTTGACTTTTGCACTCAATGTGCAAAAACAGTGATGGAGAAAACTGTTGGTCTCTGGGCACAAATCAAGGAAGTTGTACCATACTGTACTATTAGTCACTGTATTCTTCACTGTCACACACTCGTAGTTAAAAAAAAAAAAAAAAAAAAAAGCCAGATTCAGATTCACATAAGGATGGCCATGAAGCATTAAACATTGTACTAAATAACATCTGTTGAGTATGTCCTTTTTACTTTTCTATGTGATCAGATGGTAAGTGTGTATAAGTGCTTCTGCTGCACACTAAAGTATAATGATCATCATGAGAAGCAGCAGTTATTTAATTATGTGATTTTAGAGTTGAACTAGTTGCTTTTGCTTTTTACATGGAAAATCATTTTTACTTGAAAGAACAATTGACGGACTAACTACAATTATTCAGGGGATATTTGGCAGAAATGCTTTTAAAAATGAACAAAGTAAGCTTACACTTCAAAGAAAACAACTGACAGTGTTGTTAATAAAATTCAAGATTTCAGGCAAAAATAAGTATAGAAAACTTGCATCTGTCATCGTAAGCTTAAGATCTTTCTAATTGATGACTTCCCTAAGGCAGTTGTTGGTGACAATAAATGTGATTTTCTGATGTTGCACAATAAAATGTGTTTAACATTTGAAGATTGGGATAAATCAATTAATCAGCATTTTTCTAATAATCCTTATGTGATGATATAAAGTTACGCATCAGTAAGGATGCATTCAAAGAATATGATACATCACTGGATTTCAAGAGTTCAAAAAGTTCATTGACATGATTTCAGATTTTACCTTGCAGTTAAACATTAAGAAACTATCATATGCCAAGTTTTGGTGTAGCATCAAAAGAGAATAGCCAGAATTACATAAAAAGCTTTTGAAAATATCCATTCCTTTTCCAACTACGTATCTGTGTGAGGCCAGATTTTCTTTATATAGGTCTGCAAAAACAGCATTTCGTACCAGATTGCATGCAGAAGCAGATAGCATAATTTAGCTCTGTTTTATTAAGTCAAAGAGTACAGAGACCTGCAAAAATGTAAAACAATGCTATTTTCACCAATTAATATTTTTGTTTGTGAAACATAATCCCTTTTTCCTAAAAAAAATATTACTTAGTTTAGCTTGAAATGAGTTTGTTATTGTAAATTTAAATTAATAAAGAAATATTTTTAAATTATTATATTGTAAGTATTGATAACTATAATCTACATAAATCCTTCAGGGTGTACAATAATTTTTAAGTTATAAATGCTACCTAAAACCCCCAATTTTAGAACTATTGGTCTAATATGTGCTAGATATTAGTCTAATAAGTCTGCAGATACTGTTTAATTCTCAAAGCAACCTTGTGAATGAATAATACTATTTTTATGCTCTATAGATAACATGGAGGCATAGTAATTTGTCAGAGGTCTTATAGCTAAAACGGAGTAAAGACAGGATCTGAATGCTAGGTCCCATGCTTTTTAACACTTCCTGACTCCATGGTTTTCGTAATGTTTCCCATAAAAGGCCTACCTTATGGTCTAAGTACTCCATTGAACAACACTGTACCACAAATTGTAAAGTAATAAAACAGAATGCCTGAATTTGACTCCCAAGTTTACTCTGAAATTCCTTGAGGATCAGTAGCTTAAAAATGAGGAAATTAATGATGTTCTTGTGGCATGGTTCTTGCAACAAGGAAATTAAATAATACATATAAAATGTTTGCATTAACTGTATAGCATGCAAAAATTATTATTAATGCCTTTGCTTTATGTCCCATTTGCAGGCATTCCTCTCCACAGTCTTCTTAACTATCACTTTCCTCTCTGTTTCTTCTCTTTCTAAAGAATTACAGCACTTTTTTAGTGCACTCATTTACAACTCACTTTTCTTTTATGTGTGTCTCTTATTCTCTACTTAAATTACAGGCTCTGCTGGGCAGGGAACCTCTTATATCTAAGTCCATCCTCAGTTCCTTACCTCCAGCCCAATCTCCAGTAAGTTCCCAACAGACATTTTCATATGAAGTCTCAATCTATTGCTTAGGTTTAGGATTAGCACACACCAGGTCTTACTGATCTGGCCTAGCTTTTATTCAAGGAAGAAAGTCAGTGAGGATCTTCTGAGTTAAATAAAAGCCAAAGGTGAGTGATTTTAGAAAGGTGTCTATCTATCTGGATAAATTAAGGAAGACAAAATAAAGCCACAGTAAAAAGAAATGTGTTTATGAGTTATGCTTATAATGATATATCATGAAAACTTATCAATATGTACATTTTCTTGTTTTGACTCTTAGGCCCTTATTTATAGAGGCTGTAATTATTTTATGCATTGCCTTTGAGGTATGCAAACCTTGATGATCTGTCACCCAGACTGGAGTGCAGTGGCACAATCTTGGCTCACTGCAACATCCACCTCCTGGTTTCAAGTAATTCTCCTGCTTCAGCTTCTTGAGTAGCTGGGATTACAGGAGCCAGCCACCACGCCCAGCTAATTTTTGTATTTTTATTAGAAATGAGGTTTCACCATGTTGGCCAGGTTGGTCTTGACCTCCTGACCTCAGGTGATCCGCCTGCCAAAAGTGTTGAGATTACAGGCGTGAGCCACCGGGCCCGGCCACCCTTCCAATAAATTAAAAATGTTATTTCGATGTATTTGAAATAATCACCTTTTTTTCCTTACTTCACATTCTTTCACAAATCTTTACCTTTAAGTATCATCAGACCTCTTTCACTGGAACATTTAATTGTTCATCTTCAGTTCACTGATGCATCAGAGCGTCATTTCTGATAAAATAGCAGTTCACTTACTGTATCAAAATAAAATTATTGTGCAGTAATTTAATGACATAGCTCTTCCTTTTATGAGCTCTGAAAATATCTCATTAAGAGTTTCACAAATTACCACAATAACTTATGCTGACATGCTCATTTATTCTAATTTATGAATAAATCTGGCTGACAAGCCTGAGGAAATATTGCAGGGAATTCCTGGCCTCTGATATATGTCAGGCATCATTAGAGAATGGGGATTATTTGAGCACAACCACTTGACTATAAAAGCAAAATATTAGATTCCATCAAAGTTTCCACCAAAAAATGTACTTGTCATCTGACACTTGTCCACGTTACAATGTGAAGATGTTCTTACTTCCCACTCATCAAGAATCACAGTGATCTCCTCCATCTGCCAAATGCTTCACAACAAAAAACAGTCCTGTATTGTGGCATTTTTCTGTCTTTAGAATAGTATTATGTGATTTGTTTTACTTTTTAATTATGATAGGCCACTCTCAATGATTATCTTTTCAGTAAAGAAAAAATTAAATGTAGAAAATTGTTTGGAGATTTAGTCCAACACATTTTATAAAAAGTAAGTAGAAATTAATATTGTTGTGAAAGTGAATAATAGACAAAAACTTGTACTTCAATTTCTGGGATTTTTAAAAAGTTACTTTAATTGCCTAAGCAAATGAAGGTGAATGTTTAAAATATAATATGGGGTATATATTTTTATTGAATTAAATATCTATGAAAGGAATATTAATTAAATACTTAACAAAAACTAATAAAAAACTAATAAAATAATTTGTCTTTTAAGAGATTATGGTCCAATACATGTAGACTACATTGAAATTATTATTCACAAATTAATTGGGTGATTAATATTCACAAATCACCCAATTTGTTTCCACATTTTAGTAGATCTCTTCCTTTTAAAATGTATTTTTATTTTCTCCTATATAAATTTGTTTCAGAATTACAAAACAGCAGTGTGCATGATTAGCATGTCTACAGTAACATTCTCTATTTTTTTCCAGCTTCAAACACATTTTATATATTTATGGTGTAAAAAAGATTGTCTCTGATGTGGATCCTATGTTATAGTATGCTATGTAACATACAAAAGTGCTTTGGCCATTTTTAGATTCAAGTATTTAAAACTTATGAATCAAAATCTATTATTCGGTTTCTTTGTCTGTCCAGTGGCCTTCATGACATAGTTAAACTATTAAATATAACATATTATAAACATTAAAATAATATTGAAAATATATTATTTTTTCAGACAGGGTCTCATTCTTTCTTACTGAAGAACTTCTGTTAACAACATAGTTAAGTATGGTTCTTAAGTATCCCTCCTATCTCATCTCTGACTATGCTCATCTATCTTTACCATATTCTTGTCACACTGTACCTCTTTCCAGTTCTCCAAATAGTAAGCTCATTCCTACTGCTTGTACCTCAGCATATGCTGTTTCCTCTATCTGAAACTCTCTTCTCCCAGATCTTCAGAGGTAAAGCTTTCTCGTCATTCATGTCTCAGCTTAAGAGTCATATCCTCAGATATGCTTTTGCTGAACATCTTCCTAGATATAGACCAAATATGAAATCTCTTTTTATTACATTTTTCTGTTTTCTATCACAACCTGGAATAAACTTATTTTTCCACTTTTTTTTTTAATCTCCTTCTCTCCCCGCCCCCCCCAAAAAAAAGAAAAGAAAAGCAACAACATGAAAACATGACCTTTGTTTCCTTCATCAGAGTTACATCACTCAATATAGTACCTGACCTCTGGAATGTCTTCATTATTGGATAAATGAATGAATTAATAAATAAATGATTATATAATCCGGATATCTAAAAAAATTCTAGAACAAAAGACAGATAACAAAACAAAACATATTTTAAAACATGTTAAATGCTGTAAAAAATATTTTCTAATGGCCATAGAAACATTGAGAAGGAAACAATTTTCTGCAAGTGGAAACTTGGAGAAGCCTCACAAACGCATTAAATACATGAGTTGCACCTTATTACTAGGAAGATTGTATAATTTTTCAGCCATACCAAGATGCATCTAAAAGCAATAGGAGGAAAACAAACATAAACTGGGAAATAACAATTTGGGATGGGGGCAGTGTGGAAGAGAGCAGAGAAGTTGAAAAGGAGATAATTTCGGCACAGCAGAGCATAATACAATTTATAAAATGTGAACAAAGAAATATAGATTTTATCCTAGAGGCAGTAGGTTCTATTAAAACATGCGAATGGCAAGGTGACATTTAGAGTTTTAAGATGGAGCGTAAACATTTAATGTTTTGTAAAACTTCCCTAAGTTCCCATAAGCAGACTTAAGAGTGGAAAGAATGTAACAGAGTAGGAAAGCAGGGAAAGACTTGAGGAATGAGATGTTGAGGATGTGCTTGTGAAGTTACCTTTCTTCACAAGAAAACTGGCTGCACGGGTCATCTGGTCTTCCCCTACATTCAAGGGTCTGCAGACTGCATGCAAATACAAATGGGTTAAAACAAAGACTTGAAAAATTCTAAGGGATGCAGGGAGTAAAGGAGAGAGAATACAAAAAGAAAGTCTTCGGGTTCAAATGAGATAATCTCTAAGACAACGTTTTTAAAAGAAATGGCAAAGGAAAAATTATTCTGAAAAGACAGAGAACACATAGAAAGCCAGACTGCTCTAACTTGTTTTAGAACCTCTGGTGACAGATTGATGCATGCACTGATACATAAATACTCAATATGGTTTTATAGAACTATGAGTGTATATAATTTCTTTGCCTTTATCCAGAATGAAAGAAGACAACAAAGAAAATAAGCAAAAGCAAATGTAAATTCTCTATATTTTTAGTTCGATCAATGCAACATATGCAAATCTGACTTGTGAACTTGTGAATATAATGTTCTATTTTAAATATATTTTACCAAAAATTTTACTGGAATTGGTGAAGAAGAGCCATTAACAAAGAATATTTTCTTGTTAAGATTCAGGATAATTAAGCCATATAAGGGTAAAACAAAAATAAATAATGATCACGTTGGACCCTGTGCATTAGCTGGGGAAGCAGGACTCTTTATTACTGTCTTTCATACTCCTAAGGAATGGTAGCCTCTTTACAAGCAGAGTATAAAGTGATCCTCTCTCCTTCTTTTAAAATGTAGAGCTGTTCTGTTCTGCTCAAACAACTTTTGCAATAATGGCTTTACCAGTGAAAGTGAGGCATAATTCTTCTAATTGAAACTTGGAATGCTATAGATAGGCAGAAAGTAATTACCTATGATACAAACTGGCCAGGTTCCTGGGAATAACATCCATATCTTTATGAGAAATGCTATGAAATTATTCGAGACCATGAACATCAGGCCATCCATTTACATCTTATCTGCACTTCTCAGAGTTCTACAGGATGCATAAACAGGAGTAGAGTAAATACGAACAGCAAGGTAATCCTCCCATTATATTCAGCACCATTGAAATCCTACTGTGTCTAGTTTCACACTCCAGAACTTAAGAAGAAGGAAGTGAGCTCAGAACAGAATAAAAGAAATAAATGAAAGGTTAAAAAATAGGAAAATTCTAAGAAGGGTTAAAAGAACTTATATCATTTAGACTTGAGAAGGACTCTTGAAAGGGACATTATTAGTAGTCTTCAATGAAGAGTTGTTCCACAGATTGTGGTGACCAGATATTTCCCATTTTCATTGAAAACATAACAGAGAAAAATGAATTTTAATTGTTAAAACGGGGAGGGAAGAAAGAAGCTTTTGATAATGGAAAAGGCTGTTCAACACTAAGTGGGTTCCAAAGGATTTCAGAATATTGCAGTTATGGAAATCTTTTAAAAATAGACTTAACTACATGAGGTTTGCTGGTCAAGAGAAGGACAAGATGACTTATTAAGATGATTTCCATGACTGCAATTCAAAGACTATTACAAAGGAGGGCAGGATATCCATTAATCACTAAATAATAACTTCTCTTCTTGAAGTCATTTATTTAATTTGATTGTATAAAGGTTTTCATTATGTGAGAATGAGGGAAACAGTGCATTCTTCATTTCTATTTCACGAAACATACCCATGTAAAAGGTCATTTTATGTTGTCCTTCTCTTGACCTCAAGGCCTCATATATTTAAAAGTCTGTTTTTAAAAGTTTTCCACAATTGTAATCTTTTAAAATCCCTTAAACCCATTGAGTGTTGAACACTCTTATCCATTATCAAAAGCTTTGATTTCATGTGAAATGAAATCTCCAACATTATTTAGCAGAAATAAGCAAGGGAAAACTTTACATAGCTACTAACTTAACCCACCTCCAGCAGTGTGGGAAAGTTTTGGACTGAAAATATAGAGTAAGGCTTCTCAACTTTAGCCTGCATATAAATCACTAAAAGTTGTGTTAAAAATGCAGATCCAGGCCGGGCTTGGTGGCTCACGCCTGTAATCCCAGGACTTTGAGAAGCCGAGGCGGGCGGATCACGAGGTCAGGAGACGGAGACCATCCTGGCTAACATGGTGAAACCCTGTCTCCACTAAAAATACAAAAAATTAGCCAGGCTTGGTGGTGGGCGCCTGTAGTCCCAGGTACTCGGGAGGCTGACGCAGCAGAATGGCGTGAACCCAGGAGGCGGAGCTTGCAGTGAGCCGAGATAGCGCCACTTTACTCCAGCCTGGGAGACAGAGCGAAACCCTTCCCCCCATCCAAAATAATAATAATAATAATAATAATAATAATAAATAATTCACATTCATGGATCAAGCCCTAAGAGATTCTGATTCAGTTGGTCTGAAGTAGATCCAATAATTTGTATTTTCAGCAACATGCCACAGTGCAGATTAAGGACAATAATATCAGAAACAATGATCTAGAAACTTTAGTTCTGGGCCACATGTATATTTACTCAATATTTTTGTTCTAATACATCATATAGATAGGTAGATAGACATAATTAAATTATTCTATGAATATGAAGTCATAAAATCATCACAGAAAAATTGTTTATAAACAAAATTGTTCCTAAACCTCTTTTAAATCACTCCTAAAATACAGTAGAATATTGTGGCATATGAAAACTTGTATAGTGATGTAAACACAACGGATGGCTTAAGAATTATTTTGATATACCAAAGTACTAAAAGCAATTTTTTAAAAAAGCGTTAGAATTCTGAGATTGCATCAAGGTTAAAAGCTTCTGCATCCCACAAGAAACAATTAGCAGAGTGAAAAGACAACCTATGACTTGCGGCATGAGAGAAAATATTTGAAAACCATACATGTGGCTAGGTGCCCTGGCTCAGGCCTGTAATCCCAGGACTTAGGAAGCTGAGGTGGGCAGATCACTTGAGCTCACTAGTTCAAGACAAGCCTGAGCAATATGGCGAAATCCCCTTCTCTACAAAAAAATACAAAAATTAGCTGGGCGTGGTGGCATGCACCTGAAGTCCCAGCTGCTGGAGAGACTGAGATGACAGGATGACTTGAGCCTGGGAGGCAGAAGTTGTAGTGAACCGAGGTGGCGCCTCTGGACTCCAGACTAAGTGACAGAGACAGAACCTTCCCAAAATAAATAAATAAATAGAAAAGAAAAGAAAACCATACATCTGTTAAGAGGTTTGCTATAGTCTGAATGCTTGCATCGCCTTCAAATTCATATGTTGAAACTTCATCCCCAGTTTGATGGTATTAAGACTTGGGGCCTTTGAAAATTGATTAGGTCATGAGGACTCCGCCATCATGAATGAGATCAGTGCCCTTATGAAAGAGGTACTAGGGAGCTTGATTGTCCCTTTGCCTTTCCACTGCATGAGCATACAACTAAAAGCCGCCATGTATGAGGAATGAACCTACACCAGACACTGAATCTGCTGGTGTCTTGCTCTTAAACTTTCCAGCCACAAGAACTTCAGAAATACATTCCCATTTACAAATTACCTAGTCTAATGTATTTTGTTATGGTGGCCTAAACTAAGACAGTGTTAATATCTTGCATACACTGTAAGGAATTCAAACAACTCAATAGCAAAAAAAAAAAAAAAAAAAAAAAACCACATAATTTTTAAATGGGAAAACAGTTTCAATAAACATTTATCAAAAGAAAACATAGAAATGACCAATAGATATATGCAAACATGTTCGACATCACTAATTATCAAGGCAATGCACATCAAAAGCACAAGAAGATATCATCTCACACCTGTTAGGATGGCTATTCTCAAAAGATAAAAGATAAGTGTTGGTAAGGATGTATAGAAAAGTGAACATTTGTACACTGTTGATAGAAATGTAAATAGATACAGCTGTTACACAAAACAGTATGGAAGTTCCTCAAAAACTTAAAAAGAGAATTACCATGTATCTAGCAATTCCACTTCTGGGTATATTTTCAAAGGAAATAAAGTCAGTGTATTGAAGAGATATCTACACTCTCACTTTCATTGTGGCATTATTCACAATAGTCAAGATATGGAAACAATTTAAGTGTCTATTGACAATATATAGATGGATAAAGAAAATGTGTGTGTGTGTGTATGTGTACAAATATGTATATACACACACATTCACACAAATTTTCTTCATTCATATGTTGTGTATGTGCATATGTATGCAAATATATACAGAGAGAGAGAGAAAGAGTGAGTAATGCACTATACACATATTACCACATAATGATGTTTTGGTCACCAGTGAACCACATGTATGACAGTAGTCCCACAAAATTTTAATACCATACTTTTACTATACCTTTTATATATTTAGATATGTTTATATACACAAATACTTACACTTGTGTTACAATTGCCCACAGTATGCAGCACAGTAACATGCTGTACAAGTTTGTAGCATAGGAGCAATGGGCTATACCGTATACCCTAGATATGTAGTAAGCTATATCATCTAGGATGTGTAGGTACACTCTGATGTGCACATAAGGATGAAATCACCAAATGATGCATTTCTCAGAATGTACCCCTATTTCTAACTTATATGTACATATATACTATGTATAAACAGGCCACAGATATGTACACACATCACACACCTGTGCATACATTACACATATGCATGTATATCACCTATATTACTATATGTACATACAATACATATATATTAAAAATATATTACACACATATAATGGAATATTTTTCAGCCTTAAAAAAGAAGGAAATCCTACCATTTGCAACAGTATAGATGAAACTGGAGAGCATTATGCTACGTGAAAAAAGTCACACACAAGAAGATGAATGCTACATGATCTCACTTACATATGAAATATAAAAAAAGCTAAACACATAAAAGTAGAGAGTAGAATGGTGGTAGCAAGAGGCTAGGAATGGAAAGAAATGGGGAGATATTGGTCAAAGGATACAAAGTTTAAGTTATGCAAGATGAATAAGCTCTAGTGATCTAATGTACACCATGGTGACTATAATAAACAATACTTTATTGTATATTTTAAATGTGCTAATCTTCTTAAGTATCTTACCACACACACAAAATAATGGTAACTGAGAGGTGATGGATATATTAACTAGCTTAATTCTTGGAAGAAAGTTACACATATATAAAATATCATGTTGTACATTTTAAATATATATTATTTTTATTTGTCAATTATATTTCAACAAAACCAGGAGTAAAAAGGATTAGTATTCACACTATACTGCCATTAAATGAATTTGTAAATTTCTAACTATGAAAGTGGAATTGGTGGATAATTCTAAAATGACTATGCTTGCCAACAGAGTTTAATATTAATCCTATGTAACTGATCATGTTAATAGTTTCAAATATGTTTATATTAAATGCAATAATAATGTGGTAACACCTGAAACAGGGTCTGTTGCTTTGAAGATGCTCAATATGTTTTTTTCTAAATTTGAAAACAAAACCTAATTATAATGATTAGCAGTTTCTATTTTGTTTTGTTTTGTAAATGCTATGGATAACTTGATGACTAGGTTCAAAATTCTCCATCATTGCCCTCTCATCAAAATCTCATGTCACCGAGCATCTCTTTAATGCAGTCAAGGACTGGTCTTATAACGTATTAGGCTCTCATTACAGAGTTAGATTATAAAAGCAACTATTGATGAATTAGATACTTATTTGATGTGATTTGCCTGTAATGACATTTGACCATTTTCCACTCTGGGTCTCAGTGTTCTCAATTAGAGGGTTTGAACTATATGGACTCAAAATTTTGTTGTCAGCTTTAAATTTCTATGATTTGACACAATTTTTATACTCAAAATTTTGTTGCCAGCTTTAAATTTCTATGATTTGACATAATTTTTATATTCTTTTATGTTTTCTCCCAAGTTACAAACACCAGGTGACTACTTCCAGTGCCCAATCAGACAATTCGTTTTTTCATTCTGAACCACACTTCAAAAGGCAGTATGGAAAAGTGGTTAAGGTCATAGTTATTAAAATAATTAATACCTGGATATTCAAACTGACAATACAATTTGTTAACTCTATGATTTTGTGAGTAGTTATTCAGTCTTCTCAAAGTTATTTTTCTCAATTTAAATGGGTAAAATATTGCCTCCTTCTCACAGGTGTTGAAAAAATCAACCATTATAAAGAATTTATGATGCCTGTATTATAGTAAACACTCACTGATTGACAGATGTTAGTTTAATTATTTTATCTTAAAATGGTCATTGCTGCCTCTCCTGAAACTGACTTCTTCATAATTTTTGTTTATATGAGAATCAAAAACACCTTAGAACAAAATCATGAATATCTCTGTAAAATTTGAATGCCAGCAATTCATTAGTTAGGATCCTGTTTATGCTTGTTAACAATAAAGACTGTTGGATTAAATGGAAGTCTTTCTACTATTAAGAGAAATTACGCTTGTATTTTCCAAATATTTGAATTGCATACACCATATTTTTCCCATAGAAAGCAGGTTTTTAAAAAGCATTCATGTTTTGTCAATAGTGATTATCTCTTTTAAAGTAATTTTAACTAAGAAATAAATTTGCTAATAGCCTGGTCATGACCTTTTGTTAGCCCTTTTCTAATAAAATAGATTTGATTGTTTACATTAATAGTAACAAAATTATATTGCATGAATTATGAAAAAATTCAAACATAAAAACAGTGCAAGTCAGTGGTATTATATTTTTCATCTCAGGTTCATCAATTAATAACTTTTTAAATATAAAATTTATTACAAAAAAACTTCCCCCAAGAGTCTAGCACAAAATATTCTTATAAGTTAGTTAAAAGTTTAAAGATTGCTTTTCTAGCAAAAATATTTTTAAAAATCAGAATTATATGATGGAAATTTCTGTTCCAATATCCACAGATTCACTATTAGTTACAGAAATAATACATCAAATTAAAGACTCGTCAACAATAAATCTTAAAAACTTGTAAATTATGTCTATGACTTTTAAAATTTTTACTTTTTGTGGTTAAATAGTAGCTTCATATATTTATGGGGATACATAAGATATTTTGGCACAGGCATAAAAGACATAATTACTACATCATGAAAATTTGGGCATCCATCCCCTCTAGCATTTATCTTTGTGTAACAAGCAACTCATTTATATTATTTTAGTCATATCATCTGTCAATCCCACTGCTTGGTATATATACCCAAAAGAAAGGGAACGAGTATATCAAAGAGATATCTGCACTCCCACGTTTGCTGAAGCACTGTTCACAACAGCCAAGATTTAGAAGCAACCTAAGTGTCCCATTAATCGATGAATGGATAAAGAATATGTTGTACTTATACACAATTGAATACTACAAAAAAGAGTGAGATTCTGTCATTTGCAATGACATGGATGGAAGTGGAGGTCATTACGTTAAGTCAAGGAACTTGTAACTTTTAAGCATAAGTCAGCAACTAGCATAACTCTCTTTCTAAAGGCATTTACATTTAAAAAAAATTAGATAAAGATTAACCTCAATTTTTTTCTTTGCAAAATATAGCCATTTCTAATAGGGAGACGCATAATAGGAAATTCTCAACTTACCTTTCCCTCACCACTCCAGTTCAGGTTTAGAAATGTCCTTATAAGCAGGTATCTACAATTGATGATTTAGAAGAAATAATCAACTAAGTCCCAAAATTTGGAAGCCTTGAACTACAAGAGATTTTAATGGTCTGGAGAATTTATGGTTTCCTAGGTTAGTAACTTCATGCCAAAACTATTTCAAATATAAAGGGAAACAAATTCCTTTGCTTATTATAATAAACTACCCACACAATTTACACTTATTCATCTCTTTAATTATATACAAAAATATATGTATATGGTATGTGTTTTATATATATGTATATTCTTCCTCTATTTTGTGCCAACTGCTTGAAAATGTGTACTACAAATATCTGTTTTAATTTCTTAAAACAGATTTTTATCATCCTTCTTACATTTTCTGTTAATGTAGATTTAAATTAGTATTACTAACTCTAATAATATGAATGCATTATATTGATAGTGCTAATAGAATATAGACATGAAAATAGTATTCTGATTATATTCATGAATATAATGTATATCATTTTCTAACATTTGAAGAGTATCATTTAATATCTCCTTTTTTTTCTTTTTTGATATGGAGTCTTACTCTGTCACCAGGCTGGAGTGCAATGGTGCAAACTCAGCTCACTGCAACCTCCACCTCTCCAGTTCAAGTGATTCCCCTGTCTCAGCTTCCCGAGTAGCTAGGACTACAGGTGCGCACCACCACACCCAGCTAATTTTTTGTATTTTGGTAGAGATGGGGTTTACCACGTTGGCCAGGATGGTCTCGATCTCCTGACCTCATGATCCACCTGCCTTGGCCTCCCAAAGTGCTGGGATTACAGGTGTGAGCCACCATGCCCGGCCAATATATACATTTTAATTAAAGAGATTTATGACTGTATATGGATTATATTAGAACATTTATGTTTTCATTCTATTGTCTAAATTTTGTCTGTGACATTATTTTGGTGGGTTACAATTCTTTGTATAACATATTAATATCTCAATTATAAAACACCTTATGACCCTTTGTGCAACTCAGCCTATTTCTTCACAGAAAAAATATAGAAATAGAGGAAAACTTTATATTTTTGTCAATCCAGAAATGTCAGATGTGAAACTGGATCCCTAACTTTTCCTTGAAGAGGAAGTTCTGCTTCCGGGAAGGCATGGTTCAGGGATAAATAAGGATATCCCTGTTCTAGAAGGCAGGCTGTTCGCTGTTAGATACAAAGGATCCCACAAGAATGAAGGAGATAATTAAAGGGGGAAAAATTGATCTGTCATCAGGCTAAAGTAATGCTTCAGACCACCTGCTATTTAGATCCCACATTTATGCTCTGAGATTTAGCAGCCCTGAGTAGTATCTGTTTGTAGAGTTTATGTAACTGAGGGAGGAGACTTACTATCAGAAAACAGAAATGTGGGAATGCCTCAGAGCAGAAAAGATTCTGCCTTCAGTACATACACAAAATGGGAAGATAGCATTTAAATTAATACAGTCTTTGCTGTAGCAAGTTTTTCTTTTTCTCCATTCACAGGCTTCTATTTACCTGTATTTCCTCCCTTTGGCAATTTAGAATTTTTGTTCTTTTGTACAGAAATAAAACAATAAAAATAAAAACAAACTAGGATTCATGAAGTATTCATCCCTTGGAAATAAATGAGCATCACCTTATTGTATGCCTCCTAATGAATTCATCAACTTAGCTTACATTTCTACTGAAAATTGCAATACATCAACTTGAAAAATGCCCTTTATTTATGAAGTAAACTGTGTACATTACACACAGATTTAAAAAGGGGAGCAATTCCACAACCTCAAATTCAATGAAATTAGAGATCCCACCATATCTTGGTAGTCTGGAAGCAAATTGCAACCTATTTTGCAGAAGCTTTATGTTGGAATACAATAATAGCAAAGTGCTGAATCTTACCTTCAGGCCAACTTCAACATAGCATTTTAAAAATCATACTAAAAACGACAGTAACCTGAATAAATAGAATGTGTTTTCTTTGTAACATCTCAAAGTGTTTCTCAATTATCTCATTTATTCTCATGACATATTTCTATAGGGAGAGGAAATTAGTTTTGTATAATTGTAGTCTACAATTGACCAAACAACTTTCAGAAGATCCTGTGACATTCTGGCACTGAAAGCAATAGCCAACTGGCTGCATGCTTGGTAGGCCAACAATAGCTGGGCTCTCTAATAGACACCTTTCAGTTTGGAGAAGAGTTGGTTTATAGGGAAAGTAGAGTAGGTGATTGCCTAATACAATGTGTTTGAGGAATGCTTAGAATACGTTATATTATATATTACATATAATAATAATATTTTAACATGCACTCTGGTTTGATATAGGGTGCTTTCATATATCAAGGTTAATATATGAACATTTATATAAGTAATATGTAAACATATATATTATATTATTGGTATTAATATATGAAAGCACTGCCTATCAAAATATAACAAATGGGAAAGATGTCAAGCAAGATGGCCAAATAGAAGGCTCCACAGATCTCCCTCCTGGAAAGGACACAAATTTTACCACTATCTCCACATATCCAAAGCACATTTATAAGAACCAAAAATTAGATGAGCGCACACAGTACCTGATTTTAACTTCATATTGCTGAAAGAGGCACTGAAATTGTGTAGAAAAGGCAGTCCTGAATTATCAATGGCCTTCCATCTGCCAGCCTCCTGCTAATATCCCAGCAGTGACCACATGGTGTGCAGAGAGAATCTGTGAACTTGGCAGAGGGAGAGTGCAACAATTGTGAGACATTGCATTAAACTCAGTGCTGCCTTGCCATGGCAGAAAGCAAAATGAGGCTGAACTCAGCTGATGGCACCCCATGGAGTGGGTGGGTGCTTAAACCATCCCTAGTAAGAGGAGCATCGGCCATCTAAGCAATTGGAAGTTCCAGCAAGCATTGCCACTGAGGGCTGAAGTGCTCTGGCAGCTCTAAATAAATTTGAGAGACAATCTAAGCCACAAGAACTGCAACTTCCAGATGAGTCCTAGTGCTGAACTGGGCTCAGACCCAGTGCACTTGGGGTGCATGCAGTCTACTGAGACACTAGCTGGGGCAACTAAGGGAAGGTTCATGCCACCTCTTCCCCAACCCCAGGTTGCATAGCTTGTGGCTCCAAAAAAGATTCCTTCCTTCCACTTGAGGAGAGGAGAGGGAAGAGTTAACAAGAGTTTCTCTTGCATTTTGGATACCAGCTAAGCCACAACAGCATAGGGCACCAGAGTAATGAGGCCCCTTTCCAGACCTTGGCTCCTGGAAGACATTTCTAGACAACCTTGATGGGAACCAGACACAAGGGAACCAGCTACCTTAAAGGAAAGGGCCAATTCCAAGCAGGACACATCATCAACTGACTAAAGGACCTTTGGGCCCTGAATAGTGAACAGTAATACCCAGGTAGCAACACCAAAGGTCTTGGGTGAGCCTCTGAGATTTGCTGATTTCAGGTGGGACTCAGCACATTTCCATATGTGGTGGTTAAAGGAAGAGACTCTGCTTGACAAAAGTTGAAGGAGAAGTAAAGGGGACTTTGTCTTCCATGTTAAGTACCAGCTCAGCCACAAGGGAGTAGAGAACCAAGCGAGCTCCTGAGGTCCCTAATTCTAGGCCTTGCCTCTTGGGTGGCATTTCTAGACCTGTCCTGGGAAAGAAGGGAGTCCACTACTCTGAAGTGTGAGTCCCAGGTCAGGCAGCATTCACTGCAAGCTGACTAAAGAGTCTTTGGGCTCTAAGGAACACTGGTGGAAGCCTTGGAGAACCTCCCATGTCCCTATGCTCATGATGGCCATGGAGTGAAGCTCCTGTTCCTGTTGAAAGGGGAAGAAAAAGTGAGAAGAACCGCAGCTTGTGGTTTGAGTGCCAACTCAGCCATAGTAGAACACCAGGGAGACTTCTAAGATGTTTGACTTCAGTTCCTGACCCCCAGGTAGCACCTCCGGACCCATCCAGAACCTGGGTGAACTCACCACCCGAGAGAGAGAAAAAAAAAACAATCCTGGCTGGCTTCACCACCTGATGATTGTAGAGTCTCAGGGATTTGAACAAACACAGGTGGTAGTCAGGTAGTGGTTATAGCGAGCCTTGGGTGAGACCCAGTGCATAAGGCCTTAGCCGACATGATACCAGTTGTGGTGGTCACAGGAATGTTTGTGTCACCCCCCAACCCCTGCCAGCTTCAGATGGGTCAGAACAGAGGAAGAGACTCTATTTGTTTGGGGGAAAAAAGAGTGGAACTAAGAATCTCTGCCTAGTAATCTATGGAATTCTTCTGGACCTTATGCAAGACCATCAAGTTGGTACCTCTAGGAGTACACAAGAACCATAGTGTTACTGGGCTTGGGGTGCCCCCATAATGCAGATGCAGCTTAGATCTCAACACTCAAGTCTTTTCAAATGAGTTATTGGCCTTAAAGAAGAGGTAAAAAAAGAGATAGGGGTAGAAAGATTACTTCAAGGGAAAATAACAGAGAACTTCCCAAACCTAAAGAAAATATCAATATCCAAGTACAAGAAGGTCATAGAACACAAAGCATATTTAACCCAAAGAAAATTACATCAAGGCATTTAGTAATCGAACTCTCAAAGGTCAAGGATAAAGAAAGGATTCTAAAAACAGCATGAGAAAAGAAACAACATGCAATGGAGCTTCAATATAACAGATATCAGACTTTTCAGCAGAAACCTTACAGGCTAGGAGCGAGTAGTACGACATATTTAAAGTGCTGAAGGAAAAAATCTTTTATCCTATGTATTAGTCCGTTCTTGTATTGCTGTAAAGAACGACCTGAGACCGAGTAATTTATAATATAAACAGGTTTAATTGACTCACAGTTCTGCAGGCTGTACAAGAAGCATGGCTGGGGAGGCCTCAGGAAATTTACAATTATGGCAGAAGGTGAAGGGGAAGCAAGCACATCTTACATGGCCAGAGAATGACGAAGAGGGCGAGCGGGGAGATGCTACACACTTTTAAACAACCAAATCTTGTGAGAAGTCACTCATTATTACAAGAACAGCAAGAGAGAAGTCCACCCCATGATCCAATCACCTCCTACCAGGCCCCTCCTCCAACACTGGGGATTACAATTCAACATAAAATTTGGGTGGGGGCGCACATATCACCCTAGAATACTATATTCAGTGAAAATGTCCATCAAACATGATTGTTCCTACAATAAAGACATTTGCAGACAAACAAAACCTGAGGGATTTTATCAACATCAGAGCTGTCCTACAAGAAATGCTAAAGATAGTACTTTAATAAGGAAAATAAATGTTAGTGAGGAATAAATCATGTGAAGGTACAAAACTCACTGGTAATAGTAAGTACACAGAGAAACACAGTATATTGTAATATGGTAGCTGTATGTGTAAACTACTCTGAATAAAAAGATCAAAGAATGAACCATTCAAAACTAATAGCTACAACATTTGAAGACATAGTACAATAAGATATAAATAGAAACAACAAAAAGTTAAAAAGCAGGGGAACAGAGTTAAGGTGTAGAGTTTTTATTAATTTTCTTTTTGTTGGTTTATTTATGAAACAATGTTATCACCTTGAAATAATGAGTTATAAGATAGCATTTGCAAGTCTCATGGTAAACTCGAGTCAAAAAACATGCAACCAATACACACAAAAATTAATAAAAAGCAAGAAATTAAATTATACCACCAGAGGAACTCACCATTACTAAAAGGAAGACACAATGGAAAGAGGAGAGGACTACAAAACAACTAGAAAACAACAAGAAAGCAGGAGTAAGTCCTTATTTATCAATAATAACATTGAATGTAAGTGGACTAAACTTTTAATCAAAAGATATAGTGACTGAATGGATAAATAAATAAGACCCAATGATCTGTTCCTTATAAGAAATACATTTCAACTGAAAGGACTCACAGAAACTGAAAATAAAGAGTTGGAAAAAGTTATTCTATGCCAAGGGAAACCAAAAAAGAGCAGGAATAGCTATACTTACATTAGACAAAATAGATTTCAAGACAAAAACTATAAGAAGAGGCAAAGTACATCACTATATAATGATAAAGTGGTCAATTCAGCAAGAGGATATAACAGTTGTAAATATGGGATCAGGTGTGATGGCTCATGCCTTCAATTCTAGCACTTTGGGAGGTCGAGTTGGGCAAATCGCTTGAGCTCAGGAGTTTAAGACCAGCCTAGGAAACATGGTAAAACCACATCTCTATAAAATATTACCTGGGTGTGGTGATACATGCCTCTGGTCTCAGATATTTGGGGCAGAAGGATCGCTTGAGCCCAGGTGGTACAGGTTGTAGTGAGTGGTGATTGTGCCACAGCACTCCAGCCTGGGTGTCAGAGTAAGACACTGTCTCAATAAATAAATAAATAAATAAACAAACAAACAAACAATTGTAAATATATATGCTTCCAACATTGGAGCACTCAGATATATAAATCATATATTATTACAGCTAAAGTGATACCTCAGTACAAAAATAACTGGAGACTTCAACACTCCACTTTCAGCATTGGACAAATCTCAACAAACACTGTACTTAATCTGCACTATAGACCAAATGGACCTAAAATTTATTTACAAAACATTTAACTCAATAGCTACAGAATACAAATTCTTTTCCCCAGCACATGGATCATTCTCGAGGATAGACCATATGACCACATGTTAGGTCACAAAACTAGTCTTAAAACATTCAAAAAATTGAAATAATATAGAGCATCTTCTCTGACCACAATGGAGTAAAACTAGAAATCAATTAAAAGAGGAATTTTGGGAACTGTACAATCACATGGAAATTAATGTGCTCCTAAATGACCAGTGGGTCAATGAAGAAACTAAGAGGAAAATGGAAAAATTTCTTAAAACCAATGATAATGGAAAAGAAACAAAAACAAAAAACATACCAAAACCTATGGGATACAGTGAAAGCAGTACTAACAGGAAAGTTTATAGCTATAAGTGCTCATATCAAGAAAGAAGAAAAACTTCAAATAAACCATCTGATGATACATCTTAAAGAACAAGAAAAACAAAAGCAAACCCAACACAAAAGTAGTAGAAAAAAATGGAATAATAAAGATCAGAGCAGAAATAAACAAATAAATCTGAAATGAAGAAAACAATACAAAACAAAATTTTGGTTTTTCTAAAAGATAAACAAAATCTACAAACCTTAAGGCAAACTACAAACAAAGGAAAGAAGGTCCAAATAAATAAAATCAGAGATGCAAAAAGGAGACATTACAACAATACCACAGAAATTCATGTGATCATTAGTGGATACTATGAGCAACTGTATGCCAATAAATTGGAAAATCGAGAATAAATGGATAAATTCCTAGATGTATACAATCTATGAAGATTGGACCCTGAAACATTTAAAGAACAACTAATACAATCATACTCAAATTATTCTGAAAAACAGGAGGAGATAATACTTTCAAACTCATTCTGTGATGGCTGGTATTACTGTGATAGTGAAACCAGACACACACACACATCTAAAAGAGAGCGATAGGCCAATATAACTGATGAGTATTGATGCAAAACTCTCTACAAAATTCAAGAAGATCAAGTTCAACAATACATTAAATGATCATTCATCATGACCAAGTGGGATTTATTTGAGGCATTCAAGGATGGTTGAACATATGCAAATCAATTAATGTGATACACCATATCAACAGAATGAAGAACAAAAATCATATGAAAATTTCAATTGATGCTGAAAATGCATTTGATAAAATTCAACATCCTTTCATGATAAAAACCCTCAAAACATGAATATAGAAGGAACATATCTCAACATAATAAAAGCCATACAAGACAGACCCATGGCTATTATCATACTGAATGGAGAAAAACTTAAAGCCTTTTCTCTAAGATGGTGAACGCTATGAGGATACCTGCTTTCACCACTTTTATTCAGCATAGTACTGGAAGTGCTAGCTAGAGCAATCAGATGCAAAACAGATATAAAGGCCAAAATTGGAAAGAAAGGAGTCATATTATCTTTGTTTGCAGATGATATGATCTTATATTTGGAAAAGCCTAAAGACTCCATCAAAAAACTATTAGAACTCCTGTAGTCCCAGCTACTCGGGAGGCTGAGGCAGGAGAATGGCGTGAACCCAGGAGGCGGGGCTTGCAGTGAGCTGAGATCCGGCCACTGCACTCCAGCCTGGGCAACAGAGCCAGACTCCGTCTCAAAAAAAAAAAAACAAACAAACAAACAAAAAAAAACAAAAAAAAAACTATTAGAACTGATTAAAAAATTAAAATCCATAGCATATCTTTATGCCAACAGCAAGCAATCTGAAAAAGAAATTAAGAACATAATTTCACTTACAATGGCTGCAAATAAAATAAAATGCCTAGGAATTAAACAAAGAGGTGAAAGATCCCTACCATGAAAACTATAAAAAATGATGTAAAAAATTAAAGACACAAAAAATTGAAAGATATTTTATGTTCATGGTTTCGAAGAATCAATGTTGGTAAACTGTTTCTACTACCCAAAGCAATCTACTGATTTAATGCAATCCCTATAAAAATACTGATGCCATTCTTAACAGAAATAGGGAAAAAAAAACTATCATAAAATGTATATGGAACCATAAATACCCAGAATAGTCAAAGCTATTAAAAGCAAAAAGAACAAAACTGGAGAAATCACATCACCTGACTTCCAATTATAGTACTGAATGATAGTAACTAAAACAGCATGGTGCTGGCATAGAAACTGATGCATGGTTAGTAGAACAGAATAGAGAACACAGAGATATATCTATACATCTACAGGATACTCATTTTTTATCGAAGTCCCAAGAACAAACATTGGGGAAATGACTGTCTCTTCAATAAATGGTGCTGGGAAAACTTGATATCTATATGCAAAATAATGAAACTCGACCCTTATCTCGCATCATATACAAAAGCCAAATAGAAATGGAATAAATACTGCAATCTAAGATCTCAAAATATGAAACTACTAAAAGAAAACCTTGAGGAAATTTTTCAGCACATTGGACTTGGTAAAGATGTTTTGAGGAACACCCTACAAGCACAGGCAATCAAAGAAAACATGGAAAAATGGGATCACATCAAGTTATAAACTTCTGCACAGCAAAAGAAACAATCAACAAAGTGAAGAGGCACCCACAGAATGGGAGAAAATATTTCCAAACCACCCATCAGACAAGAGATTAATTAACAGAATACATAAGTAGCTCGAACAACACTATAGGAAAAAAAATCAATAATCTAATTTAAAAATGGGCAAAAGACCTGACTAGACATTTCTCAAAAGACATACAAATGGCCAATAGGTATATGAAAATATGCTTTATATTACTAATCATCATAGAAATGCAAATCAAAACTACAATGATATATCATCTCACCCAAGTTAAAATGGCTTTTATCCAAAGGTGAGGCAATAACAAATGCTGGAGAGGATGTGGAAAAAAGGGAACCCATGTACATTGTTGGTAGGAATGTAAATTAGTTAGCCGTTATGAAGAACAGTTTGGAGGTTCCTCAAAAAACTGAAAATAGAGCTACCAAACAATGCAGCAATCCCACTCCTAGGTATATATGCAAAAAAAAGGAAATCAGTATATCAAAGAGATATCTGCACTTACTTGTTTGTTGCTGCACTATTCACAGCGGTTAAGATTTGGAAGCAACCTAAGTGTCCATCAACAGATAAATGGATAAAGAAATGTGTTACATATACACAATGGTATATTATTAAGCCATAAAAGGAATGAGATCCTGTCATTTGCAACAACATAGACGGAACTGAAGGTCATTATATTAAGTGAAATAAGCCAAGCACAGAAAGACAGACTTGGCATGTTCTTACTTATTTGTGGATGCTAAAAATTAAAATAATTGAACTCATGGAGATAGAGAGTAGAAGGATGGCTACCAGAGGCTGCAAAGTGTAGTGGGGGTTTTGGGGAAATTGAGGATAGTTAATAGTTACAAAAGGTATTTAGAAAGAATGAACAAGACTGAGTATTTCCCAGCACAACCAAGTGACTACAGTCAAAAATAATTTAATTGTACATTTAAAAATAACTAAGAGAGTAATTGGATTGTTTGTAACACTAAGGATAAATGCTTGAGATGATGGATATCCCATTTATTCTGATGTGATTGTTACACATTCCATATTCATATCAAAATAGCTCATGCAACCCATCAATGTATACACCTACTATGCACCCACAAAAATGTTTAAAGTGCAATATATGGCAAAATTCTAATTATTAATAGCATTAAACTAATATTATCAATGCTAATCCATGAACACACCCACTATCAAAGCACAGTATGTTCTAATATATAAAATTTCACTGTTGGGATTTATGCAACAAAGTCTTACATACACTGTGTTACATTTAGTATTTCAGATATCACAGGTACTGCCTTACAAGTTACATGTTCATTTATAAATAATTATAAAGATCTCAGCATGATAACTTTATCAATAATTTTATTAATTATTAGTTTTCAATAGAAGAGAAAGACACCAATTAGTTTTGGATAGGGCAGAAAAAATTAAGATTTTCCTAAGATTTTCATAATTAAGCTGCCATTTATTCTAATATTGTAATAGGTCTGAACAAAGAGAACCAAAGACATTTAGGCAAAGGTGGGTCTTTGGAATTCAAGAGAAGTGGCAAGAAGGCATAGCAGAGAGTACAGTAAGGAAGGAACTTTTATCCAAAGAAAAGTTAATGAAAACATATTATAATAATTTTCAGTATTTCTGCATATCTTTAGAGCTTAAATGAGACTTCTGTAACTCTGAGTTTTGTAGGTTGTTCAGGTCTTATGCTTTGGTACTTAACTTATATCTAGAATTTCTCTCTGGTGAGCATGTGGAACCAAACACATGAGTAAATTCAAGAATATCTAAGCAATTTTGACTTACATTCCGGTCCAAAACAATGTCCGTGTATTTTGGAAGTTTGCCAGAACAGAGTGACATCTCCGGACAATGTAGACTGTGGTAGCTATGTGGTAGCCACCATTCAAGAGAAATTAGTTATGTAAACCAAGTTCACTATCATTAGGGATATCACAACTACTACAAGATTATTTTATGTATAGCAAAAAAAGATATTCAAATAGTCTTTGCTTTATTTAAACTCTATGGACTAAATAAGTGAAGGGCCAAAATACCCAAAATCACATCCATCTTTCCACTTAGTACAAGAAAAAATGTCATATTGCCATGAAAATTTACAAATGAAGACACTTATCTAGGAAAAATAAAAAACTTATCTCCTGTCTACCAGAAGCTAGTTAATTTTTTATCTCACTAAATACAATCTGATTTTTTCTGTTTGTTTTCTATGACTATTGCAAGATAGAACATTTCTTCACATGCCGTCGTCTTCCTCACACTAAATTCTCCTTAATATTTTTTCTCTTTCTCCACTCTTCATATATATATACACACACACACATATATATATATAGCCAAAGGAAACAAGCATAAATTAAGCCAGAAATCTCTTTAGGACTGCTCTCCAGAGACAAACTTTGTTTCTGCCTAAAGTCTTTAGTAAAATGATATACTTTAATTTTCAATATAGTCTTACTCCCAATCTCATAGTTATGTCCTACATTTTTATTTATCCCTGGGCTTGCATTCTGGCCCATCTCCTTGTTAGTAATCTCACTGAGAGAAAAGTATTTAGATACCTGAATATAATTTAACACACATAATGCAATAGGGATAAAAACTCAAAACCTGCTTCTTACAATAAATTATAAAAATAAGAATAAATTATTAAAAATGAAAATACCTAAATTAGTGCCTAACAAAGGAGGTGCTAAATGAATGGTGGCTTTCTCTGTTTTAGTTCAAGGGGAAAATAGCATGTGCTTTGAAAAATCAAGGTAATGAGACAGACAGTGTTTTAAGTTTAAAATGAGAATAATAATATTTAAATACCTGCTCTATCATTTAATAGCTATTGACCTCAAACAAGTCATTTAAAATCCCTGGATCTCAGTATTTTTCCATGTAAAACAAGGATAATACCTTTTTGTTTTCATTATGATATTATTATAAGAAAAAATTAAATGAGAGTATTTTAAAATATACAGCTTTATTATTGTTGCCTTATCATCTATTAATTAATCTACTAGGCATTTCTGAGGCTACAAACAGATAAAATAATAGAGCATTGGTCTCTGTTTTCAAGCTCTTAAAAGAAAGCATCAAAAAAAGATTTATTTGTGAGAAAAATGAGATAATCCAATGAGGTTAAACTGAGACTGTTAAAAAATGTATAAACTCTTGATCTCAGAGTAACAGTCAGCTAGGGTCATCTTTTCTGGCATATAAAATCTATTATAAAAGTGTATTAATAGCACAAAATGATAAACTCTCTGTAGCCTTTGAAAACGACTTTCTCAAAAAAGAAATGCTCTGCTTATACACATCTGTACTTCTTGTGGAAAGGCTGTTTTTCCCTCAGTTACATAAAAATCTAGAAGTTATCTTTTTCGCTTTGATATCTGCCTGTCAGTTTCTGGGACTCACTGTGCTGGAACACTATCTCAGACCATCAACAAATACTACATTTCCAGATCTTTAGCATTTATTGTTCCTGACATCTCTTGAGGCCACTGCCTGTACTTGCTTTCAGCCTCTGTGAATTAAACTGCCCAAACTTTCATTAGGAGTCAAACCAGAGGAAGTGGCATTCTATAGATATCATGAGGTCCCCATCTATCTAAACATCTGTGCTGAATTTTTTTTTGCCACATGGTCTTGCATTGATCATTAGCTGGGATAAATCCCAAAATACTGTGTTTTCTAATGAGAACCAGAACATGGCTTTGAACCCAGAGTAGATGAGATAACAGAAATGTTGCATAATTACAATGTATCTGCAGAATAAATTCATCTATGTTCATTTTTGGAAAGAAGACTATTCTTGTTTCTTTTATCATTTTCTTGTGCAGTGTGCAGCTTTATGAATCATAAAGCCAAAGATCATTTATTTCCATAATATAAATACATCATCTTATTTCAACAAAGATATCTTCTGGCTTACATATATACCATTGAAATTATATTATAATATATACATAAATCATGATTTGTTATATTATTACATACTTGCTTTAGGTTTATTGGCAAATTTCCTTTAAGTATTTTTGTAATATATTTATCTATTCAAATTACATGGTAGGATTCTTAGAATCATACACTTAGAAATCATGTGGACCATTCCCTATTATTTTACAGAAGAAAGTGAAGCTTATAACGAAGTGAATTACCCAAGATTACTCTTCTAGTTAGTAAAAACTTATTTTCTCATATTCAGTCAATAGATTTTTACTGCAAAATGCTGCCTGTCTCAGGAGAGGGATCATTTTTTAAATTATTTCCTGAGGTTATTTTTTCTATTCCCTATATTCTTCACCCTCTATCATGTCAGTAAGAAAAATAAGCATATTTTTGTTGTATATAGTCAAGATGTGGTTAAAAGAATGGTTTAAATACTGGAAGGAAATTAAAAATGTGAGATTAATAGGCAAAAATTCACATATAATTTTAATAAAAATCTGTTGAAGACAGATATGAGAAACTACATTTTGTATCAATGTTTATTCATAAATAGTAATCTATTTGCAACCTTCAATAACAATGTTTACTAAGCAAGTACCCTTATAAATGCTTTGATAATTTCACCTAGTATCAAGATAATTCTATTGCTTAGGGTTTATTTTTATCATTCTTTTAAAATTTTTATTTTTAACTATTGTGGTACATAATAGTTGTATATACTTATGGGGTACATGTGATGTTTTGATACAGAGATACAAAGTATTATGATCAAATCAGGGTAATTGGGGTATCTGTCATCTCAATCATTCGTCATTTCTGTGTGTTAGGAACATTCCAATCCCACTCTTTTAGTTATTTTAAGATGTACAAAAAATTATTGTTAACTATAGTCACCCTATTGTGCTACTGAATATGAAATCTTAATCATTCTATCTTACTGTATTTTTAAGCCTGTTAACCATCCCCACTTTATCCTTCTCTCCCCACTACTCTTCCTGATATGTGGTAACCATCACTGCATTCTATAGCTCTATGAGCTCAATTTATTTATTTTTTTTAGCTCTCACACATAAGTGAGAACATCCAGTATTTGTCTTTCTGTGACTGGCTTATTATACTTAACATAATGACCTCCAGTTTCATCCATGTTGTTGCAAATGACAGGTTCTGAGTCATTTTATGGCTGAATGGTATTCCATTATATTTATGTACCATATTTTCTTTGTTCATTCATCTGTTGATGAACACAGGTTACTTCCATATATTGGCTTTATGAATAGTGCTGGAATAAACATGGGAGCTCAGATATCTCTTGGATATACCGTTTCCTTTCTTTTGAAATTATACCCAGCACTGGGATTACTGGATCATATGTAGTTTTATCTTTAGTTTTTGAAGAATCTCCTTACTGTTCCCCATAGTGGCTGTAGAAATTTACCTTCTCACCAATAGTGTATGAAGGTTTCCCTTTCTGCACATCCTCACCAGCATTCAATATTGCCATCTTTTGGTTAAAAGCCTAGCAGGGGTAAGATGGTATCTCATTATAGGTTTGATTTGCATTCATCTGATAATTAGTAGTGTTGAACATTTTTTCATATACCCTTTGGCCATTTGTATGTCTTCTTTTCAGAAATGTCTATTCAGATCTTTTTCCCATTTTTTAAATTTGTTTTTTATTTTTAATTGTGGTAGGTGCGTAGTAGTTATATATATATGGGGCACAGGAGATGTTTTGATACAGTCTTGCAATATGAAATAAGCACATCATGGAGAATGGGGTATCTATCTCCTCAAGCCTTTATCCTTTGAGTTATGAACAATCAAATTATACTCTAAGTTATTTAAAAATGTACAATTAAGTTATTGTACACTGTTGATGGGAATGTAAATTAGTAAAATCACTATAGAGAACAGTTTGGAGGTTCTTTGAAAAATTAAAAATTGAGCTACTATATGATGCAGCAATTCCACTGCTGGGTAGATGCCGAAAACAAACAAACAAACAAAAGGAAATATGTATATCCAAAAGTTGTCCGCACTCCTATGTTTGTCGCAATACTGTTTATGATAGATGAGATTTGGAAGCAATCTAAGTGTCCATCAACAGATGAATGAATGAATAAATTGTGGTAAATTATTTTTTAGTTTTAATTTTTATAGATTTAGGGATACAAATGTAACATTGTTAAATGGATATATTGATTAGCGGCTTTTAGTTTACCCATCACCTCAATAGTGTCCATTATACCCAATAGCTAATTTTTCATCCCTCATCTCCCCGTCCATTATCCTGTGTTTTGGAGTTTCCAATGTCTATTATTCCATTCTGTAAGTCTATATGTACCCATTGTTAAGTTTTCACTTATAAGTGAGGACATGTAGTATTTGACTTTCTGTTTCTGCATGATTTCATTTAGGATAATGGCCTCCAGTTCCACCAATGTCAGTGCAAAAGACATAATTTAAATTTTTATAACTGAGTAATATTCTGTGGTATCTAAGTGTGTGTGTGTGTGTGTGTGTGTGTGTGTGTGTATATATATATATATATATGCAATTATTGCCATTACGTTTAATGGCAAAAGCTGCAATTTATTGCTATTATGCTCCAACTACGTTTATACCAGCCTATACTAACTTACATTACAATCAGCAGTTTCTGAGGGTTCCCCTTTCTCCATATCTTTGTCAGGATTTGTTTTTACCTTTCTTTTGAATAAAAGCATTTTAACTGGGGTAAGATAATATCTCATTGTAGTTTTGATTTGCATTTCTCTTCTTATTAGTGATATTGAACATTTTTTCATGTCCCTGTTGGCCATATATGTGTCTTCTTTTTTATTTGATTTTTTTATGTAATGAAAGATAGGGGCCCAGTTTCATTCCTCCACATACAGATATACAGTTTCTTCTGCAGTATTTATTTAAAAAAACAAATAAAAAACTGTCCTTTCCCTGATGTACATTTTTGGCACCTTTGTCAAAAATGAATTCCCTGTAAATGTAAGGATTTGTTTCTAGGTTCTCTTCTCTGTTCCACTAGTTTATGTGCCTTTTTCTACATCAGTACATGCTGTTTTTGTTACTATAGTTTAATAGTATAGTTTGAAGTCAGGTAATGTGATTCCTCCAGCTTTCTTCTTATAGCCCAAGATGGCTTTGACTATATTCTGGGTCTTTTGGGGTTCCGTATACATTTTAAAATTATTTTTATATTTATATGAAGAATTGACATTGGGATTTTAAGTGGTATTGCTTTGAATTTGTAGATTGCTTTATTTAACATGCACAGTTTAACAATATTGATTCATCTAGGACTATCTTTTCATTTTTTGTGTGTCTTCTTCCATTTCTTGCATCAATGTTTCCATCTTTATTATAGGGATCTTTAACTTCTTTGGTTAATTTTTAGGTTTTTTATTTTATTTTTAGCTGTTGTAAATGAACTTACTTGCTGGGTTTGTTTTTCAGATTGTTTGCTGTTGCCATACAGAAATGGTACTGATTTTTGTATGCTGATCTTGTTTACTGCATACAATTTTACCAAATTTATCAGTTCTAATGGTTTTTTTGGTAGAATCTAGGTTTTTCCAAATAAAAGATTATATTGTCTACAAAGATAATTTTATTCCTTCCTTTTTAATTTGGGTTTCTTTTATTTCTTTCTCTTGTCTGATTATGATGGATATGACTTCCAGAACTATGTTATTGATAAATAAAAGTGGCGAAAGTGTGATATCCTCATCTTTTTCCATATCTTACAGGATCTTCAGATTATTCCCCTGTTTATTATGACACTAGCTGTGGGTTTGTCATATATAGTTTTTATTGTGCTGAGATGTGTTTTTTCTATATCCAGTTTTTTTGAGAATTTTTTTATCATGAAGGGTTGTTGAATTTTTAGTATGCTTTTTGGCAGAAATTGAAATGATCACATTGTTTTTGTCTTTCATTCTGTTGATGTAACATATCACATTTACTGATTGTGTATGTTGAACCATCCTTGCATCCTTGGGATGAATACTACTTGGTCATGATGAAGGACCTATTTGATGTGTTGCTGAATTCAAACTGTTAGTGTTTCATTGAGAATTTTAGCATCAATATTCATCAGATATATTAATCTTTAGTTTTCTACTGTGTTGTGTCTTTTTCTGGTTTTAGTATCAGGGTAATATTAGTCTCACAGAATACATTTGGAAGTATTGCCTCCTCCTCAATGTTTTTGAATAGTCTGTGTATGATTAGTGTTAGTTCTTCTTTAAATGTTTGGCAGAATTCAGCAGTGAAGCCATCAAGTCCTGGGTTTTTCTTCGAGGGGAGACTTTTTAATTATTATTATTGCTTCAATCTCATTACCTGTTTTTGTTCTGTTTCAATTTTGAATTTCTCTGTGGTTTAATCTTGGTAGGTTGTATGTGTTTAGTAACTTATTTCTTTTCTTGAGGCTTTCCAGTTTATTAATATATAGTTACTCATAGTAGTCTCTAATGATCCCTTGAATTTCTGTGTTATCAAATGAAATGTCCCCTTACTCACCACAGATTTGAGTTATTTGGATCTTTTTTTTTTTTTCTTAGTCTGGTAAAAGTTTCTCAATAATTTTGTTTATCTTTCCAAGAAAACAACTTTTCATTTCATTGACTTTTTTGTATTTTTAGTCTTCATTTTGTTTATTTCTGCTCTGATCTTTATTATTTCTTTTCTTTTCAACTAATTTTGGATTTAGGTTCTCTTTCTTTCTGAGTTCTTTAAGATGCATCATTAGGTTATCTGAAGCTTTTTTTAATTTTACTTTTCTGATGTATAATAGATGTTTATCACTATGAACTTCCCTGTTAGTACTGCTTCTGCATTTCCATTTTCATTTGATTTAAAAGTTTTTTGAATTTTCTTCTTAATTTTTCATTGACCTTATTGTTGTTCAGGACCATTTTGTTTAATTTCCATGTGTTTTGTACTTTCCAAAGTACCTCTTGCTATTAATTTCTAGTTTTATTCTGTTGTGGTCAAAAATATATTTGATATAATTTTCTTTATTTTAATTTTTGAGACTTGTTCTGTGGCATAACATATAGTCTATCCTTGAAAATGTTCCCTGTGCTGAGGAGAAAAATTTATATTCTACAACTGTTATTTCTTTTTGCAGAAGAGGAAAATGAGTTGCTATATAACTTCACAATTAAAATGTATACGGCATTTTAATAGTATAAATATTTATTTTAATGAATTTTACATGTTTAAAATATTTAAGATATGTAGCACATGCATATCATATGTCCTGTAATTGCACGTTTGTCTTAATATGACTCTTTGTTCATGTGATCCCTATTTTTCTATATTCTAAGATCTTTGATGGAAATACGGAGGTATCTCAGAGGGTACCTAAGTAAAAGTTAGTCACATAATTAGCCTTCAATAAATATTAAAACAAAGAATAAATAATTAAATAACAAGCATTGGCTATAAATGGGGTAAAGAACAGTATTGCAATGGCTGATCAGTTTTCCTCCTTATAGAACTATTGTTCTCCCTAAAAACTTCCAGCTCCAATTTTTTTTATTTTTATTTTTTTTATTTACCTGTAACTCATCTTTAGTAAGCTTGGAAACAATCAATTTATAGAATTTTCATTTCAACTCCCCCACAAAAGATGAATTATTTTTGTGTTTCTCTTACTGCTTGTATTTTACCTCATTAAGAAATTGAAGACAGTCTGATTAGCTTTTATCTAAATTTACTGTCACCTAACTACCTCAGAGACCAATGGTTTAAATGAGATTGGAAAATATAATTAATGAAATTATCAGAAAATATTTCCAATAAATTACCACATCTCATTTACCTTTACAATTCCATAATCTGTCACAAACTTGGCTTACTTATCTACAAAAGCAGACTGATAATCTGTCATCCATATTTAGGAAAGACTATTTTCTTTAACTTTCTCACTGAAGTAATTACTTAGAAAATAATATTCTCCATCTGATCTTATGAAGGCACAAACATGAGAGTTTAGCTGAGGCAGAACCTAAGGACTTGAAAGTGTGTCTCTCTCATAACAGAAGGAACATACAGTATTGATGGTACCTCCAAAATCTTAAGATATATACATTAGGTAAAAAGTATGGAATGAGAAGCATTATTCATTTCTTATCTCAAAATGAAGAATATTATCTTGCTTATATTGTTAGTCTTTTACCTCCATAGAAAGCATCTGCTTTAACTTGCATTAGCACAGCAGGATGTAAGCAGACCTGGTAAGTTCTAGAGACTTGAATTCAAATTATTTCTTTATCTGAGGTACAAAATTAATTTTTCAGATCTCTAACGTGGGCACACTTAAAACATTTCAATACTATATTCTGTTAATAGAGTTGTCAACATTTGAAGAAAAATTGAGAACTCAAGGAATTATTATCGTTTTCTAGAGTTAATTAAATACAGTTTCTACTAACATTCATTTCCAGTTCTCACCAACCCTGAGTCTATGATTAGCAGAGATATGTCATAGCAGAATTGTATTCCTAACTCATACAGTGAAGGAACCACCAGTCTCCACTACAATACTATATTGTTTCTGTTTTCAGGTAAGACCATCTTAACTTCCATTTCTTTAGCAATGGATTTACTTTCTGCTTTGCTGACACTGCTGGATAAGAAAAAGCCACAGATATTAATAGCAGTGCAAACAATTGTCTGTATAATTTGGTTATTAAAATTGCTATGTTAAAGTAAAGATACTATAAAATAAATATTCTCTTTTACAAAACAAAATTCTTATTACAAAAATACAAAATCACTGTGTTTTAATCCTCTTAAAACATCTTTCTTTAATAACGATGCTTATGTTAAATTCACTGAAATAAAGCACATTTCATTAAAATTATATTGAGGCATTCTTGAAAGACACAGCACCACAGGCAATCCTAGGATGCCCTAGTGTCGGATTCTGTGAGTCAGTCTGCCACATATTTAACACTATAGAAATACGAGGTTGGTAAATGGAACTTTCATGAGTCAATAGCATAACCTTCCAATTATGTTCAAAAATACATGGAAATACATACGTAAAAGCAAAATTCTTCAAATTGCATTAATTTTAAAGTTTTTTTTTAAGTGTGCAGAAACAATTTCATTTTTACAAAGTGATTCAAAGGTACAGAAGACTGTAATATAAGCCAGCTGCCCTACCCTTGCTTCCATCTGTCAACTCTTTTCATAACTGAAAGTTCTGATGTAAACTGAAAGCAAGCATCAGACACAAATAAATGAACCGTTTTTCCTGTGTATTTTCTGTCATATCACACTGCAGTGTTTTGACTGCCACACAGATTGATGTAGCAGGTAAAATAATAAGGTACTGAGAGATAGCACTACAAGAGAACTGAACACAATTGAAGCATATATGGTAGCAACACTTGTCTCTAGCAGAACTACTCCAATGTTGTATTTTCCGTTTGCATAATACAAATATAATGGTTCTTGTAACTTTTTGTTTTCTTTTTGGAGTGCTATAATACTTCATGTTATGTTGCTTCTCTCCATGTTCTATCGTACATTCCATATAGATAATAGTACTTATATTTAGTGTAGACTTTTATAAAGTCTTCTTTATGTATTCCTCATTACAGTTTTCCTAACTCTGTGGAGGCTACATCCAATAAATATCCAAAACTATCCCTAATTGTGAATTTTTAAAACTTGTGGGATTCTAAAACAATCCCAACTCTAAAAATATGTGCTATTAACTATGATTGTTGTACAATAAATTTGAATTATGGATTCTGATATATCCAAATAAACATATGTACAACTTCATCAATACCATATTAGAGGATACATTCTAGAATTTCATTAATTGAATAGAATCACCTAGAGAAACTTAAGATTTTTCTAGTCCTCAGTTAAGAAATGAACTAATACTTATATGATATTTATCTATCAACCAAAATTAAAATTCCCTAGAATAAAAAAATCATGTGAGAATGCATATATTTATTCTGAAACATACATATGTGAAAGCAGAATTTAATCAATACCCTGGAGTATTGAGTTTAGTTCTCAAATTTAAATTGGTGAACTATGAGCTTTGCAGATATTTCCTAGGGAACAATTTCCAATTACCTTGGGTTACAATGGATATGTGAATGGAAACCTGGTGATTTTCTAGATTTCTTTGTTGTTTAGTTTTGAATTCACCCAGGGAATCGCTTAAGCCAACAATATAACCTTCAAGGGAAAAAATAGGTAGCATATGTCCAGTGTGCGTAGATTGAGGCAAGTTTCAAAAGAAGATGATGATGATGCTTTAATTTAAATATGGTGCTGAAGTATTATACACAAACTTACATCTATAATGCCATCCAAGTAAACAATAATAGATAAGTTAATGTTTAAAAATGAATAACTGCAGGGGATATCCATCCATCTATCTATCTACTCTAGCAGATCAGATATCAGCTTGTGCAGGGAATGGCTTTCTTCTACCTATTCTAAAAATTGCATATTCAAAAATATTATTAGTATATATATTTCTGATTTCAGGCCCTGTTTTTATTAATCTTTACAATCTACCTGAGAAACCAATTAATCCACATTCACTTTGGATGAATGAACTTAGATTTTTTGTTTTTTTTTTCCTGAGATAGAGTTTCACTCTATTGCTCAGGCTGGAGTACAGTGGTGTGATCTCGGCTCACTGCAACCTCTGTCTCCTGGTTTCAAGCAATTCTCCTGCCTCATCCTCCTGAGTAGCTGGGACTACAATCCCGTGCCTACATGCTTGGCTAATTTTTGTATTTTTAGTAGAGATGGGGTCTCACCATTTTGACCAGGCTTGTCTTAAACCACTGACCTCAAGTAATCCACCCACCTCTGCCTCCCAAAGTACTGGGATTACAGGCATGAGACACCATGCTCAGCCCACGAACTTAGATTTTACTTTTTTAAAATATGGTATATAATAGTTGTAAAAAATGTATGAAATAATGTGGTATTTTGATAAAAGCATACCATATGTAATGATCAAATCTTGGTAATTGTGATATCCTACATTTCAAGCATTTATTACTGCTTTGTGTTAAAGACATTTCAACTATATTCTTTTTGTTATTTTGAAATACACAATAAATTATTGTTGACTCTATGGTTCTATTGTGCTACCAAACACTAGATCTTATTCCTTCCATCTAGTTATTAACTATTCCCTTTTTATTCCTCCAAGCCCCCAGATACCAATTATGGAAGACTATATTAGCAGCAGTTATTTCTGTGGAAACAAAAGCATTGGTGAGCTAATATCCCTCTACTGGAACATTCACTAAATACTTGAGTCAGTCAGTGTTTTTACCAAAAAAAAGGTATAACACTCAAAAACCAGTAGGTAATTATTTCAAGCCATTTCTGCATTCCTATTTGCTTGGTTGTAGTCGCCCTATGCTTGCTGTAAGATTTTTTGTTTTCACAATTTATTATGTAATTTGGTTTGAATATTCTAGACCATTGTTTCCAAAAGTGTTCTTCCAAGATATCTAGGAAATTTTACTACCTGATTTTATGAGGGATTGGCTTCTCGAGATAATTATTCATTTAACAAAAGCTTGATGAGAATCAACAAATAAACCAGGCTTACAAAGATAAAGTAGTTGCCAGTGAAAATTTATCAATAATTTCTCAGACTAGTGGA
Source organism: Papio anubis (assembly GCF_008728515.1). Taxonomy (NCBI): domain Eukaryota; kingdom Metazoa; phylum Chordata; class Mammalia; order Primates; family Cercopithecidae; genus Papio; species Papio anubis. The sequence goes on from NC_044977.1 coordinate 126,160,303, forward strand.
GGAAGATTGGCATATAAGCAAATGAATTACAATATGGGTGATACTTACTGTGACCAAGGTACAAATTTAAGGCTTCAGAGTATCTATCTCTGCCTGTGAGTTAGAAAAAGCCTCCCAGGAGATATGGCATTTAAGAAAAGGCTCAAAAGTTGACTTTTCATAGTAAAGAAGGGGGAAGCAACTCTGAAAAGAAAAAAAAAAAAAATAAGCATGGCAAAAGGCAAAGTCTAAGAAAAAAGTATTGTGTTTGCAAATTGCTGAAAAAATGTGTTAATAATTGACATTTATAGGAGACAAGACAAAGGGTAAGACAGAATACAATAACTGGAGAGAAGTAAAAATCAAACATACTGGGTAGAGGCCTATTTGTCAGGCTAATGAATTCTGATTGCTCTTGAAGGCAAAGGTAAGCTAATGGGGAGTGTCAATTACCATTTTAAAAAGCAATAGAGAAGACTAATAAGGGGAGCTAACTGAAGACTAGGTACACCAAAGGGTAAGCAGTTAGAAAAGCTGCAGTGAGAGATTATGAATTTAACTCTGGCAGTGGCACTGCAGGTGGAGAGCAGCCAGGCCCAAATGACTGTCTCAGGGTGACAGCTCAGTCAAGAACAGGGGAAGCACATTATCGGCTTTTGTGTGTGGGTTCCTGTGTCCAAAAATCTTTCAAGATCCACCTGGTATGCGTAATATGTTTATAAAGCACTATTATTTAGACAATATAAAATTTCCATTTGCCTATACTCTCCTGCAAACATTATTCTAATTTCTGCATTTTCTTCTGGGTATGCTACAGAACTAGCAGCTCTTACAGCTGACAACTTCAATCTACCATGTTTAGAAAAACCTCAGTTAATCATGAGATTTTTTTCTTAGCTATATTACCTTGGACATCTGTAGGAGATACTCTTCCTTCTTTCAAATGAGTTCTAGACTAGGTCCCTTTATCATATTGCTTTTCAGTATAAATTTCAACGAGGATGAAACAGTTAGGGTTCCCTAATTTAGTTCCTAACTTGTTAGGAGTCCTTAAGTTCCTAAGGAGAGAAGGTAGCAGAAATCCAGATTTGTATGCAAATTTTCCCAGATAAAAAATCTGAGTGCCAAATGGTTTATAGGCAACTAGTTTTCAGCAGCACCAGACTCACAGCTGTTAGTAATGTTACATATTTAGTGAAGTAATTGACCTAGTATATAAATATTCAGGGTTTTTGAGGGTAATTGTCATTGCAAACACCCTGTGAAGTTGATAGCCAATGTGAGTTCATGGCAAGTTTGATGCACAGACCAGACCAAACAGATGTTATCAGAATAGAAAAAAAAAAATTATGTAATCACTTTCCTTTTTTTGGTGAGATGCAAAAGAACCCATGCAGAAGCTTATTTATCCTGTCGACACATTTTAACTGAGAGCCTCATCTTTACATTTACCAAGCTAAAATTTTGAACAAGATAGACATGGCCCATAACTCACTTGGGTATTACTTTACAATAGGGGTAACAGAGACAAAATAAACAAACCACTAATTAAAATTATTGCAACTTGTGAAATGGCTGTAAAGTGAAAGAGAAAGATCAATTAGATCACATTCCAGCATAGAGAACAGTGAGTCGAGGGAGGCAGACAGCAACATCTCAGGTGAACCTACTCTCTGCCTGTCAGACACTTCATTTCCCACATGATATTAAGCTCATTCAGAAGAAAGCTAATCTTATTCATTCATTCGAAAAATATTTATTGATTCTTATTGATCATTAAATTCTGAAAATTGGGAAAACTGACACCAATTGCTCTCAAATACTAAGTAGGTCCTCTAATATTTATGCTAATTCCACTAATTCCTCCTTTTTGATGCAGTACATTTATGGAAATGGAACAATTACACTTTCTTAACCCCTTTTCCATTTGCCCCAAGAATACTCACTAGTGGTGCTTGCAGCTGCAGCATTTACCCCAAGATAACTTTGTCACACAATATCTCACTTTTATTATTATTTGTGCAGCATTCTAGTATATCAACTTTGGAAACAAAAGACATCATTCTATTTATAGCATTCTGGTTTTGGTAGTGGGATTTACATTTACAAAATATAGTAATTCTCAATCGCTCTAAATGTCATATCCTAGAAAATGTAGCATTCCTATGCATGATGTTAATATCATTCTGTAGCAGTTGTTGGTTGGAGATTCACTTGATGAATCCGATTTTTCCAAAATAGACAATTGTGATGATTTAGACGATTCTGATGTTAGTTTTGTTTGGAAGTAACTCCAAGAACAGTTTGTATATTTTATTTTCAAACTGAACACCAGTCAGATTTGCTTCAGCCTCAAAGAGCATGTTTATGTAAAGTTAAATGAGCACTGGCAGTGAGCTGCACATTTTCTTACTAACCAGGGAAAGGGTTAACGGTTTCTTTTGTTGTTGTTGTAATGGTTATAAAAGGAAAACAAAGAAAGAATACAAACACTCACTGTGATGGTTAATTTTATGCATCAACTTGACTGAGCTAAAGGATGCCCAGATAGCTGGTAAAACATTACTTCTGAGTATATCTTCAAGAGTGTTTCTGGAAGAGATTAGCATTTGAATCAGTAGGCAGAGTAAAGATTGCTTTCATCAACACGGGTGAACATCATAAAATCTGTTGAGGGTCCAAACAGGAAAAAAGGGAGAAGGTCAAATTTGCTTACTGTTTGCATTGAGCTATCCATCTTCACCTGCCCTTGCACATTATTGTTCCTGGTTTATGGGTCTTTGGATTCAGGCAAGGACTTACACCATTACTTATGCACCCTTATGCTTTCACGCCTTTGACTCAGACCAGAATTTACACCATCAGTTACCCTCTGGTTATCAGGCTTTTAGACTTGCATTTGAGACTGAATTGCACCCCCAGCATTCCTGATTTTCCAAATTGCAGGCACTGTATCATGGGACTTCTCAATCTTCATAATCACTTGAGTCAATTCCCATAATCTCTCTCTCTCTCTCTCTCCCCCTGCCCCCGCCCCCCATTCTGGAAAACTTTGACAAAAACACTGACTTAAGTGCAACAACACCAGTAAATACATAATTTGAGAGCAGATTGAACAACAAAATAAAGCATGAAACATTGCTTCCACCTTACTTAAAAAGAAGTAACAAATTCATTGTTGTGAGAGAGTAACTTAATGCATCCAAAATTAGACAGTCTCCTTATTTAAACGTACTCCAGTTTTAGTAAAGTTAAAAATAAAATCAAATTTCAAAGTAAAACTAAGTTAAGTAAAAGTATTTTTCAAAAGTACTGAGTTTATTTTAAGATGTGGTTATAAGAATAACATTTTGTAGCATTATGCAAAGTAGACGCGTGTGATTACTGTCAAGAACCAAAGAGGAAGAACAATCTACCAGAATAAAGAAAGTACAATATTACTGAGTCCATTCATATTGATAACCTTTTTTGTATGCAGAAATTTATTAATTCACTGAAACAACAGAGTCAACATCTTCTTTTTGATATGTATTACTTATTAAAAGTAATACCACTGTTTATCCTCCTGTTCTTACAAATACAAGTTTTTCTGAAGTAAATCAATGTTCTATTTTCCTCTACTAAGATTAAGAACAATGGAGTTTAAAAATTATGGTTAAACACTTCCTTTTTCAGTTTACATAGTTTCCCACCTACTCTGAAGTCCTTCAGGTATCTAAGTGGATAACTCTCTACAAACAATTAACAAAGTGAAAATTAGAAGGCCAGAAATTAAATTGAATGTACTAAGATATGTTTCATAAATATTTCAAAAGGATAATTCATGAAACATAAAACAATGAATCCTAAGAAAGATAACGAATACATGTTTTTAGCATTCACTCAAAAGACAGAAGAAAAGAGTTGGACTGAAAAAATCTCTGAGCCTACTTGGTCAAAATATTGGGAAAATAAAATAAATAAGAAATAAGAAATAAATAAATAAGAAATAAGACAGTCTTTGTTAATGGATTTAGCTTCTGTGGCAATGAAGCAGCAAGAAATGAAGAAACAAGGAAAATAAAAAAATAATTTAAAAAAATGTTAAAAAATGATTATCAGTGCCCCGTATCTTGGTTTAATTAAACAATGAGAAATATAACTTTATTACTTGAAAATCGTAACATTTATATGACATAAGTATTTTATAACCAAGAATAAAAAGGATATTGTAGAGTAACTTTCTATAAAGAAATAAATTCTAAACCATTTTGTGATAAGTGATTAGTTTGTTATGAACCCAGAGTCTTACAACCACTAAGAACAAAATATGGAGAACTAGAAAATGTCACAGAGTGGCTAGAAGTGTGACTATCTGAACTTCACTGAAGGAAAGATAGATATTATTGAAGGAAAGATAAATACCTGTACTTCCTTCAGAAAGATGTCGGCCATGGGATAGATTTTGATTCTAACTGCCATACTATAAAGGAGGTAGCAATAACAGTTAGTTTAGGGAGATGATACCCTGATACTTTCTGTCAGAGAGGCCTTGGTTTAAATTTCAAACTCTCACACTCAAAGCTTTGTAACTTTTCCTAAGTCATCTGAATTCTGTCCTTAGTTTCATGATCTGTAAACAAAGCTATTAATACACATTGTATAGGTTTTATGAAGATTAAATGTAATAATATAGGTAAAGACAAAGGTCTTAGCACAGTATCATATGTCAGTTGGCATTCAACGAATATTAGTTATTATTCTTGCAAGGGTTTTAGTATGGTGTCAGTCCTGCATAATCAGTGTTCAGATACAGTACTTTAGTCTAACAGCACATTAATAATTTATACTAAGAAAAACAATGGGACTACGAGTTCTAACAAGAATGTGTTGCTTAAAGCAAAATGGCTAGATAAAAAGGCCAAGAAAAAAATTTAATGTCAACAGCAACAAAAGCTGTTTATATATTAATCACAGGCTTCAAATTGGGCCTGGGGGTATGCCAAAGGGTGATAGGTGAGTGTCAGGTCAGCAACATTAACATCAAGTGCCTAGATCCCTGCTCTTTTAGGCAAGACTGTGCTAAAATAAGGAATAGTAGACTGTGTGTCATAAGTATATGCTTTATGAGAATATATTCTATAGTCAATAATAACTTACTTGTACATTTTAAAATAACTTAAAAGAGTGTAATTGGATTGTTTGTAACTCAAAGAATAAATGCCTGAGTTGATGGATTCCCCATTCTCCATGATGTGCTTATTTCACATTGCAAGATTGTATCAAAACATCTCATGTACCCCATACATATATACCCACAAAAATTAAAAATAAGAAAAAATTGTTAATAAAGAATATATTCTGGAAATGTAGTTGATTCCAGAGTTTTAGGTAAAACAGAAACACAAAGAGTGCAGTAATGTAAATAAAGATGAGATCTCAAAAATCGTGTAGCTTTTCCTGTGTGTTTCAGGACATGCAGGTTATGCCCTCCTAAAAAGCAAACAGAAGCTCACTTAGATTTCCTGAAAAATCCTTCAATCTCTGACTCCTCAATTTCTGTATCTATAAGGCTGTTACTGCCTAGATAAGGATTACCAAAACTGATATACTAGCATCAAGCTGTACTGGAGTCACAAATTTTCCCAAACGTGGCCTTCAGAAACTGTCAGATTAATGTCAAAATACTGGCTTGAGAATCAGTATCTAGAAGGCCTTGTGGAAAGTGACCCTGGTTCCTAGCATAATATCTTCAAGAAGCTCCTGGATAAATCAGTATATTTGGACTTGGGTAAAATAACTTTATGACCCACTATTCACTGGCTAAATGTGCCAGTTATATTTCAGATTTTTGTGTGGAGTATCCAGGTCCACTAAGAAAGAAATCTCAACTGGAGTGCAGATGGAAAGATGGACAGAAATTATATACTTTTATTGTGAATTTAATAGAGATTTAAATTTACAATTAAAGTTGTAAATGCTATGAATTTTCTATGACTCACAAGAAAAAATGAATAATGTTGGTAGACTGATTCGTTGAAGGGCTTTGTATTTTAAGGATGCCGATCACCTATCTATTATAAGTTTTAAAAAACATTTTCTAATTTCTGTGCTTTATCTCTTCATGTTTGTGGAAGTTATGGTTTTGTTTGTCAATCATAAGCTTTAAATTTCATTAAATTTAAATTTAAATTCTTATTTTTTAGAGTTGTAACATTGCTATCTTATTTTTTGGGATTTATTTAAGTCTTCTATTCTTTCATCTTCGTTTCTTCCTTCCTCCTTCCTTCCTTCCTTCCTTCCTTCCTTCCTTCCTTTCTTTCTTTCTTTCTTTCTTTCTTTCTTTCTTTCTTTCTTTCTTTCTTTCTTTCTTTCTTTCTTTCTTTTTTTTTCTTTCTTTCTTTCTTTTCTTTTCTTTCTTTCTTTCTTTCTTTCTTTCTTTCTTTCTTTCTTTCTTTCTTTCTTTCTTTTCTTTTCTTTCTTTCCTTCCTTCCTTCCTTCCTTCCTTCCTTCCTTCCTTCCTTCCTTCCTTCCTTCCTTCCTTCCTTCCTTCCTTCCTTCCTTCTTTCCTTTGTTTCTTTCTTTCCTTCTTCTTTCTCTTTCTTTCTTTCTTTCTTTCTCTGTCTTTTCTTTCTTTCTTTCCTTCTCTCACTCTTTCTTTCTCCTCTTCCTGCCCTCCCCTCCTCCCTTCCTCCCTCCCTCCCTCCCTCCCTCCCTCCCTTCCTTCCTTCCCTTCCTTCCTTCCTTCTTCCTTCCTTCCTTCCTTCCTTCCTTCCCTCCTTCCTTCCTTCCTTCCTTCCTTCCTTCTTTCCTTCTTTCCTTCTTTCCTTCATCTTGCTCTATCATCCAGTCTGGTGCATGTAGTGACACGATCATAGCACACTCTAACCTCCAGCATCTGGAATTAGGCAACCTTCCTGCCTGACACCTGAGTAGATAGAACTAGAGATGTGTACCACCATAAGTGTCTAACTTTTTTATTTATCAAATTTTTGCTTAGAGACAAGGTCTCACCATGTTGCCCAAGCTGAATATTGTTATGTGTTTGAATCCATCTAGCAATTCATTCGGGGTATGATTTGAGACAATTTCCAAAAACCTTTTTCCCCAAAATGTATAGATATTTTCCCCAACACCTTTATTAAATATTCCATCTTTTTCTTTTCAGTTCATGAATCATCATATGTTATATTCAGCAATACAATATATAAGATTTTGGATTCTTTCCTTTACCTATTTGTCTGTCTACAGTGTTGTATTGGTATCTGTTTCAGCTACTGTAATTTTCAAGAATTTTTGATGTTTGGTCTTAAAGTATTACTCTTCTCCACACCAATACTTTTTTTTTTTCCCAAAAGTTTAACATATAAATCTTCCAAATAAATGAACTTTAAACGTAGCATGTAAACCCACTCCCATACCAATTCCTTTTGGAATCTGAGTTCTTCAGTTTCTTTGACTAATTGATGAAAATGAAGAAGTTAAATTCCTCACAGGAAGTGATAACTATCATGGGCTAGGTTCTCTAGGAAAGAGACTTGGAGACAGAGACAGCATGCACAAAGTTTATTAGGAAGATCTCTTTGAAAAAGAAGCTAAATGAAAGCTGTAGTGGTCAGAGGAAGAAGATGAGGTACTGCAGATCTAGTGACAGCCTCAGTCAACAGATAGAAAACTCTGGACTTGGAATGTCAAGTCAGTTTTGTCCTGCAATGGGCTGAAAAGATTAAGTTACTTCATCAGTTGGTCACTGAGTATAAGGGACTAGGAGAAGGACATAGTTTTGGGCAAAGAGGCTTTTTTTCACCTAAGGCAACTTCTAAAGTGGGTGACAACTTAAGGTGGTCTTTCCACAGCATTTGTGGCAGCTATGGCAATGACACTTAAAGAAGAATATAGATGATACATCATAGAGTTCACTATTCCACTTCACAGTATTGACTACACCACTTTAAACTACACGACTTCACAGTATTTCCTCTTTTCATTCAGATATTAGTATCTATTGATTCTGGTCTTTAATTTGACTGAAAGTAACAAATCATAATTTTCTTTAAAAAGGTCTTGTATATTTGGATAAAATTTAAGAATTCCAGTTTTTATTGCTATGGGAATATTCTTTTTTTAAACCTTAATTTTTTTTTCCACTAGACAGAAGAAAGTTGTTGATTTCTTCATACAAATCCAACAATTTTCTTTCACTCACTCTTCTATTTCTCTTTCTGTCGTTGTAGTTGCTGAATGCTTGATTCACATATTTTTAGTCTCTTCTTCTATAATGAAAATACTGAAAAACGTTTTATCTAGAACCCTGCTCAGACTTTACTTTATATGTTTTGATTAGCTGTATTCTTAAAATATTTTTTATTTTAAATATCCTGTAACTTTAGCTTTGCTTTCTCTTTAATTCAAGCTTACTTTGGAAGTTAAAAAATACTTAAATGGTTTTGTATTTTTCTAAGTATTTTATGTATCTATTGCATTTGAAGTGTATATTACATGAATTCTAATCTTAGGAAAATTTTTAGTTAACTTATCATAGTTGCCACAAAAATTAAAAAATAATGATGTGGGTTACACTCTTTGTTCAATTTTCTAGATGGCTTTTTTTTTACTCTCTTACATTAGGTGTGTGTTTGTTTTATTTTAGTAATTACACTTTTAATTTATAACTTTTTAATGTTCTCTGATTGCTTTTTTATAGCAGTTTTCTTATTTTACAAATATGACTCTAACATCTTAAAATATTTTTAAAAACATTTGATTTCATTCTTTGACACTTTTAAAATCTAACTTCATTTCTCTGTTAATTTTAGTAAATCTGTTCCTGCGAATTTTAGTGACTTATTGAGAAAATAAATGAAAAAAAAAAAACCATATAGAATGAAAACAAAAGATGAAAAACTAAATACAGAAATGACTATCCTTATACTGAACAGGAAAAATTGAAAGCATTCTTCTTGAGAACTAGAACAAGACAAGGATGCCCACTCTCACCACTTCTATCCAACATAGTAATGAAATTACTAGCCAGAGCAATCAGACAGGAGAAAGAAATAAAAGGCATCCAAATAGGAAAAGAAATCAAACTGTCTCTCTCCGTGGCTGATCTAATTCTAAACCTTGAAAACCCTAAATATTCTGCCAAAAAGCTCCTGGAACTGATAAATGACTTCAGTAAAGTTTCAGGATACAAAATAAATGTACAGCAATCAGTAGTATTTCTATATGCCAATAATGTTCAAGCTGAGGGCTAAATTAAGAATGCAATCCCATTTACAGTAGCCACAAAAAATACTGGAACTGCATCTAACCAAGGAAGTTAAAGATATCTACAAGGAAATCTACAAAACACTGCTAAAATAAACCACTAATAACACAAAAAAATAGAAAACATTCCATGCTCATGGATTTGAAGAATCAATGTCATTAAAATGGCCACAATGCCTAAAGTAATCTCCAGATTCAAGACTATTCTTACCAAACTACCAATGTCATTTTTCACAGAATTGAAAAAAACTATTCTAAAATTCCTATGGAACCCAACAAAGGTCCATATTGCCAAAGCAATCCTATGTAAAAAGAACAAAGCCAGAGGCATCACGTTACCTGACTTCAAACTATACTATAAGGCTACAGTAAACAAAACAGCATGGTACTGGTACAAAAACAGATGTATAGACCAATAGAACAGAATAGAGAACAAGAGAACCCAGAAATAATGCCACAAATCTATAGCCTTCTAATATACAACAAAGCCAACAAAAACAAGCAATGGAGAAAAGAATCCATATTTAATTAATGGGGCTTTCACCCTATATGAAAATAAACCCAGGATGGGTTAAAGATTTAAATATAAGACCTCAAACCACAATAATCCTAGAAGAAAATCCAGAAAACATCATTCTGGACATTGAGCTTGGGAGAGAATTCATGGTTAAGTTGTCAAAAGGAATTTCAAGATAAATAAATATTGGCAAGTGGGAACTAATTAAAGATATTCTGCACAGAAACAGAAACTATCAACAAACAGACAACACAGAGAAGGGGAGAAAATATTTGTAAACTACGTATCCAACAAATGTACAATATTCATAGTCTATAAGCAACTTACGCAATTGAACAAGCATAAAACAAATGTCCTTATTTAAAAATAAGTAAAAGACATGAACAGATGCTTCTCAAAAGATGACACATCAGCAGTCAACAATTGAAAAAATGGTCATCACCACTGATCATTAGAGAAATGCAGATCAAGACCACAATGAAATATTATCTCACACCAATCAGACTATTTTTTGACTATTATTAAAAAGTCAAAAAAACAACAGATGTCTGTGAGATTGCAGAGAAAAAGGACTGCTTTTACACTGTTGGTGGGAATGTAAATTAGTTCAGCCATTGTGGAAGACAGCGTGGCGATCTCTCAAAGACTTAAAGACAGAAATACCATTTGATCCAGCATTCCCATTACTGGTTTATACCTAAAGGAATATAAATTGTTCTATTATAAAAACACATGCACATCTATGTTCATTGCAGCACTATTCACAATAGCAAAGACATGAAATCAACTTGGTTCCCATCAATTGTGGACTGGATAAAGAAAATATAGCACATATATACCATGGAATACCACACAGCCATAAAAATGAATGAAATCATGTCCTTTGCAGCAACATGGATGCCACTGGAGGCCATTACTAAGTGAATTAATGTGAAAACAGAAAGCAAAATACCCCATATGCTCACTTATAAGTGGGAGCTATACACTGGATATTCATGAACATAAACATGCCAACAATAGACACTAGTGACTACTAGAGGAGGGAGGTAGCAGCTTTCTTGTTTTACAAATAGGATTCTAACATCCTCAAAATATGATAACTTTTTCTATTTCATCCATTAACTCTTCTGAAAACCTTATTTCTCTTTTAATTTTAGTAAATTTGTTGGAGGAATGCAGGGGCTGAAAAACTAACTGTTGGATACTATGCTCACTACCTGGGTGACAGGACCATTTGTACCCAAACCTTGGCATCACATAATATACTCAGCTAAAAAAATATGCACATGAACTCTCCTGAAACAAAAGTAAAAGTTTAAAAAATTAATTAATGGAAAATATAATCAGTATCAGTTAAAAACAAAAGGAAAAAAGAAATGGTTATATTTTTATAAACTACATGTTTTCATAAAAATCCTTTCCAGAGGGGGAAAAAAAAAGAATTGTGGTAATATTTAGGACAACTCTCAATATACTTTATTTCTTATAAGTATTACTATCATACCTTGAATATATGAGGATTTTATTTGTAATACTGGTTGATTTAGATCATAGAATGCTTTGATGGTTTTCTATGTTTCAGGTGAGAGAGGTTTAGATAAATTTATAGGGAATTTTTTGGTACTTTCCTTATAGTAAGTCCTTTTATAGCAACATTGCTTGTTTGCTTGAAACTGGCACCAGAGATCACAAGGACCTAGACATTTGAAACCAGTTTCTCATTTTAAAAAATGCTAGAAGGGTTTCATGCATTTGTTATGACCTCTGTATTGCTAGTTTCATGTAAACAGCCTCATCTAATCTAATATCAAGATTGGGGGTTAAAGTATCTGTTAGGGGAAAATTGAGTGGATTTCAATATAAAAGACATGAGTTTGTTGCAAAGAGAAAAGTTTCTGATTCCAAAGCCAAAAGGTGAAAGAGAGGTGATGTTTCCAAATCTCTACCAGGTGAGAAGAAAAATAAAATTGTATAAATAGACACTTGAAACTTTAGGAAAATAAATCTTATGTGACTTTTTTAAAAAGGCCAAAGCAGGAATAAAAGACCATGACCACTAAAGCAGAAACTACCCATGTATTAATGACAAGACTACAATAATGAGGTATTGATGATCAACCTTAGCATACATGCCTAGATTGTAAACCCTAGACCATATTTATGTTCATTTATGCATAGAAGAAATATGCAGTGTAAAAACATAATATGACCTTTAATTGGTGTAATGGTTAATAAGTGAGTCCAGAAAGACTTCATCAGCAATAGAAAGGGTAATTTTTTCCATCTTTAAAAGGTTGAATAATTTTGTCTTATTTGGTAAGTTATGTAACATATGGATTTTAAAAATATAACTGTTTAAAAAACAACATAAATAAATAAAAGCAATACAAACTAATTCTTTAATAATAGAATTAGACTTTGTGCTGGGAAATAAGGAGACAAATGAATAAGACCAGATCCTTTAATTCTGAAATTTGTGGCATTCACTTTTTATTTTTATGATTTTTATATTCGGTCTTTTACTAGATTGTGTTATTTACATCCTCTGCTAAGCTACAAAATCGTCTGGTCAGAGTCCATACTGTTGTAGCTATTACTGTTTTTACCATTCTACCTTATGTGAAATGTTGTATATACTGACTATTTTGTAAATATTTATAAATGAATAAATGTATGTATAAATGGATGAATGAACAACTAAAATTTTTAACATAATAGTTATGTGTAATATATACTGAAGACTATATTTATCTGATACAAAGATGACTACAAACCTTAACAGTTCATTATTTGAAGGAGAGAAATAATTATAATTAATTTTAAATGAATCAATACATGTGGACCAATTTATCAAACTCATTCAATAAGTTGTTTTAAATGTTGCATAAGATTACTTAATCCAAACATGATCACTACCCAGAAGACACTGAGGACAAACAGTACAAAACTGAAAAATCAAATTAACCAATCAATTTTTGTAAAACAGCAAAATGTGTTAAACTACATACTCTAACTCAGCTATGGGGAATAAATTTAACTGTAGGTCTTAGTATTTGAAGAGTCAAACAAACTATTTTAACTGTAAAAGTGAAGGGTTCTAGAATTATTACTCAGGAAAATAGATAATTATGATGAAATGGGAAGTCATTATTCTGTGATATGTTATTTCAGTCAGCATTAGCTTTCAAGAACCGGTCAGGAATGGCAGTGAATAGAATTAGGCAGAGTACTCAAGTCTCAGCCAAATGAATTGGGAAAAGAAGGGAAAACTCACTCATTCATTCATTATTTTAATCACTAGATAAGTATATAATGAATACTACATGCCAAGTTCTCCGCTATATGATGAATTTTAAAATATAGTCCTAGCCTTCTAGCCTCCATGGAGTTTACAGTCTAGTTATTCGAAGAATTAGAAATAGATGAAACAAAAGGATGATGCAATAGCATTATTGTTAGATAATGGAGAAATTGGAAGGAAACATTTAACTAGCCCAACAATTGCCAATTTTCTACTATTGTGAATGTACAATAGTCTGCATAAAGTCTAGGTTTGGGACTTCAAGTTGAAAAAACATAGAAACTTAACATATGTTCTTTAAAATGAAGAGATCGTTGTTCTATATGAAAGAATGTAACTCTATATAAAAGTCATTTGTATAATTAAATTAAAATACTGTTTTTTAATGAATGACAGAATTTGCCAGATTATAAGAAAATGGTGATTCTAATTATGGCACTATTAGATGGGTCCCTATTGTAACAATTAGAATTTGACTTTTTAAGTATACTGCCTTACTGAATTAATACCCTGGAACTAATATTGGAAAGTATCATCAGTATATTTTGTGAATAATACCAAGGAATATTACATTATATATTCCATATTGGAATCACATTTTTAGGTATTGCAAAAGTCATTGTGTGCAAAGTACACTTTTTAAAACTTAAATTGCACAATATTTTTATTCAAATATGTTCTGCTAGGCACTCAGAAGTATAGGTCTCAGAAGAAACTTTATTTCATTCCAGTTCCTTTATACATATTCAGCACATTTTCCAAATATCTCATGAATTGTCCCTAAATTTCTGATATTTTTCTCATTTACTTTCTCTGTTGTTGCTAATTACTCAATACTATTCATTCCATAACCAATGTTTAGGACCATTCCTTGGCTCCCAAACTTCCTCTAGCTACTATTTACAGCTGTTAGTACTTGATTTAAATTTTTGCATCACTCAACAAAAAGATATCTGGATCTACCAATCAGCTTCATACAACTTCTTAAAAAAAGTGTCCCTGCTCCTTCTCAGCACCTAAGTCAGTTCCAGTCAGTTCCTAACAATTCTCCATATAAAACGGAAAAATAATTAAACAGAATCCTTTATTTATTTAAATATTTATTTTTTTCTTTTTTAGAATATATGCAAAAGTGTATAATAATTACCTCAAAGTTTTTGTAATGTACTTTTCCTACTTGTTTTACAGCTATCACTTTTGAATTACAAACTTACAGTAGCAATGATCCAACAAGGGGTTACAAATCGCAGGATTTTTTAAATGGTCTTTCGGATTACAAAACAACTACCATCCAAAGAGATATTCTCAGAATTTTAAAATCTTCTAACTTAAAAACAAACAAACAAACAAATAATTTTAAATATTAAAAAAAGCCTTTAAACCAATGTTAGCTGATGCTATGGAAAATAATAGACAATGCTGCCTCTGTATTGATGGGAATGCACTTCAAAAGCACTATAATACAGTATTATTTATAATTTGTTACAATATAATGAGATTGCTCAACAAAAGTGTATCTTTCAGACAATTGACAAGTATCCATTTAAGAGCTAAAAGTGAAATTATTTAATAATCTCTGAGAGAATCTTTAAAAATATTATAAACTTCAATGGTTTCTTAATCAGCATCATTATAGTCCTCAATTATTATGCTAAGATTTAATGCAACAATTCTGTATTTGGCATTAAGGTAGGTATATAAGAATGATTTTCTTGTATATTTTAGAGCTCTCAAGTCAATAAATTTTTTGTTTTTGTGTTTGTTTTTTATAGTCATCTCTCCCCTTTCTTATTATCAGCCTGTCATCTCATTTTCTTTTTTTTGCTTGTAAAATATCTTACCCAACCCAATTTTCCTTTTTTTTTTTTCCCCCACATCGATCCTTTACTTAGGACTAACAACTTTGAGTGAATTATGGATTTTAGGTCATTTCATCCAAACAAATGAGCATTAAGTTTTATACATATAAATATAAATAAATGTTATAGCTAATACTATATAACATATAAACATTTATATCACATATATAGTCTATATAAGTTTACTCATCAGCACAATATGTGTGTGCATGTGTGTGTATGCAACTAGGATATAAAATTCTTTAAGGGCAATTTCCCACATATTTGGGTTTATGACTGGGTTTTAGACAGTTGAGTCAGCCAGAAAACGTGCTTGCTGATAAATAAAGTGTCACTGCAATAAACTAGAGCTATCAAGCTCCATCTAGTTCACCCTAATGAATGCTGTGAGATATGGAAAAATAAAATAATGAAAAAATTTGCTCCTAGCATTGATTATATTTAAAACCGAATTTCATAAATATAAGCAAACACATGTTATCCAAATGTGCAATTTAATCTTATGTTAAAATTGAAATACTGAAAGCTTTGGTTTCATGTTGACAATATTATTTTAACAGCATTATTTTAACTCAGATTCAATTCTACTTTATTTGTTTTTGTTATTCTGAAAAAAAAAAAATAAGCCATAAGCCAGTCACAGACTCCCTCACTCTGCTGATTACAAGCGGTTTCTCATATTTTTGTATTAGTAAATCGCTTTGGCCTGATTCAGTGCAGCATTATCCTTTATTAGAAAGTCGAATTTTATGCTATCAGATAGCATTTTAGGAAAGGGCCTCAGAGATCATTGGTCCATTCCCTTTATTTAGAGATTATAAAAGGATTTTAGAAAGATACTGCCTTTGAAAAAAAATCTCTTGTGTTCTGATTAAAGTTTATCCTTTTTTGCTCCACTTAAATAAGTTTCTTATGTCTTGTTCATATAAGCAATCCCATTGTTATATAAGGTCTGCTAACTGCTATTTTGCTTCAATCAGGTATTACCATGTTGTGGAGAGAAAAAAGAACACACGATTTTAAAAAATGTCATACATAGTAATGTTCATAACTTACATCTCTAAGTTATTGTTTTGTCATAAAAATGTTCTTCTTCACTATGACCAAATAATCCTCATCATATCTTATTTTTTCTTTGTTCCATTTTCTTTTCTATGTTATCGGCGTTGGAGGGATTCTGGAAAAAATCACCTTAGTTGGTATGTCTAAAAACAAAGGGATCTTTTAAAGTCATTTTCTCTGCCCACACAATTAATGCAAAGTATAACAAATAAAAAGGTGTATACGTGTGTCTGTGTGCATGCATGTAGGTGTGAGTATATATAATGTGTAAATACACAACATATACACATAATATATACTTACCATGACTATTATCTCATCATCCAGGGGCTAAGTATCTTGAGATATTTCTATTTTCTCTCTCTTTTATACTGTTTTGTTTTGTTTTGTCCTGTTTTGTTTTTTAACATGAATGCAGACATACATATGGCAATTGCAAGCCTGGCTACAGTCTTAAGAAAGAATTAACCTGAATTTGTTTTTTAGTTCTGATGTAACCAAGGACAGGCCTGCAGAGTCATTCTTAAAAAACTTATTTTTCTGTGTTCACCATTAAGACCTAACTTGATTCAGGAAGAAAGAGACAATGACTTTGAAGTAAAGGAAAATTTCGCCCATTTGAATTCTGGAAAATTGTAAACAGAAGAAGAAATATTTTGTTGTAAAAGACCATCAACAGCAAGGCTCCCCGGCAACTACCTATTTCAACAACTGGCAGGAGGGAACTTTGCAGTATATCTTATAAATAGTCAAGAGCAAAATGTGATCATGGAAAAGGAGGCTTTGGGATTTATCTTTCCAGGATGATTTAATTTCAAATATGGATTGGAAGTAAATTGAAAGCCAGAGGAATCACCATGATGTATATCATGATGTAGTGAGGGGACTTCTTTCAGACCACAGGATGGATCATGGTAGCTGATAGCTCAAGAAAACTGAAGAGAAGTTGAGTCAGCATTCAGCAGGCTGGGAGTCCCTGTATATGCATACCAAAAAAAAGATCACCTGAATTTACTTGTAGGATGTGTTGTAAGCAGGAAAAAAACAAAAACAAAAACAAAAACAAAAAATTGGCCTGGAGAGCAGTGTCTGTCTTTATGCACTGGAAAACCAGCAAGAAGTCCCTTTATCCTCAAATTTATAAAGTCATAAACACATCAATCTTCTTGCTCATATGTGATGATGGTAGTGTAAGGGAAGAAAATTTATTTGAGAAACTATTCTTTTAGTCCAAAAATAAACAAATACTAAAGTAAGGTTTACATATTTTAATTGTTTCTAATAGAATCATTAGAATAGTCACTCCCAACCCCTGCCCCTGCAAGGCACCCTATTCAGAGAATGGGATTCAGAAGAAAAATTCACAAATTAGATATTGCAAAAGTAAAGTAGTTACTTTTTTCTTTGTACATTCACATCATGGAATGAGTTATTCACAGATTTGACTCAGATGCATTTGTTTTCCTGAAATTACTATGAATAATATCTGCTTTAGACTGCCATGCCTTACATTTGTTAGGACATTAATGAAAGGATCAGAAATTTAACTCTATTGTCAACCAGCCTGCAATTTGTCTATCTAGATCTGAACTGTTCTTAAGTGCCCTCAAGCGAAAGCAGTCACTATCCCAAATGAAATAGAGACAGTATAAAGATACATGACCTCTATCTATCCTTCTACTATCATGAAGAATATGATACAACCTTATTTGATAGGAGGTCTAGAACAATTGGTGGTTTTATATTAACTTTGCATATAAAAGTTGGTGAAGTCACAAAATTGTTATTGTCATTGCTTAAAATGTATTTATTTATTTTTAGTTAAAACTTGAATGTTTTTTCATGTGTAGAGAATAGCTGTATTATAGAAGATAAACCCAAAGCAAAGAATCTTTTCCACAACTGAAAGTATAGTATATTTTTATGTGTTTCATCTTATCTTTATTAATATAAATTTTCCTGAATTATATATTCAGGATTTCTGATTTTTCATGGAGTCCATCTTCTAATAGCATTGGAAACTGAAGCTAGTTGCTGTAGGTTGATATCACAGGATAAACCCCCCTCTTTAAGAAGAGATTCAGGGCCAGGCATGGTGGCTCACACCTGTAATTCCAGTACTTTGGGAGGCTGAGGCAGGTGGATCACCTGAGGTCAGCAGTTTGAGACCAGCACGGTCAACATGGTGAAACCCTACTACATCTCTACTAAAGATAGAAAAAATTAGCCAGGCCTGATGGCAGGCACCTGTAATCCCAGCTACTCAGGAGGCTGAGGCAGGAGAATCACTTGAACCCAGGAGGCGGAGCTTGCAGTGAGCCAAGAGACTGTCAATGCACTCCAGCCTGGGCAACAGAGTGAGACTCTGTCTCAAAAAAAAAACAAAAACAAACAAACAAAAACAAAGAGGAGACTCATATACAATTATTCAAGGTAATCACTCACACTATGAAGTCTTGAAAGAACGTGAAAAAGAGAAATCTTCAAAGAAAGTATGGAGAATCATCTTAAATATTTTATTCAACTAACCAATATTTCATTACTTTGCTTATCTATGAGTTGTTCTGTAACTGAGCAGATCCTGTGTACTACAAATACTATTTTCTTTAGTGTGGTGATAGACAAATAATTTTCCATAACTTTGCATACAAACCTGGAAAATAGAGAGTCATGAAATAAAGACATTATAAAACATCTGATCAATGTTACAAAAAGAAAGTATAACAAAATATATTTGATACCCTCATTTTTGGAAAAGGTCCTGATTATTTTATCATTACTTTTAGCATAGCTTTAAAATCTTTTCAAAATATTGATAAATGTTTGCACTACTATAATTGTTTGGTTTTACTACCAGAACAGTAAAGCCATGAGATAAAGTAGTGCCATCCCTAGGCACGGAAAAAGTAGAAAACAGGGTATCTGGAATATTGATTCTGGAAATTAAGTACTTTTATTTCATTTGGAGTATATACAGACTACTGCATACTAATGAAAATCAGCTAAAATATTCTTACAAAACTTTGTTGTGTATAAAATGCTTTCAAATTTTCTGAAAGAAAACACAATATAAATATCCTGAATCGTAATAGTAATACATAGCATTTATTTCACGTTTAGTTCGTACAATTTTGATGCCCAGTTTAGAAATAGTAGGCTTAGCATGGTTAGTTAACTTATCATAGGTTGTTTAGTTTATGCCAATAAAACATTTGCAAAATTGCAAAATAATGTCATGATTTTCAATAATTTTTTTGTTATGGAAAAGAATAATTTTGTTTCATTCTTATAAACAATTTTTATGTTAACATGAAATGGGTTTACTTTTGTTAATATGAATTCATAAACACATTTTTGCAAACATCTGTATTGGGTTAATAAAAGCAGCTGGATCAATCAGGTAACCACTGGAAAATTTCTCATGGGGGTATACTCCTATGAGAATGAAAGTTAACAAGGAAATAACATCATTTTAATTTTTTTTTTTTTTTTTTTAGACAGAGTCTCGCTCTGTCGCCCAGGTTGGAGTGCAGTGGCCGGATCTCAGCTCACTGCAAGCTCCGCCTCCCGGGTTCACGCCATTCTCCTGCCTCAGCCTCCCAAGTAGCTGGGACTACAGGTGCCTGCCACCTCGCCCGGCTAGTTTTTTGTATTTTTTTTAGTAGAGACGGGGTTTCACCGTGTTAGCCAGAATGGTCTCGATCTCCTGACCTCGTGATCCGCCCGTCTCGGCCTCCCAAAGTGCTGCGATTACAGGCTTGAACCACCGCGCCCGGCCTTATTTTAATATTACTAAGAAAGTAGTTTTGACCTTGCAGTAGGTCCTCACAGAGACTCAGTGATGCCTAGATTATTATCCCCCTGGACTGGAAGATCTCTACAGTTTTTGTCAGTCCTGTAAACTTAAATATTAATTGATGATTTACATTTCTATGCAACTAGACTTTTCTTTGTGGGTATAATGAGAATTTTTTTTGGCATCTTGAATCAGCATTATAGTAGGAAGTCTGAAGGGAAGATAAAGAGAATTCCAAAAACTAGAGTAATAAGAAATATATAATAGTAATAACAGGATTTGAGAGTAGAATACATTCAAAGCCAATCTAAACAGAATCAGGCCCATGCTAGAAGATGAACTGAATACAGAGGACATAAGTGCGTGATTGGATATTGATTAGCCCAAAGTCACCAACAGAAGGCTGGCAGATGATTAAATATTTGTCAGTGTAAGTCCAGTCCTATGACATCCAGCCAAATGAGAACCATAGATATTTGCCGCAGCATCGTTGTTAGAAAACTGTTCTTAGTTTTCTTAGAAGATATGCTAAAATAATTGAAAATCAAGGTAAACCAACCACTTTAAAAATGATACTCCTGCTAAATATCCTGTACCTAGGATGAGATAACATGATTTGGAATAAAAAGTTCTTAATAGGAGACAGAAGTTCCGCATCTTCTACTAACTGCTTATAAAAGAATGCTAAAAAATGTAATCTCTTTAGACTTTGGTATGCTAAATAAAAGAGATGAACAGGATGATAGATAACACTTATTATTATTATTATTATTATTATTATTATTATTATTTTGAGATGGAGTCTCGCTCTGTCGCCCAGGCTGGAGTGCAGTGGCGCCATCTCCGCACTGCAAGCTCCGCCTCCAGGGTTCACGCCATTCTCCTGCCTCAGCCTCCTGTGTAGCTGGGACTACAGGTGCCCGCCACCACGCCCGGCTAATCGTTTTTATATTTCAGTAGAGACGGGATTTCACCGTGTTAGTCAGGATGGTCTCCATCTCCTGACCTTGTGATCTGCCCTCCTCGGCCTCCCAAAGCGCTGAGATGACAGGCGTGAGTCACCGGACCCAGCCAATGATAGATAACATTTTTAAAAGTCCAATACGCAATGTAACAAACAGTGGCAAGATCAATAGATATTATGAAATATCATTAATATTACTGAATGCAAGTAACAGCATGTATTAGATACTCTTTTGGTTGAAAGAGGTTCTGATTATTTAATCATTTTTGGCATAGCTTTAAAATATTTTCAAATTATATATTGAGAAATGTTTAAAATATTATAAAAATGGTTTGATTTTCCTTTTTGGAAATAACAGGAATGTGATCAGTTTAGAAAACTACTACTAGGAATTGGGGAGTGGGGATATAAAGTAGAACATATATTTTGGGCAAACAAAAAGGAAGAAGGAGAAGGAGAGGAGAAGAAAGAAGAGGAGGAGGAGGAGAAGAAGGAAGGGAGGAAGGAAGGAAGGAAGGAGGGAAGGAAGGAAGGAGGGAAGGAAGGAAAGAAGGAAGGGAGAAAGGAAGGAAGAAGGAAGAAGGAGAAGAAGGAGGAGGAGAAGAAGAAGAAGGATAAGAAGAGGGAGAGGGAGAGGAAGGAGAAGGAGAAGGAGAAGAAGAAGGAGGAGGGAGGAGGAGGAGAAGAAGAAGAAGAAGCGTAAGAGGAAGGAGGAGGCGGAGGAGGAGGAAGAGGAGGAGGCGGCGTGGCAGGAAGAAAGTAAAAACATCTCAACATTTCAAGGAATGAAAATCAGTCCCTTTAGAGAGACAGCAGGCACAAATACAGAAATAACCAAAGGAAGAAAAAGTGGATTTAATGATTAACTGGCTAACTAAGCAGGGAAGAGATCACATAAGAACTTGCATTTCTTGTGTCCAGGCAACAGTGACTCATCTCTTTAAGTCAATTCCTTGAATGTAATCAATGAAAGAGTTTTATTTTAAACAGTTATGGGTCTCAGTTCTAATTTTAAAAAATCCTTATCATGGGTATTTTAAATAAAAAATGTTCTAATGATTAATAAAATTCTGTATTACATATGGACAGTCTCTACTTTTAGCTTCATTTAATACATGGAAACTATACCCAAAGTCAATATTATCAGGTAATGCTATTTTCCCCAAGGAACAATGCCGTAATTGTTAATTATCCCTCTATCCAATAATATTTACTAAAATAAATTCAAGTTATGACCAATTATAGGAAGGTATGTTAAATAAATAAAAATAAAAGTCTGAGATTACTTAAAATATTAGATCAATATTCTATGGTATCGTATATGTATTATTTTTCCACATTTCCCCTGGGATTTGAAACCTTGGTATTTTACACTTCTGCCTTTGCATGCCCTCTTCTCTCCCTGAAATGCCAGTCTCATTCCATCAAATTAGCAGACTCCTATTTATTCACCAAAACATTTCTCAAATGTTCTAGTAAGCTTTCACTTGAAGCAAATCAGTCCTATAATACAAAAAAGATTTAACAGTTCAACCTCCCTACTAGCTATAAGAACTCTGGAACATTTCCTTGATAAATATCAAACAAATGCCAAAGACCATATAAATCTCAGTGGATTGTTGTGAAAATTTAACAAGACAGTAAACACAAAATGTCTAGTAAAAAATAAGCATCAAACTAAATAAGTTGCCTTCTCATTAATCCCCACTCACGATACATACACACATGACCCTTCCTCACAATTTCATTTATTAGCCTACACTCATTGACTACATATATCTGCCAATCAGTAGAGATTTTTAAATAATAGATTTTAAAATAGATACAAGAGACAGAAAAATAAGACCAAAAAAAAATTTAAAAAAAGAAAAGACAAAAATTCCTGCCCTCATAAAATAACATTTTAGTGAGAAAAGGCAGATAAATAAGTAAAGCATTTAATATGCTAAGTAGTGATAAAAATGGAACAAGGAAAAGGAATAGAAAATACAATTACATGGAAATTGAGTAAGCTGCTCCTGAATGACTTTTGGATAAATAATGAAATTAAAGCAGAAATCAAGAAGTTATTTGAAACTAGTAAGAGCCAAGACGCAATGTACCAGGATCTCTAGGACACAGCTAAAGTGGTATTACGAGGGAAATCTGTAGTACTAAATATCCACATCAAAAAGTTAGAAATATCTCAAGGTAACAACCTAACACCTCAACTATAAGAACTAGAAAACCACTTGCAAACAAATCCCAAAGCTAGCAGAAGACAAGAAATAACCAAAATCATAGCTGAACTGAAGGAGATAGGGGCACAAAAAAACCATTCAAAGGATCAACAAACCCAGGAGCTGCTTTTTTGCAAAAACTAATAAAATAGATGATATGGTTTGGCTGTGTCTCCACCCAGATCTCATCATGAATTCCCATGAGAGGGACCTGGTGGGAAGAAATTGAATCATGGAGGAAGGTTTTTTCTGTACTGTTCTCGTAACACTGAATAAGTCTCAGCAGATCTGATGGTTCTATGTGGTGGAGTTTCCCTGCACAAGCTCTCTCTTGTTGCCTGCTGCCGTCAGGTAAGATGTGACTTACTCCTCCTGGCCTTCCAACATGTTTGTTAGCCTTCCCCAGCCACGTGAAACTGTAAGTCCATTAAAACTTTTTCCTGTATAAATTACCCTGACTCAAATATGTCTTTATTAGTAGCATGAAAATAGAATAATATAATGACCATTAGCTAGACTTTTAAAAAAGAAGAAAAGAGAGAAGATTCAAATAAACACTATTAGAAATGATATGGAGAATATTACCACTGACCCCACAGAAATACAAACAACCACTGGAGAATATTATAAACACCTCTATGCCCATAAACTAGAGAATCTAGAAGAAGTGGATAAATTCCTGGACACATAAACCCTCTCAAGACTGAGGCAGGAAGAAATGTAATCCCTGAACAGACCAGTAATGAGTTCTGAAATTAAGGCAGTAATAAATAACTTACCAACCAAAAAAGCCCAGGGCGAAACAGATACACAGCTGAATTCTACCAGATGTACAAAGAAGAGCTGATATCATTCTTACTGAAACTATTTCAAAAAACTGAAAAGGAGGGACTACTCTCAAACTCATTCTACCAGGCCAGCATCACCCTGATACCAAAACCTGATAGACATACAATAACAACAACAAACAACTTCAGGCCAATATTCTTCATGAATATGGATACAAAAATCCTCAAAAAAAAATTGTCAAATAGAATCCAGCAGCACATCAAAAAGCTTATTCACTACACTCAAATAGGCTTCATCCCCAGGATACAAGGTTAGCTCAACATCCACAAATCAATAAATGTGATTCATTAAATAGATAGAAATAAAGACAAAAACCACATGATTATCTCATTAGATGCAGAAAATGATTTTGATATATTTCAACATCCCTTCTTGTTAAAACCTCTCAAGGAACTATGTATTGAAGGAATACACCTCAAAATAATAAGAGCTATGTATGACAAACAGATAGACAACCTCATATTGAATTGGCACAAGCTGGAAGCATGCCCCTTGAAAATTGGCACAAGACAAGGATGTATTCTCTCGCCATTCCTCTTCAACATAGTATTGGAAGTTCTGGCCAGGCAATCAGGCAAGAGAAAGTAACAAAGGGCATTCAGATAAGAAGAGAGAAAGTCAAACTATTTCTGTTTGCAGATGACATGATCCTATATCTGGAAAGCTCCACTGTCTCAGCCCTAAAAGCTTCTTAAGCTGATAAACAACTTCAGCAGTCTCAGGATACAAAATCAATGTTCAAAAATCACTAGCAATCTTATTCACCAACAACAGTCAAGCCAAGAGCAAAATCACAAGCAAACTCCCATTCACGACTGCCACAAAAAGAGTAAAATACCTATGAATACAGTTAACAAGGGAGGTGAAAGAACTGTACAAAGAGAGCTACAAATCACTGCTCAAAGAAATCAACAATCACACAAAAAATGGAAAAACATTCCATGCTCATGGATAGAAAGAACAACTACTGTTAAAATGGCCATATTGCCCAAAGCAATTTATAGATTCAATGCTATTCTCATTAAACTCTGATTGACATTCTTCACATAACTAGAGAAAACTATTTAGAGTTAACATGGAACCAAAAAATAAAAAATAAATAAAAGCCCAAATAGCCAAGGCAATCTTAAGCAAAAACAAAAAAGCTGGAGACATCCACTATTCAACTTCAAACTGTATTACTTGAGACTATACTACTTCAAACTTTGGCAATAGTAACCAAAACAGCATGGTAATGGTACAGGACAGACACAGAGGCCAATGGAACTGAATAGAGAACCCAGACATACGACCACACACTTACAACTATTGATTTCAACAAACCTGATAAAAGCAATGGGGAAAGGATTCCCTATTCAAAAAATGGTGCCAAACTAATGGAGTAGCCATATACAGAAGATTAAAACTAGGTCCCTTCTTTATACCATACACAAAAGTTAAATGAAAATGGCTTAAAGACTTAAATGTAAAACACAAAACTACAAGAACCCTGGAAGGCAACCAAAGCAATACTATCTTGGACATAGGAACAAACAAGATTTCATGACAATGATGCCAAAGCATTGCAACAAAAGCAAAAATTGACAAATGGGATCTAATTAAACTAAAGAGGTCCTGCACAGGAAAAGAAACTATCTACAGAGTAAGACAACCTACAAAATGAGAGAAAATTTTTGCAAACTATGCATCTGACAAAGGCCTAGAACTCAGCATCTATAATAATATAATAAACTTAAACAAATTTACAAGGGAAAAAATAATGCATTAAAAGTGGGCAAATGACAGAAACAGACACTTCTCAAAAGAAGACATACATGTGGCCAACAGTAATAAGAAAAAAGAGCTCAACATCATTGATCATTATAGAAATGCAAATAAAAACCACAATGAGATACCATCTCACACCAGTCAGAATGGCTATTACCAAAAAGTGAAAAAAAAATAACAGATGCTGGTGAGGTTGTGGAGAAAAAGAAACACTTATACATTGTTGGTGGGAGAGTAAATTAGTTCAACCATTGTGGAAGACAGTGAGGCGATTCCTCAAAGACCTAAAGACAGAAATACCATTTGACCCAGAAATACCATTACTGGGTATATATCCAAAGGAATATACATTGTTCTGTTATAAAGATACATGCATGCATATGCTTACTGCAGCACTATTTACAATAGCAAAGACATGGAGTGAGCCGAAATGCCCATCAGTGATAGACTGGATAAAGGAAATGTGGTACATATACACCATATAATACTATGCAGCCATAAAAAGAAATGAGATCATGTTGCTTTTATCAGGTTTGCGGGGACATGGAGGGAGCTGAAGGCCATTATCCTTAGCAAAGTAACACAGGAAAGGAAAACCAAATACTGCCTGTTCTCACTTATAAGTGGAAGCTAAATGATGATAACACATGAACACAGAGGGGAACAACACACACTGGGGTCTACTGGAGGGTAGAGGGTAGGAGGAGGGAAAGAGGATCAGGAAAAATAACAAATGGGTACTAGACTTAATACCTGGGTGATGAAATAATCTGCACAACAATTTCCCATGACACAAGTTTGCTTATGTAACAAACCTGCACACGTACCTCTGAATTTAAAATAAAAGCTTTTAGAAAATGTGGAGCTGCAGGAGGAAGCGGGAATTTACACAGGTAGGCCCAGGAAGACGTCATGTTTCAGTGGGTGACATTTGAGTGAAGATCTGAAGAGAGTTGGGAGGCCAGCAGAAGGCTGGTGGTATTTCTGGCAAAGGGAAGACCGAATACTCTTCCATCAGCATGTCACCACATTGCACATATGGAATTATAGATGTTTCCAACAAATGTCTCCAAGAAGGAAATGAGATGAACTGAAGCAGAAGCAATAATCTACATTATAAATGAATCATTAAACTATTATTTATATTACAGAGAACTGAAATCCAAACCATTTCTATGCCCTAAGACCAAAAAAAAAAAAAAAAAAAAAAAAAAAAATCAATGAAAAGAGACCACCATAAATTAAAAATCTGAAAGGCATCGAGATAGAAAAAAAGAACAAATAACAAGTTTGTTTCAGGTCCCTGCTCATCAGATAACAATGGAGCAATGTGATTAAATTTTACAGGAGAATGTTAAAAATCAGAAGTCATACTCAACCTATTTTCCATTTATGTATAAACTTGAAAGAGATCTTCAGTTGTGTATAGGATCAGAAATAATGCCACTTAAATGAAAAATAAAATATGTGAATCTTAAATGAAAAATAAAATATGTGAATCTATACTGCCAACAAATAAAAGGTAGATAATAATTTACAATGTAAGAATTTTTAAAATGTGAAATAGATTAACAGATTTTTTTTTTCTGTTTGAATGAGAAATCAATTATACAGTAATCAATTCTAAAACAAAATCAATTTCTGACCGTTTGTGCAGCCTAAAATATCAGGCTTAATCCTGCAACATTACCTTCAGCTGTTATTTTTCCTTGTACTGGGAAATATCTCTTGGCACATATCCTTCATCAAGAGTGCAGATGGGATCTTTTTCCTAAGTTAATAGAAGCTTAACACATGAAATGATGTATTTACCTTCAGACTCTTACTAAATAATATCTAAACTAGGCAATTCAGCTGATAGGCTCAGCAAAATATTAAACCACAGTTTTGTTTTGTTTTATTTGCCTCTCACAAAGTTATTACCAGCTAAAAACAACATAAAAGTCATTTTAATAGCTAAGTTTAATTAATGTTTTTCTTGCTAATTAAAATGCATATTGAATTACTTGACCCATCCTGTTCCTTTGATTTTAATTGGGAAATAATAATAAATCACTTAAAATGTAGTCTCACCTGTCATTTAGTTCCCTTTTTATGTCCTCTTGAATTTTAAGACCAGTTATATTTCTTCAGTAATTATGAAAGATTCAGTATGTAAACATATATGTAAAAATAGTGTATTTTAAAAGTATAGCAAAAATATTGTTATTTTTGATGTATACTTCCAGATAATTTTGAATATTTCAACATGTACATTTTTCAAAGTAAAAAATTTGTTTTCATAAATAGAAAACAAGACTACAAGTTTAAATAAGATTTTACAACTACACCTAAAATAATATTTTTGACGGTGTTAGGATTTTGAATATTTTTGCAAGTGCATTTTTTTTTTTTTTTTTTCATTTGGGGCAGTGTTATCCAGGCTAGAGGAGGGCAGTGACTAATCAAAGGCTCCATCATTGACCATTGTGCATTGCAGTCTCAACCTCCTGGCCACAAGCAATCCTCCTGCCACATCCATCCGAATTATGGGTCTTTTTATTTTTAAAACTTTATACTTCCTATATTTGTCAATTTTTTTCACAATTAGTATTCATTCTTATAATATCACAAATGCTCTAATGAAAGTAATATATATTTTGTCATGTTAGTGTTAGTTTACTTTTTCATCATTGGGCATAATTGGCATTTTGGAACATGCCATTAGAATCCTTCATAGGTACTTGCTTGGATCAGTTTTATACATATTTCTGCTTGAGTTGCAGCCTCCTAAAAGAGTAAATATGCTCCGCCCCTCACATTGGTAGGATTCAGTACTCAGAACGTAAGTACGAACACAGGGCCACATATCCTTGTGTCTTACTATTTAAAACCATAAATCAAAACAACAAACTGCGAAATAATACATACTCTACCCTTTTACATTAGCAAATCTAACTTCCTATTGACACATGTTTTCAAAAAATGTCAGGATATTATTTTTATAAGACTGACGTAAGTAACATATCAAAGACATATGTAGCTGTCACAGAGAATGCCTAGATTCTGTGTGGATAAGATGCTGAGGTAAGGATGCAAAAGTATACAGGCATATTATATATACATATATATTTCATAAATTATTACTATTTCATATATGTCTATTTTATAAAGCGCATTCTTTTTGCCTTCATTTCAGTAAAAGTATTCATGGTGGTAATAATAAAGATTCACACATAAAGATCTAAATAAATTAATAAAATTTATTTATAAGTATGAAATTTCAACAAATTTTAATAAAAATGAAATTCAAGGTAAATATAAAAGTTTTAAATTAAAGTTATTTTATATACTTGTTATTTTTTTAAAAATATTCAAAATAATCTACTAGAATAAATTAGAAAACTATAAAAATATTTAATAAAATTATGTAAATATAATGTTAAATTTAATTTTAAAAATTCTCATTTTAAGTCATTAAATATTTTTATAAAAATAGAACTATTCACAGACCTGTTATCAAATATCCATCCAGTTGTACCTTTTTTACATATTATATCTAAGACTACATTTATTCAGATTTAAGAGTGAGTAGCATGAATGGTTAAATATTGAAAAATGTTCCTCAGCCAGTATGTGCAACACTTGCAAAATTGAAAGATGCTTGTTTCTGGGTCAGGCGCAGTGGCTCACGCCTGTAATCCCAACACTTTGCGAGGCCAAGGCGGGCAGATCACGAGGTCAGGAGATCCAGACCATCCTGGCTACCGCGGTGAAACCCCGTCTCTACTAAAAAATACAAAAAATTATCCGGGCGTGGTGGTGGGCACTTGTAGTCCCAGCTACTCGGGAGGCTGAGGCAGGAGAATGGCTTGAACCCGGGAGGCAGAACTTGCAGTGAGCCGAGATGGCGCCACTGCACCCAGCCGGGGCAACAGAGTGAGATGCCGTCTCAAAATAAATAAATAAATAAGTAAATAAACAAATAAATAAATAAATAATAAAAAGATGCTTATTTCTGAGTACTCTAAGGATTAAATAAGAACACAAAGAGGTACAAAAAAAAAAAAAAGACACTCAATATCCCTTGGAAATGTTTTATTATGTAAGAGTCTAATGCATTTGTTAACTGAAAGGATTTAAAAAATTAATTTGTTTTTATTTTTAAGTGCTTCTTCCTCTCAGACTTTTTCTTTACTCAGAAATAGTACATATCTGACACTGGCAATTGTGGAACCCACAAATCTTCAAAGCATTTGTATACAATCACCTTTTGTTTTTCTTCTACATTTTTTTAAAATTATACTTTAGGTTCTAGGGTACATGTGCACAGTGTGCAGGTTTGTTACATATGAATACATGTATCATGTTGGTGTGCTGCACCAGTTAACTCATCATTTACATTAGGTATATCTCCTAATGCTATCCCTCCCCCCTCCCCCCACCCCACGACAAATCACCTTTTGTTATAATGTATGCCAAGATATGTAGTAAAGTTTTCCTAGGATCTGAATGATGTTAATCCTGAGAACAAATGTTTCAGATAATGAGTTGTACTGAGAATTGTCTGTGTGTTCTTTAATTATTTTTATTCAAGTTTCTCTGATTTGTGGAGCTTAGGGCAGGAGCTTTTTTGCACTGATCTAAGGCAGCACAAGTGGGAATCATGCCCTATCCACCTTATCTACATTACGGTTACTAAATGAACATCTTAGAGAACACTAAGTGCTTAATAACTTTTGAACTTGTTGAATTAACCTGAAATCCATTAATATAAAAATCGAGAAATTGCCAAAGACATACAAGTAGAGATCCTTGAACATGTACTATGATGTTTTTTTGAAACCACCAAATGAATGAGTAAATTGAGATAAGGAAGGTAATGAAGGATTTAAGACTGAGTAAAGCAACAGAACAAAAGGGGGTAAAACGTGGGACCTGTTTGAAATGTTCCCTCCCTTCTCTAGAGTATATGCTATGCATCTGAAAGTCTCTAGTCTTAAAACAGATAAAGTAAATAATTAAACTGGTAAGTTAAATATTGATAGCCCTTAACAACAGCAAGCCCAATTTTAAGTCTGAAAGGGAATCTATTTACACTACACGTGCAAAGCAGCTATCCTTTTGTGAATCTAAGAGCTCGTATCTTTCTTGCACTAGAAATGTCTTGATTTTTATAACCAGTGAGATTACTTAAAATAAGTGTACCAGTGAGATAATTTCTAAAATTTAGCCTAATAGTTCTTGAGTAAGGCAAAAGAAAAAAATATATATATTTTACTCCCAATTTGTTAAAGAAAGTGCCAGGTAATGTCACTCCACTGTGGTCATATCTCAAAATATATCTGCTTTTACTCTAAAATAAGACATGATCTATAAAATGTTTGTGCATCTCAAGATGATTTCACTGAAACCAGTGCAGAGTTTCAATAAGGTAATAAAACTTTTCAAAGACTCTTCTAAATATAATTCTTAACCTATAAGGTATTTTATATTCTCTGTAATAGAATGCCTGACGGAAATAGAACAGAAAAATATTTCCTCTTTCACCCCCAAAGACATGCAGTGGATCTGATTCTGTCTCAGTCTTAGTCAACAAATGTATTAATGGAAATACTATGGCTCAGTAATTTTCACATTGCTAAAGTTGACGAAAATAGCCTAAAGGTAAAAAAAAAAAAGAAGAAGAAGAAAAAGCTAGAAAGGTTTAGATTTTAGGAATTCACTGTGATCCTTGAATATTAGTCATTAAATCCATATTTTGATTACCCCTTTTTGAGACATATATTATGTGAACTATTTTTAACATATTTCTGTTTTATATCCCCATTCTAATAGTTTCAAAAAGTACTTTCTTTAGGAATAAGGTTTTATTTCATATTTAAAACTTTTAGTGACATATGATATAATATCATTTTTCCAATTGTATAAACTCACCTCAAACTTCAGTTAAATGATTTGTAAAAGTAACTTGTCAATTTTTCTCAATAATAAGAACATAATATTGCTTTTTCTAAAAATTCTAATAGTAATATGAGCTTAGAATGTTAGCATTAGAGTTTTCAGCTTATTTATATTTGATTTATGGCTTGTTCTGAAATATAGTCTTTCTCCTACAATGTGTATTTTCTGTAAAGTGGATTAGTCATATGTGACAAGTAAATAGGGAAACAATGTCAATATGAAGTGGAAATTGCACTGGCTCATACATGGCATTCCTTAGCATTTCAGTGCTTTGTGCCACCAAATAACCACTGAATGCAGCAAGCCACGAGAGGATATAATATTATATATGATGCCAGCTGACCCCAAAAATCTACCTGTTGGCTTGAATTAGATAACATTTCTGACTTGGAAGTTATTATTACATAGTTTGCCACCATTCTTGTATGTTGAATAAAATGGTGGCTCCCCAAATATATGCCCACATCCCAAATCTGAAAGTTTGTGAATATTGCCTTATTTGGAAAAAAGGGTCTTAACAGTTGTAGTTAATGATTGTAAAATATAGATATCATAATTACATTATCTGGATGAGTCCTCAGTCCAATGACAAGAGTCTTTGTAAGAGAAAGGGAGAGGGAGATTTGAGAGCAAGGAAAAGGAAAGGACACAAAGCATAAATTCCATAAATTCATAAAAAAATGAAAACAGAGATTGGAGTATTGCAGTCTCCAGCTATGAAATACTCACAGCTACCAGAAGCTGAAAGGGGTAAGAAAGAGAAGTTTTTCCTAGAGTTTCTTGGAGAAAGTGTTTCCCTGTTGACATGACTCCTTGATGTTAGACTTATGGCCAGACTAGTGAGAAAATAAATGTCTGTTGTTTAAGACTCCTAATTTGCGATACTTACTTAAAACATCCCTAGTTAACTAATATATCTTGTAACTTTCATTTTAATCTTTATAACAGAGCAATTTAACTGAAATTTTTCTTGTTCCTCTTTTCAAACATAATGATTGATATTTTTGGTAAATAAAGTTCAATATGTACTGTAATATTTATAATTGTTAGGAATTAAATATATATATTATACATTTAACTGCACCAGTATATTTATAAGGAATGTCATTTTGTTCATTTGTTTTTGTGCTCCAATTGCAAAGTTTTATAGATGCTGAGTCGCTTTGCCCATCACTAACTTTACTATAAGCATAGTCTTTTTACATGTGAGATTTTGGAAAACAGCTCAGTTTATTTTTAGAAATGCCTATTCTGTGATGTAACGGAAATGCTTCTATTTTATGTGTATAGATGTCTCTTTAAAAATGTAATTGCTTATAAAAACTGACAGCATAAGATGTCAGTGATTATTAAAAGCCTTTTTTGGTAATTTCTTGGGTATGTAACATTACAGAAATAAAAAATTGGAAGTGATCTTGGTTGTCATTTTGTCTAACCGCCAGACTAATGCAGGAAACCTGTCTATAATATTTAGGTTGCCATCCAATGTTTGTTTGAATATGTCTATTGAAGGGACAGTCACAACTTCACAATACAGATTATTCAAATTAGAGTTCATAACCATGTTTAGGTTTCTAAATTACTATTTGAAATATATTTAGTCCTCATTTCTTTTCTACTTTCATTTACAATTATATATTTTTTGAATTTGCATATTTAGATATATGTAAAATAATCTTTGTTCAGGTAAAATAAAAGTTGATAGGGTGACTAAGGGTTTAGTCAGGATAGATAGCTGAAGGCAGTTTTGGACTAGTGAAATTATAGAGAACTAGAAGCAATAACTTCCCTAAAGATATATTAGAAGTCACATATATGACCTCGATAAAACAGTACAAATGTTCAGCACCTGCAAATGAATAAAGTATGGCATATCCATGTAATGGAATATTATTCAGCAATATAAAGGTGATGGAATATGAGCAAGTCTTGAAACATTATGGTATGTAACAGAACCCAGTTGCAAAAAAATGCATTTCGTGGTTCTATTTATTTCTGAAGAACCCAGAATAGGCAAATCTATGGAAACAGACAGTACATTAGTGATTTCCAGAGACTGCTGGGAAAAGATCACGTGGAGTGACTGCTAATGGATTGGTTTTTGGAGGGGTGGTGATGAAAATTTTCTAGTATTAGTTCATTATGTTTGTGCAACTCTATGAATATACCAAAAACTACTGAATTACACATTTTTAAAAGGTGAATTTTACTATACATTAATTATCTCTAAAAAGAGCTGTTATGAAAACATACACATACACACACACACACACACAAAACCAAAACCAAAAAACAAATCAAGGTCCACATGGCGTCAGCGGCTATGAGAAAGGAAGCAGAGAAATGGCAAAGGGAAATTGGATAAACTTAAGAGCCGGAGAACCTACAAGTCAACTACAGGCACTCCTTAGAAACCTGGCCAGCTGATCAGCATATGGCAGTCAAAACTGGGACAGCGTTCTTCACAGTTCAACTCAAAGGTATGTGTAAGGAAACCATCTAAAGGCTGTTCTGAAAAAAGGTTGAAACCTATGGATCTTTGAAATCCACGGACTAGATATCCTTTCTAGAACAGTCTGACATTGAGAGAAGCTAAAGGATACAGAAGCTAAATTAAGAGAGTTCAGATAAATTGGGAAAGGGAAAGAGAATTAACCTTTCAAAAATATATGACTGTATTTTTTTTAAAAACACCTGTGAGAATAACAAAATTTTGCCAGGCATGGTAGTTTACACCTGTAATCCTGGCACTTTGGGAGGGTGAGGTAGTTGAATTGCCTGAGCTCAGGAGTTTGAGACCAGCCTGGGCAACATGGTGAAATTCAGTATCTACCAAACATACACACACACACACACACACACACACACACACACACACACACACAGAGCCCGGTGTGGTGGTGCACACCTGTGGTCCCAGCTACTCAGGAGATTGAAGTAGGAGGATCACTTGAGCCTGAGAAGCAGAGGTTGCAGTGAGCTGAGCTCTTACCACTGCACTCCAACCTGGAGGACAGAGTGAGACTCCATCCCCAAAAAAAGGAAAAAGAGAAAGAGAGAAAGAAAAGAAGAAAGAAAAAAAGAAAGAAAGAAAGCGAGAAAGTGAGGAAGGAAGGGGGGAATTTTTCTACTGCATATGAGCAGTAGAAAAAAATTGCAGTAGAAATTATGCAAATATAAAGGAAATAAGAATAAAAGACAGAATAATTTACCTACTTCAAATAAAGGGACACCCAATAAAGAATCTACCATCTATCAAACAGAAAAAAAAAAAAAAAAAAAAAAAAAAAACTTAGTATTTCAAAACAAGCTAAAGAAACTTAATAAAATTAAAGAACACTGCAAAACAAGCTTTAAAAACAGAAAACTCAGATATGAGGTGATTGAAGAAGAGAGGATTGCAAGAAAAATATATAATTTAAGAAATAATTCGAAGAAAAAAATCAGAATTATAAAGTAGATTAGAAGTTTTATTATTTCTGTTAAGAGGAATAGAAAACAGAAAGGAAGATATTGCTTTAATCAAAAATAAGAAACGACATAGATCCAAAGTATTTAATAGATATTGAGAGGTGAAAAACGCAAAGTAATGAAATGTAATATACAGTTAAAACTATGATTTAAAACTTTTTTTTTCTAAAATAAAAGAATAGTTGAAACAACACATTGAAAAGACAGACAACATACCAGGGAAAACTGACCCGGAAGAACAAAACAAAGCACACCGTTACAACCATTAGACTTTAACCACAGGAAACATTTTTTTCCTGAGAGGCAAAAAAGCAAGTGACTTAAGGAAAAAAGTCAGATTGTTACCAGATTTTTCAACCATAACATGCTCCCCAAAATAGAATAATATGTTTATGAATGAAAATGTGAGCCTAAAATTTTACTTACAACCAAGTATACTTTCAAGCATGTAGGCTACAAACTGTAATGAACAGGGAATATTATATTCAATGAGCCCTTCCCTTTAAACAAACTTCTCACAACAAAAATGACTGTAAATACATGAGCATAAGGATTTGTAGCAAATAATAAATATAACCTATACCAAAAATTAAATGGGGATTAAAAGGAAATTAAATCGTACATAATACATATACACTTTGAAAATGTGTAACTAACAAAAAATGATGTGGGGGAATACAGACTGCAAATGAAAAGTAAGTTCACAGATTGCCTTACTGGTGTTGACTTAGCTAAGTAACAGTATTTTAAATTAGGTGCTGCGGGGATTCATTATACTTTTCTCTCAGCTCTGGCATATTTTTGAAATTATTATAAAAGAGAAAACTTTGGAATTTCTAGTTTAGAAATCTTGCAGTAAGCCAGACAAGAAACAATAAACCTGGAAGCATAACAATAATGAGGAGAATAAAAAGGAGAAAATGGATTTACTACTAAATAGAATTGGCAGAAGACTGTGACCCGTGGAGATAAGAATAGTGGAGAAGCCAAAGATGACTCCATGGTTCCAGTGAGACGACTCGGTAGATTGTGGGTGTCACCATTGAGACAGGAGACACATGGGAAAGACAGGTAAAATGAACTTAGATGGGAGCATAGAAGAAGAAATATGGCACAGAGAAAGATGAGTTGTATCTAGAGAGATGAAATGTATCAAACATCAAGGTAAAACAAAATAATTACCTATAATGACATTTGAAATTCTAAGTCCAAACTAATATTAGAGCCTAATGAATAACTACAGAATTAACTCTTTTTTTCTTTCTCTCTTCTTTGGCTTCTGAAAAGTTTTCCTCCATAAATTAATCTCTGGTTCTCTCTCCTCTGCTCTTTCCATTTGAAAACTTTTATTGTTTTTAGCAAATGATTTGTACCTTGTTTTAAAAATTCAAATTAAAGGTGAAAAATGCTGAAAGCTGTTTAAAGAAAAAAACAGACCATTATCTTATGATTCTGTTCTTCAGAATTAGGAAATTTGAAGCTCTTTTAGTTGTTTCTCCTAGCGCTTACTTTTGTATTTCCAAATTACATGCAAATTCTACCAACTCAATGTTTATCAATTAATAAAGGATCTACTGTCTTTCCATTACAGTAAATAGAGATTTACCCCTTACACTCACCTTATAACCCAGTACAACAGTTACATTATTTTTTGTTTGTTTGTTTTGAGGTGGAGTCTCTCTCTTGTCACCTAGGCTGGAGTGCAGTGGCATGATCTTGGCTCACGGCAACCTCCACCTCCCAGGTTCAAGTGTTTCTCCTGTCTCAGCCTCCCAAGTAGCTGGGATTACAGGCTCCCACCACCATGCCTGGCTAACTTTTTATATTTTTATAGCGACTGGATTTCACTATGTTGGCCAGGCTGGTGTCAAACTCCTGACCCCATGATCCACTCGCCTTGGCCTACATTATTGTTAAAATCAGTATTTGGTTCATGCATTATTATGAGTAAGTAAATATTGTTACTTTTGAGCCAGTTAACATAATCAAAATTACATTTCCTTGTGTATGTAATGCATGTGTGTGCGTGTGCATGTCTGTCTGTGTTTTGTTTTTTTTTTTTTTTTTCCCTGGAGTTTGTGATTAATACTTTTCTCACATCATAGAGGAGTCTATTAATTAAAATTTATCTTCATGTAACTTCATTTAATAGAAGTAGAACAGTGCATTCAGCTACCCATCTGGTCAAACATCACATAGTCTCTCAGTTTCTCCCATTGCTGTCACAATACCTGGAGAAGAACATAGCTTTCAAAGGCTGCTGCACAGCTGTGGCCGTAATTCTAATTTCCTTCTCAGCACTGCACAGGGAGAGGCAGCACCTTGTAGAGCTTACAAGTATAGACTTTGAAGTAAATCCTAACTGTATTCAAATCTTAATTCTTAGGGGTATTATGACACATAAATGAATTAATACATAAAAAGTGTTTAGAGAAGTTAATTTACAAAGTTTGATGACATGTAGTATTTTAAAATAAAACTTTTCTCCCTGCATTGGATCTATAGCTTCTTCCTTCTTGGCTGACTCTACAGTTTCGATAGAACATATGCTCCAGGAGATTCTTGAGAAACGATGGGAGATAAACTGATGAGATATTGCATGTTGAAAATATACTTCTTCTACACTTACATTTGCTTCCAAACAAACTGCAATCATATAATTAAATTAAATTTTAATCATGTAATTACTCAATTAATTCATTGAGTGATTAAAGTGCTTTTAAACATCTCAGCAAAGTAAAATAAGGATTCCTAGCATCAGAAATTAGTAAGCTCTGCCACTGAAGATTCTCAGTGATTACTGAGACCAAGAAAAACAATTGCCACATGTAATGAGCTTATGGAACCTCACCCACACAAAATTCGTTACCTCCACTCTCTAAACAAGCCTGCCTAGAACTTACCATTTCTTAACTACTAAATCATGTCTCCAGGAATCGTAACCTGTTTTCATTACTTGTAATTCTCCCTGTTCATTATAGTTTGTAGATTTTATATATATGAAAATCAGTTTAATTATAAATAATATCTTTGGCTGTCACTTTACTGAGAAAATACACTCTAGCTGTCAGCCAATATCATACATTAACTTAAATCCTTACACTTAAAAAGGAGTAGAAAATCCTGAGACACCGAATATTTCAGGGAAACCACATTAAAACTGTAAATGAATAAAACCATCACCGTGAACAAAAGGAAGAAGTAACTACAGTTCACGAAAACAAAGCTAACAGAAGAAATAAAACTAATAGAAGAAAAAGACTAAAATATTAAAATAAGTGAATAAATTTAAAGTAAATATATAAAATAAGTAAATAAGTAAAAATATTGAGATAAATAATATTTATTTTGTATTTAATATTAATGTAAGGAAAATGATAAAAAAGGAAATAAGCTTTAAAGTAAAGCAAATAAATACACAAGTAAAAATGTTATGTAAAAATTTATTTAGTCTGGGCGCAGTGGCTCATGCCTGTAATCCCGGCACTTTGGGAGGCCGAGGCGGGCGGATCACGAGGTCAGGAGATCGAGACCATCCTGGCTAACACGGTGAAACCCCGTTTCTACTAAAAATACAAAAAATTAGCCAGGTGTGGTGGCGGGCACCTGTAGTCCCAGCTACTGGGGAGGCTGAGGCAGGAGAATGGTGTGAACCCGGGAGGCCGAGCTTGCAGTGAGTGGAGATCCTGCCACTGCACTCCAGCCGAGGCGACAGAGAGACTCCGTTTCAAAAAAAAAAAAAAAAATGGTTTAAAAGTAATATGATAAAGATTTCCACTGGAAAGTAAAAAAAAGAAAAAAAAAAGAATAAAATGTTTTTAAACAATTCTGTTTTTGGAACTCAAAATCATAATTGATATTCTCCCCTATGCACAACAAAACTGAATAACAATAACAAAAGTAGATTCTTAATAAACACACTGAATAACAGATGGGGCAGGTTTATAGATAAAATTACCAAACAAAGAACAAGCAAAAGTACTATTCTAAAGCAGAAATAAAATGCAAAGAGATAGGGCATGTATGTAACTGTCTTAATAACATCCCTTGTTTACAACATAAGATGGAGAGGAAAAAATATCAAAGAAGTAACAAATTAGAATCTATGAACTGAAGAATTAGAGTCTTTACACTGAAAAGTACCACCAAGTGGCAAAAGTAAATTAAGAAAATTATCCTGAAAAATATTCATATGAAAATGTTAAATACTGAATAGGAAAAAGTGTGAGTTTTCAGAAAAAAATACGTAGAATTGGTAATCATACTAATATTCACACCTGTTCACTCCCCATTACATAAATATTTACTTTCTGACAATATCATTCTTGCTAATCTGATTACTTTTTTTTTTTTGGTCAGTTTCCTCTTGTTAGAATATAAGATATTTGACAATAGGGTATGTATTGTTGATGTTTTTATACTATTATTATTATTACTCTTTTCCCAGCAGTAAGTGTTGTGTCCAATATGTATTAGGTGTTTAATAAGCATTTACTAAAGAAAAGAATTAACAAACAGTATGCTATTTTTTTTAATGGACAAGACACTTAACCACTCATACTCAGTTGCCTAACACAAAAAGAAAAAAAGCAGCTACATGAGATGGTTTCTGTGGTTCCTTACAGGTTACATTTTTGTGATCCAAGTGTGACTATTTATCTCCAAAAACTAATTTACAACATTAAATCTTAACTTCTCAATCTCTTTAATGGCTGCTCTGTAACAGTCAATATTTGTCTTATGGTTGTTACCCTGAATATAAACTCTGTTTCTATATTGGAACATTGCTGCTCTATGAATCTTGGTTGCAGGTAGATTGACCCCGATTCTAGAAGCCAAAAAGCCCAGATAAAGACAAACTAATGATCAGGACTCCCTTGTTTTTAGACCATGAGCAAGTGACCTAAGTACAACACTCAGATGCTCTTATTCAGACAACAGAGAATCCATTGCAATGGCAGGAGGTGCAGTGGTCTCCAGGAACAGAAGTGGCAGTGACAACAGCAGCTACATCCAGAGGCCACTGTTCCTACTAGCAGTAGAGCAAGCTGTGGCATCTAATGATCAGCAAAATTACAGCACAGAATGCTTTGCTGAACTTGTTTTGGTCACAGGACTGGATATTGCCTAACTTCCTTACTTATTTCCATTTTCTGTTTGTTTTGGTTTTTTGAGCTACCCAATACCTTTTAATTCGTTTATTTGCAGCTTACAACATCTCCATTCTGCTTGTAGGCTTCCAGCCAAAATTGCTGACTAATACCTGGCAACAGAATCATAAAGCATTCCTGAAACAGCCTCAGAAAATTCTTAGAAATATGTTTAGAAAAGTTATGATTCCTTAATTGTTAAAAATAATGGTGTCAAATTAATTATTTTCAGTAAAGATACATGTGATTAGTATTCAGCAAAACAAAACTATTAATGGTAGATTGTGAGCTTTCAGGCTGAAATTTCTCTGTATTTCAAATGTTTGTTGTGTGTATGTATATGCATATATATAACAGAAGCTATCATTTGTTGAACTTAAAACAAACGATTGATTATATCTACAAAAACTGCTGAAATGCTATATACGAACAATTAAATTAGAATGTTAAAAAGGTTAAAAATAAAAAGATGCACAAATATGTTAAGATAATATTAATAAAAAAGTAGTATCTGTATTAATGTCAAAATTAGAATTAAAAGCAAAATCATTCAATATGAAAACAGATTTTAAAAACATAAACCAGGAACAATGGTGAACCTTTAATCCCAGCTAGTTAGAACCTTCAGAATTGCTTAAGCCCAGGAGTTTGAGGCCAGGCAGGGCAATATAATGAGACCCCATCTCTTAAAAAATAAGAACACATAAAATATATTTTAATTCATACATTTGTGATACATATTTAAATTTTGGTGCTCGCATTAATCTTCATGATATATAATACCTTACTTCTTTTTCTTTGATTAAGTCTGGCCCAAAGTCCACATGGGCAAAAGTTGAGAAGGACACAGGCCAGACTATTAAAAATGGAATAGGATAACGCGGTCCTTATCCAAGTTTCTGGCACAGAGCTCCTAAAACCGTTGGGATTCCCTGAGTAACAGGAATGTCTTTTGTTATTCATAATGAACTCTTTCTGATGGCACCTAAGTGTATGCTAGTGAGATGAACTAGGATAGGGCCTCCAGATAGCCTCAGGATGGATGGGGCTAGCCTCCAGAAAGACCAAGTGATCAAAGTGTTGGTACTTTTAGTCCAACTCAATGACTTCTAGGAAAACTAGGAGAGGCTGGAGAGTAAGCTCTATAAAAA
Organism: Papio anubis; assembly: GCF_008728515.1. Taxonomy (NCBI): domain Eukaryota; kingdom Metazoa; phylum Chordata; class Mammalia; order Primates; family Cercopithecidae; genus Papio; species Papio anubis. The sequence continues at coordinate 126,201,580 of NC_044977.1, forward strand.
CACTTGAGGCCGGGCACGGTGGCTCACGTGTGTAATCCCAGCACTTTTGGAGGCCGAGGTGGCAGATCACAAGGACAGGAGATGGAAAACATCCTGGCTAACACGGTGAAACCTCATCTGTACTAAAAATACAAAAAATTATCCAGGTGTGATGGCATGCACCTGCAGTCCCAGTTACTTGGGAGGCTGTGGCAGGAGAATCCCTTGAACCTGGGAGGTGGAGGTTGCAATGAGTTGAGATCATGCCATTGCACTCCAGCCTGGCAACAGAATGAGACACCATCTCAAAAAACAAACAAACAGACAAACAACACTTGAAAACCTAAATTTGATGAGCTTCCAGGCTGGTAAACACATCAAGGTGTTGTGAGTATGGTGCAATCAGAGAAAACATGGAAGCTCTATGCAAACTCCCACCCCCATCCCCATACCTTGCCCTACATATCTCTTCTATTTGATTCTTCTTGAGTGGCTTTCCTTATAATAAACCAATATGTTTATTAGTTTATTTACTAATAAGTAAAGGGTCTCCATACATTCTGTGAGCCCTCTTGACCAATTATCAAACCTTAGGGGAGGGATTTGGGGCACTCCAATTTATAGCCAGCCAGTCACATGTATGGGTGGCCCAAGGCTTGTAATTAGGGCCTAAAGTGGAGTTAGTCTTGTGGGAGTGAGTCCTAAAGCTGTAGAGCCAACAATTCAGTTTATTTCCAAATAGTTACTGTCAGAAATGAACTGAATTGTTGAAAACCGAGTTTCATCCAGAGAATAAAAAACTTCATTGTTGGTATTGGAAATCAACCCAGATAGAAATATCAATAGGAGACTTACATAGTTTACTGTAGTAATCTTACTATATATGTATGTAGGTATGTATTTATAATCATAAACATGTATTTGCTTTTTACTTTAGTTTTAAAATCTTTTAAATAGTGTGTACAAAAATATGGTAAATGTAGTTTCTGATTTCTTATCATCTTTGATGCCTTCTCTTTTCGTGTTGCTGTTATCCTATTTTAGTGCCTATTATCTGCTCGAGTTCCAATTACTTTGGTACTGCCTTACTAGGTATACAAAATGAAATAAAGTTCAGTAATGGTTAGTAAAATGATGCAACAAGTTTAGGTGAAATGTTAAAATGAGCAGTATCACTAAGCAGCTGAAAATGTGTTGAGATTCACTAAGTGCTATATAAAAGCAAACAAACAAGACTTCATTACACAGTTGGCTAAGCTCTGTAACTGATGGGCAATCCTCATTGCCTTGTGACATTCAGGCTTTCATTAGTGATTTCAGGCCAGCAGAGGAAACATAAAATTGAATGCATGTTGCCAAAGGTGAAGTTTTAAGAGTATGATTTTGAATTTATTGTTAAGAATCATATAAAATTAATCAATAGTAAATAGACTAGAAATGTCTTTACACAAAATGATAGAAGGCTGTAGTCCTAAATCCAGAAAGCTAAACATATTCTGAAAAAGAAAGTTGTTAAGTCCATCAAACTTATATTCTCAGGGTTATTTGTATAAAAGATAATGATGATTAAAGGAAAATACTATACACATAGTTCTCCATTATTTTCTCATAAATTTGTTGTTAAATAAGTTACATTAATGCTTTCTAGAGATGAGACGTACAGCAAGAACTACATATGTACTTGTACATGAAATAAAACCTTTAGTGACATCTCTGATAGCCCGAAATGCAATTCAAAATCCAAATATCTATATTATCATGAAGTAATCTCTCTGCAGGCAAAAGAAGCACATCATATGTCGTATTTCTAACCTTTTAGTAGGAAGAGACAGCCTTGAAAAACTAAACAGATTGCTCTGCAAAGGCTTCTGGACTTGATTTTTTTATTTTTTTAAAATCACAGAAAACTGTCATCTATCAGTAGAAAATCTCAACCAAGGAATTCATAGAACTTAGACTTGACTAGACTACAAAGCAATCCACAAGGCTCTCTTAGTCTAATTAAGAGTGGTGTAACAATATTTTAAAGACATTAATGGGATTTATAAAAGCTAGTTATCAGCTTTCTAAATTATATTTACAGCATTTTTTTCCAAATAAAATGTATCAGCATGTAATGTATAATATACATTTCTTTGGCATTATTTTATTATATAAATCTAGACTAATTTTTTTTTTAAGAGACAGAGTCGCACCCAGGCTGGAGCGTGATCTTAGCTCAGTGCAGAGTCAAACTCCTGGGTTCTGGTGATCCTCTGGCTTCAGGCTCCTGAGTAGCTGGGATTAGAGGGCAGGCATGAGAAATACAACCGGCCTCAATATTACCTTTGTAATATTCTAACTAAACCATATTTGAGAGGGAGGAATTTTAGTATTTTTGAAGATGAAAATAATTATAAAAACACATTATGTAAAAATGGTAAAAAAAATAATTTTAATAATGAAACAAAATTAGTAAAAATTAGTATACATTATTACTAATATTTAGTAAAAATTATTACTAATATTCTCAAATAAATGTGATCAAAAATTATAAGTTAAAATATATGTATTTTTTAACCACACAGCATTAAACTTTGACTAGTTTCCACATATAAATCTGTATTTGAATCAATGTGATTTTAAAACACACTTGGGATGCTCAGCTTTTCAGTTTCATTTGGTAAACTAAGTGGCCTAACTATAACCAAGAATCACTTTTAACACATCAAAATATAAAAACTGGAAAGGCCTAGAAGTTAAATCTTGTAATTTTAAATTAAGCATATTCAAAACCCACTGAAGGTAAGCAATTACCTAAAACTTACACAACTAGAAGGGGAGAAGGCACCTTTAGAATCTAGTCCCTTGACTACATCTCTATTTCCTCTCCATTCTTCTTTTGAGCCATCATTTTCAATTACATTAACGATGACAAAAATGTCCACAGGTGAAAAAATTAGAAACAAATTGTTGAATATCATGTAAACTAAGTTTTGTTTATTATTGTTTATAGTCTCATTCAAAAACAAAAACATGCATAAATTACAGGTTTATCAGATATTCTGAACTATCATAAACCATAGCATGGCACAGAAAAACATAAATAAACCAGACAGACACATATAACAGAAATTTAAACTCTGGAATCTAAAAGGTTAATTTCATGTTATCGTTTTATTAGCCTAGTCTTCTTAAATTTTAACATACTTCATTAAATATTCTCTTCCATTCATACATCTGGCCTTCTTCAGGTTAGTGGCACTCCTCATCAGTCCTGAAATTCAACAGTCTGTATTTAACCAATTTAAATCTACTCATTCTATTAAAATAAATAATCATTAACTCTGGAACTCCAAAGATAATGTGACTTGAAAGTTAAATATGCACTGAGGGAGAAGTACTTTCTTTTTCTTTTTTTAAACTTTTCTTATCAGAGATAATTTATTACTTACATGAGTTAAGACTGAGTACCCTCAAATATGCTTACTAATAAGGAACTGTTCACCTCATTTAGCAAATAGCCTTTCTCTTGTTCTATCTTATAGATCATCTCCTACTTTCAGCTCTTACCAACATTTCACTTAGTCATAAGAGCCATTGAAAGAACAGTCCTTTGAGGCAATAATGTAAGGTAAATCTCTTTCCAAATTAAAAGCAAAATAAGTGGTGTAGCTCAGTGAAAATGCTGACTCAGAGGGATAAGTGGTTTAGCACTAGCTTCGTCACCAGCAACAAAGTGTGTTCATATTTGCCTTATAGCAAAAAGGTCAGTGATTCTCAAGTAAACAGCTCCCTCCACTGGTCCAACCATCATTATAGGCTCTGAAGCATATAATGCTTCAGAACCCCTGGAGTTCTACTAGAACCTCATCTGTTTGCAATCCAGATGACAGAATGCTACCCAGAACTGTTTGAGAATTTTGAAAAACTAGATTTAAAAGGTGGATCAGCCAATAGCTAAAAGGTAGCAATCTCTGTAGAGCAGTAAGACCTCAATGGAAATGTAATTAGGTAAAAAAAAATACGTATAAATACCCGTCCTCCTTTCAGAGACACCAAGACCAATGACTGGAAAACACACTATGAAAAATATCTTGCAGCCCTCAGAGGATGTGATGAGACATAAAAGAGAGGAAAAATGATCTCCAAACTACTGTAAAAGTATAAAGGGTCTGTCTAGGTACTGGCCTTTGTTTTGCTAATTGGGTATTAAAGTTCAGGAATGATCGGAATTAGTTATAGTAGAGACTGAATACTTCTTTGCTCTTCTTTCGTAAAACATTTATCCTCTTCTAAAGAACATTATTAGTTCGAAGGGGTTCTCATTATTAACTTATCCAATATTTCTTTGTAGTAAATATAATCTAGTCCAACCTCTTTGTTTTACAGATGAGGAGGCTCACAAAGGTAAAATAGTTTACTAAAACGTTTCTTATCTGAGCCCTGGCCATATCACCAGATAAATGAGGTATCCCTTATAAGACAGTGGTTCCCAAAGCATTGTGCTTGCACTAGCAGCAGCAGCATCACCTGGCACTTGTTAGGAATACAAATTTTGGGGCCCCACCCCAGACCTGTCAATTCAGAAACTGACAGATGAAAGGGAAGCAATCTGTGTTGGTGGCACAATGTGGGCTCACTGCACCTCCGCCTCCAGTGTTCAAGCAATTCTCCTGCCTTGGCCTCCCGAGTAGCTAGAACTACAAGTGTGCACCACCACACCCGGGTAATTTTTGTATTTTTAGTAGAGATGGGGTTTCACCATATTTGCTGGGCTGGTCTCGCAATCTGTGTTTTAATAAGCCCTCCAGATGATTATGATGTCCATTAAAGTTTGAGAACCTCACTCTGACAAATGCTATCAATAATTTAAAGTTAATATATTTAATATAATTAACGAAAACAAAAAATTTTAACAGTGTTCTATGTACTAAATTTTAGTGATGATAAACAACTTGTGAGTTATATACAGATAGATTGTCCTTAGGCAATCAAAGGTGAACAAATTGTTCTCACCCATGCCTAATGCGCCCCTCCCAATATCTCATTCTACTTTGGCCAAAAATACCTGTTTATTGTTCAGTTTCACTCAGAAGATAATTTCTATTTGATTTTCTTTCTTCTACAATTTAACTAAATTCCAGATCAAATTAACTTTTCTTATTAGGGAAAATATTTCCCTAAGTATTAAAATATTTGTTAAAAATATTTTAACAAATTTCTGTTATATAAATAATTGGATACATATAATTTAGCTGGATCTCATGGTTTTTGAGATTCCTGTCACAGAGATAAAAATCCCTACTCGAAATCACTGAGAATGATAGTTCTCTGCCTTAGCTGCATCATTTAAAGCTGCTCTTTCTAACTAAAGAGTTTAGGAAAATACTGATGTTTGGATCCCTTTCATATGCCACCAAAAGGCTCTAATTTGTAATGGGAAGCATCCAGGACATCAGAATTTTTGAAAGTTCTCCAGGTTAGTCTAATATGAACTCAAAGCTGATGTGAAAGTTGAACGTGAACATTGCTGGTACTAAGATGAAGTCACTCCTGTCAGACCTGGAACAGGTACAGCTGGGAGGTCATGAAAGAAGCGGACTCATCTGTGTTTGAGATAAGAATTAACAAAAAGGCTTTTCTGAAGTCCACAAAAAGTTTCTATACATCCTATATGTGTTTCACATCTTACCTTAACTGCTTTTTCTGTATGTCCACATATATTTTTTCAACAAGGTTTATCTAAGAAATTTTTCAAGACAACAGTATTACAGATTAGATGCTCTCACAAGAACACTTGCCTAGCAACGGGTATGTTTACCAACTTGCTGACACCAGCTCTGGAAATGAGCTTCTGTGACCAACATACCTTTATTTGGAGCAGTTTATGAGGACTCCTTTTTGCCTTTAAAAATTTCTCATTACCTCAGATTATCTAGATACAACTATGATTTTTTCACAATCTGTGTATCCTGGATTACAATCCTCTGTCATTTATTCTCAAGTAAAATCATTTTTTGGCAGAGCCTCTCTCTTTCTGTTTTTATTTTAGGTTGACATTGAGAACAACTGGCATAGAATAATCTTTAATTTGGCATCCAGAGTTGTATTTAAAACAGCAAAAATCAACTTGCACCACCATCTTTACAACAAACTTACTATGTAAATATATCTGGTTTCAGTCTACTGAATTGGCTTACTGACTTTACCATTTCCATGGGAAAAGAAGAAAACTATGTTCAGAAGGATAGAAAATTGAGTGTTTGGAGGGCAATAATGAAGGGCAAGAAATTCTACCACTATGAACATAAATTAATTGCCTCAAATATATTATCCCAATCCTTCCCCAAGTTCAAAGCTGCCATATTGAAGTACAGCTTTTATAGATAAGAAGTTCATAAACCTCTGCCTCAGTCAACAATGGCATTTTGGGATTCTATGCAAGGTTTATTTGCTTGGCTAGACAGTTTCTTACAGTCACATTATGGTCCTTTAATGAAAATGCTGTTCTTGGCATATCAAACCCCAGTGGCAACTATTTGAGTAGATTTCTAATAGAATGTTAATATATTCTGACTTAGTACCCTTTGGGAAAAATATCAACATCTATGTCAGAAGTGTAAAATTAGTACTTTCAGATATGTATGATGTACTATATTCAACAAGAAAACAAAAAAGGAAAGGAAAAGTACAGAAAGACCAAAAAAAGCCATTAAAAAAAAATGGGGAGATACCATTTAAAATGTAACTTCTGACCGGGCGCGGTGGCTCACGTCTGTAATCCCAGCACTTTGGGAGGCTGAGGCGGGCGGATCATGGGGTCAAGAGATGGAGATCATCCTGGCCAACACGGTGAAACCCTGTCTCTACTAAAAATCCAAAAATTAGCCTGGCGTGGTGGCGGGCGCCTGTAGTCCCAGCTATTTGGGAGGCTGAGGCAGAACTGCTTGAACCCGGGAGGGCGGAGCTTTCAGTGAGCCTAGATCGCGCCACTGCACTCCGTCCTGGCGACAGAGCCAGACTCCGTCTCAAAAAAAAAAAAAAAAAAAAGAGAGAGAGAGAGAAAGAAAAAGAAACAAAACTAGAATGTTTAGCAACACTAGGCAGCAAATCGTCATAATACAGGAGAATGAAAGCCAGAAGCTAGGTCTCGAATGCTCACTCCTTTTAGGGCACACTCTCAAGTTTGCCACGGTTCCCATGAAGGCTGTTCACACATTTGTTAACTACCTGTCCCTTGTTACTGATGGGGTGCAAGACATACTACCTCAAAATATGTCACCTTGGCAATTGAATATTTTAAGAAATTTGAGAAAACATTAGCAACAGGAATGTCACCACCGCTCCTTGTGCCCTTCTTCCCTGAACGAGGTCATAAAACATAATAAGGGCATCCTGACTTTCTCCTGAAGCTGATCATAAAACTTTCGTGTTAGGAGTGCCTTCTCTATATCTGGAAGAAAGGTACATCCTTATGTCTCAAGACAAGAACACAGAGAAGAATCAGAACACACAGGTATTGCCAATCGGGATCTCCCACTCCCCATTGGTTTACTTACATTAGATCACACCCTCTATGATCTATCGTGTTTCTCCACAACTATCCACTGTTCCTTAAACCTACCATAAAAAACTCTTAGTTTTAACTATGTTGTGGGCTTTTCCTTTCCTCATGAAGACTTCCATGACATGCAAAACTAAATTGAATACATTTGTATGCATTTCTCTTGTTATTTTGTCTTTTATTATAGGGCTTTCAGCCATAAACATAAAATGAGTAGAAAAAAGATATTTTCCTCCCATAGATTAGCCTATGCTTCCGTGGGCCTCAGGTTTCACTGATGAGAGCATTAATGCTATGTGGAAGAATGAGTACAGAATGGGGAAAATCTAAAGTTAATTTTATTGGGCTATGGTAAAGATTTCTCCCTGTGAAGTCAACATGATAACCTTGACTTTGTTAAATGCCTTTTCTACTAAGTGATCTGAGTTCCATGAAAAAAACCAACCTTAAATAAATAGTACCCAGTTCAAATGCTCTTTAACAGTAAGTAGAGGAAGGGCAAGAAAAGAAAGAAAATAAAAAAGGGAAACATGTAAAGAAAGAATATTTTAATTAAAAGAAAAACTTGCCTGTATGTATAGATGGTTAATAAATCCCAAATGTCAATATGCATTTTAAATTATAATTCAGAAAGGACTAAATAAATCAGTTGATATATGTACATGCTGTGAAAGTTGTCACAATCAAAATGTAGTCACTAATGTTAAAAATAAAATAAAGAAAACTCTGACAAATAGAGCTGGAGAAGGCCAAAGGCCATGAACAGAAGGTTTTTTCCTTGTATTTTCAATAATAAAAACTATCACAAAAGACTGTAAAAGCGACAACCTTTTGGCACAATGCCATTACACTTTTAATGCCATTGTAATAACATTACAATGGCATAAAGGCCATCACAGCCTTATACAAAAAATACTCTGCAAGGACATCTGCCCGGCAACTGCTTGTCTAACAGACTGGCATCACCTTTGTTATTCATCTTTGTAGCCAAAAATAGTTATTTCAAAACAATTATGTCATTCTCTTCATTTTTTTTCTTTAAAAATCTTTTAACTTCCTTTACCTCTCTGAATACGCACATAGTTTACTCCAACACAGATATTCCCATTGCAATGCTTATACCCCAATAAACATCTTTTTCTTTTATAGTGCTTGTCTGTTATTCACATTGATACATATGGTGTCAGAAATGGGGACTGGAAAGGAGCACTCCTGCAAGGTATTTGTGATTTTTGGAACCCGTGTGCAGTAGTCACTGGGGTTGAGTTCTTCCCTTCTATGGCCTGCCTTTTCTGCCCTGGTGAGTCTTCTCTCTCATGGCACCTCTCTCTTTGTGGTAGAAGACTTTCAACATTGTTTGGGGTCTGATTTAGATAAGGATACCTTAATAAAATGATAAAAGACTTTTTGTCTTATTTGGTAAGTTTTTTTTTTTTGTTTTTTTTGTTTGTTTGTTTGTTTGTTTGCTTGTTTTTGCTTTTGTTTGTCCTGGTATAAAGATATATGTCTTTCTGGATTAAGTATTCTGATTTCTTCAGAATTTACATTTTGTCTGTGAGGCATGTCTTTTCTGATAAATTACTTTTGGTTGGTCTGCATGCCTAGTTGAATATTTTGTTTGATCTGCATGCCTGATTTAAAATTTCAGTGAATACTCATCTTAGTATCTTTGACTTTGTTTGACCCTTTCCCCTTGCTTGTTTCTGAAAATCTTTCCAGAGCAAAAATAAACATTCTAAGTGGCGGTTGCAAGATGGCTAACTAAAAGCCACTGGGGTTTGCCACCATGTAAAATATCAGTCTAAACTCCTGACATGTCTCTATAGAATTTATAAAATTTTCTTTGTTTCTGAGAGATTGATAAAAATCATATTGGGATTCCCAAACATTAAGGCATACCAAGATTTCTAGGACTCTAGCTGTCTACATAGTATGGGCCATTCTTCCGCGTATTTTTAAACTGATGGGTAAAATTACATCATGGAAAATTCAGAGCTAAAACGATCATTATTCCAAAAACCCATAACTCTAAGTAAACATGTATAGGCTTCTATGTTCTCTGCTATATACATTTTTTTTCTGCCTACTTTGAATCTACTGACTTTTCCACTGACATTCAGCTAGAACTCATTGCTTATGGCATTCCAGTCAAAATGTAAAAAAAAAAAAGAAGAAAAAAAAAAAGAAAAAAGTTTTTATGAGATTTCAAAATAATGGCTTTATAAATTGCAATAGCTCTATGGTTCAAAAATTAGTAATCTAAAAGGTAAAGAATCAAATAAATGTTTATAGAAATTAGGCATACAGATCAAACAGGTCAAAATCCTGACCTCAGAGCAATAATATATCTCTGACATAAAAATTTTGTATTTTCTACCATGCAGAGGCCAAAAAGAAAAAGCCCGTCTGCCCCTAGTCTTCCAAGAATATGGTAAAATTATTCTCTGCCTGAATTTGGTAGTCTAGCAAACCAAGGTAACAAACATAAAATACATTCATTACTAGTTCAAGGCTACTAGGCAATGTTGTTTTTCTTATACAATTCAGGAAAAAAAATCAAAATAAAATAAAATAAAAAACTAGTTAAAATGTAAACATTGAAAGAGGAAAGAAGGTGAAAGAGTATTTTTTTGTTTTTGCTTTTTTTTTTTTTTTTAAATTAAACTGTCATTTTACCCAAAATTTTGGCCCATAGCCATAATTAAACTACCTATCAGGGCATGTACAGTTTAGTCTTGTGAACAGGTCCTGATTGTAACAAAAACATTATTTTGGTTCAACTGTCTTTCATAAACCAGTGTGATTTTATTACTACTTCATGACTAAAATTCTAGAATGAAAGCTGTAAGGTCTTTATTTGTGTATGTACACATGTGTTTAGGTATAGTTATGCATATATACATGTAATATATCTTGTGTCTACAAAATAAATTCTGGCATAGTCAGCCAGAAATCCCTTAAGGAATTCTATTCCTATTGGCTTAGATAAATGGACTGCCATCTAAAATATAAAATAGTAATTAACTGAAATGATTTCCAGGTAATGTGACGTAAGTAAATTTTTAGTAAAGAAGCTGGCTTTAAAATCATTAGCAAATTAAAAAAAGAAATATCTTCAAAATTATCAGTATTTTTGACAGTTTCATACTTGTCTCAGATAGATATTTTAAGGTGTCAGGATTTGACACAAAAGTTAAAAAACTTTTATAAAACCCAGCCTAAAATGGAATGACCTTTGTTCGTGTAATGTTTGATAAGACTAAGTTAATATTGATGGTTTAATGAAAGTGACTGTATCTTCTGAGTTAACAATAAAATATCTATATATTTGAGGTTTTTACTTAGGTAAACACCTGGTATTCATAGGTTATGATGACTATTTTTGCCTAATATCTGTTTTAATAAGTAATCTAGGTAAACTGTTTTAAAAAAGTTAATAAAGTGGGTGATACAGTTTGGCTCTGTGTCCGTAGCCAAACCTTATCTTGAATTGCATTCCCCACGTGTTGAGGGAGGGACTTGGTGAGAGGTGACCGGATCATGGGGGCAGTTTCCCATGCTGTTATGGCAATAGTGAGTAAGTTCCCATAAGAGCTGATGGTTTTAAAGCATGGCGCTTGCTTGCTCTTTCTCTCTCCTGCTGCCATGTAAGGTGTGCCTTGCTTCCCCTTTGCCTTCCACCATGATTTTAAGTTTCATGAGGCCTCCCCAGCCATGTATAATTGTGAGTCAATTAAACCTTTTTTCACTATAAATTACCCAGTCTCAGATAGTATTTTTATAGCAGTGTGAAAACAGACTAATACATTAGGTAAATGTAGATGGGATAGACTTCTATAAATAAACTTATGTAATTTAAAATCTTAAAGTTATGTTAAATTATAGATACTCATTAAAGATGAGTCATTTTAAATAAGATAAAAAATAAACAAATTGCTGAACATAAATATAAATTTGTTCTTGGCTTCTTAAATTTTATAGAAAAGCTAAATATATTTGTATCTATTATTATACACAAATATTATGTTATGAGAAACATGTTTCTAAATGTTATAAAATAATTTCCATCTAAAAATACTGATATTTGGGCCAGGTGCAATGGCTCATGCCTGTAATCTCAGCACTTTGAGAGGCCAAGGCAGGTGGGTCCCCTGAGGCTAGGAGTTCAAGATCAGCTCAGCCAACATGGTGAAACCCCGTCTCCACAAAAAACACAAAAAAAAATTAGCTGGGCATGGTGGCAGGCACCTGTAAGCCCAACAGAGTGAGACTCCATCTCAAAAAAAACAAACAAACAAGCAAAAACCTGATATTTGATCTTAAAACCACTTGCTAAAAATTGAAGTTACTAATAGTTAAAAATCTAATTAATATATATATAATTCACTGCATAAAGTGTGCCTAAAAGTAACTTTTTTTCTTTTACTAAGAGAAAAATATAAGAAAGGCACGAATATGTGTTGTTTATTGAGGAAAAGTAATTTTGTGTGATTTAAATATTATTTAAATGTTTTTTCAAAAATACAGATTTAGGATGTAATCAGAAACAAGAAAGAAAGGAAGGAAAGGAACTAGTAAGTAGGAGAGAGAGATGTGAAGAAAATTGTGGATATGAAAGTACATTTTTGGTAAGAAAGGTGAAAAATAAAAGAGAACAGTTTCATGTGAGAAATAATTTTATTTGGCAAACTTTTGTCCTGAAGTACAGTGACTGGCTACTTAAAAAAGAGGAAGTAAAGGACAAAGCAGAAAGTCCAAATACGTCATGAATGGTCTGAGTAAGTCATGGTAAAGTTTATAAAGGAGAAATTTATGAAAGAAATGTTGTGTGTAATCAAGGTGGCTATAATTAGGATTATTCATAAGTCTTTCTAAAGATTGATCCTGGATATTAAAAATACATTAATATAAAACTAAAGTGTGGTTTCCTATGTTAGAAAAACAAGGTTTTCTTAAATTATTGTTTTGCTCTTAATAAAATGTAAAAGGTTAAGGTTTTAATTCTGATATTTAATTTTTTAACAGCCATCTTTTAAACTACAAGGAGTTTCTATTTTTGCAACACTTCTTCCTGAGACCTATTTAATTTCCCTAGTTTCAGTTGGAAATGCTGTCTTTTTCATTGAGAATGGTACTTTCATTTCTTGAGGTGAAATTCTTCTTGAAGCTTATCAGATTTCTATCTCATAAGTTCAGTTTTTGCTGTATCTTGCTGCACATGGTTTGCAAATCATACATCATTGCCTTTTGTTCTTTCTTTTCTTCAGACAGTATATCTTTTTGCTTGGTGGTGCTGACAACTCGCTTCTTCAATCTTTTCTTCAGTTCTGTTACATTTCATTTTCTCTGCTTCTACCTTTGCTGATATGGCCTGATGCTGAAATATTTATCTTGAAGTTCTAAAGAAGGAATTCTTCCTCCAGTATAACTTCTTTCTCTATTCTTGTCTTTTCAAAAATTTGACTGAACTTTCTCCGTAAACAGGGAACTTCCCATGCTTTTAGTAAAAGCCATGTATTACCCTGCTCAAGGTACTAGTTTTCTTTTTACATTCTTCTATAATATAGTTCAAACTCATAAGTCTGGACACCCTCTTACTGTGTCTCATTAAACTCAAGTGCCCTTTTCCTCAGATTCAACCTCCAGGTTTTCTAAATGGGCTTCCCATAACAAGAAACAATCTCATTATAGGAGGTTTTTCTTTACCTTTTTGGTTCAATCCATATAAATTTCTGTATTGCTTTTGAAGTTTTTAAAGTATTTTTCATTTGAAAGAATATTGTTTTACACTGACCTGTGGATCTGTTTTAATCAATTGTTTTGATAATTTTGTCATTTTTGATGGGCTTCCCCCAAATCAAAATTCTAAATTAAGTCTTTTTGACCAAGAATTAATTTTGGGATTTCCCAGTGGGCCCCTGGAGAGCATCAGAAAGTGTACCTCTCATCTTGTAGAGATGTTAAATAATTAGACTTATTTTGTGAGTTCTATTTGAAGCATTGCCAAATGATAAGTGACACTATCTTTCAGTGACATTTATGGGTATATTATTACTAAAAATGTTTAAAAATTTATAAAAACCAAATATGTTTCAGTCATAATTTTTGTTATATTAAATCTTTTCTAAACTTATATTTGTATGGATATGTTATTAATGTGAGTGTTCTAAAGATTATATGAAATTTATAAAAGTCTGATGGTCCTGATGTGACAATGTTATCATGATTATGGTCATCATAAAATGCTATATGTAATAGAAATAACTGAATTTCCTTGTCAGTTGGGAATTTTCATAAAACCTTTGACTATGGCTATTGAAAGATTTTATTATCTACTGTTTTGAATTCTTCTCCAAAAGTATTTGCAATCAGTTACAGCCCAAACTTACTTTTTATGAAAAGGATTTCTGCATGTATTCTTAAACACAAATTTCTGATAACCCTAAGGTTAATGAACTAAAAAAAATTGCCAGAACTCTAATAAATAAACTAAAGGGTTCATGAAACTACTAATCAAGATCAATTAAAACAAAACAATAACATGAAATTAAGTAATTGATGAAAGTTCCATTTTATGGCTTTTATTTAAAACATTGTTCATTCTTTACTTAAATACTTTGTTTTCCAGATTTAAGAAAACTTTGTCACATATGCTAATCCATAGTTTACAATAATTTGGTAAAGTATACTTTTGTGAACAAATATGGAAGCATTTGCTTTTTCTACCTATTTTATTCCTCCAAAATTCAGAAACTATTCATGAGTATTCCTATTTTTTATGACAGTGTGATCAGTTACATAATTTTAGTAAAAGTATGCTCTCTATTTATAATCAGGATACAATTGGAAGCACTGGTTATATTACCAAGACTTTGACTGAAATTGAATATTTAAAATGTGCATAAAATGCCTTATTCCAAGAGTCCCTAGCCTTACCATGAGTGAGTGAGTACAAATTGTCACTTCCTGGCAGGCTTAAGTACTTTAAGATTGTAAGTAAAATCCAAAGTCTGCCTTGGTTTGGCTTCCTAGCCTCAAGAGGTTTTAAAATCTGAAATTCCTATATAAAGACAGAAAAAGTTCTATTCCTAAAGAAAAAAATTATGATATACCTGCTATTGGATTGTAGCCCTGTGCATTGTTTTCAAGTTCTCATTATCTACCTGTAGTTTGGGCTAGACCCTGAACTCTCCTAATTTCCTATAACATTTGGCTACAACTCTGCAACTAAAAATAAACACTACTGTGTTCCTAAAGTTCGATAAGCTGAAACCAGATAAATTTTAAAGAACAACCCTCATGACTGATATATGGGCCATACAAAAAATAGTTCACCAAACCACTCAATGTCATGAACAAAGACATTCACAGTGACCCAGGAGAAGCTGACATTTTCATGATGTAGGAAGCTTTTTTTCAAGATATCAGAATATAATTTCCTATCAAAACAAGAATCTTACCCATCTTAATGCCAATCTTTTCCCTTGGTAGTATAATGATATAATTGAAATTTCACAATCAATAGCTTTTGCTGGTAACTTAACAGAACCTAGCCTGAAAATTCCTTTAATATCTTCTGGCTAAGAAAAGGTCTGTGCTATTGTTAACACTACATGCTGAACCTGGAAAAATTAGTCTTCAGAAGTTAAGAGCCATATACACACACACACACACACACAAAAATAATAATAATAATAATAATAATAAAGCCTACATGGTTACAACAGATCCCACCTAAGTTCCTGTGATCATTTGACTTTTTCAATTATTTGCCTTTAAGCCTAGGTCCATGGCTCAAAACCGTTACTCGAACTGAAGTTATCATATTATTATTAATTTTACTTTATATTTCTCCTTTTTTAAACTTTGTAACTATTACTTGTTAATTTTTTTTGCAGAAGTACAACTACTAACAAAATTATGATGGCCCAAAATAGTTGATGACAAATGACTATGAAACAGATAAAATTTAACTTAATAATGGATTCTAGGTAGACTTTGACTGAGAGTCATTCTCGTCTTGTTCAAGTTCATTTCTTGTTCAAGTGTGGTTAAAAGGGTTCTGATATTGATTCCTAGTCACCAATCACTCTTCCCAAATGTGAGATGAGACCAACAACCAGGACAGGACCATTTCAGCACCAAGGGATATCAAAACCTAACTACAAGATGATTGATCAGTGAAACATTCAAAGAAAGATTTTAATCAAAAGGGGAAATGTGAAAGTTGTCAGAATCAAAAGGAGATCATAAATGTTAAAACCCAGAAAAACAGCTGAGAAATGGCATGAAGAGAGGGTTCTCATGCTTGTATGATTGATAAACAAAAGTATCACAAAAGACTCTGCAAAAACTGCAACCCTGCACAAAGGCCGTTGCAACCTTATACAAAAGCTACTTCTGTAAGAACATCTTCCGAACAACTACCTGTCCCACCTTAGACTGGTGTCACCCTTTTTACTGATCTTTTTAACCAAGGATAATTATTTCAAAACAACTAATTCTCCTTATTTTGTTTTCCTTTAAAAACTTTGGTCTTCCTTTTCTTCCCTGAATACAAACAAAGTTTACTATGACATGCATATTTCCATTGCAATGGTAAAAAATATTTGGGAACATTTATTTCCAAATAAATAAAGATCTCTCTCTCTGTTATTTAGGGTGACAATGTGCTTAGATAGTAGCAATTATTTCCTCATATTATCATATTTTCTTTGTTCTTGCCTAGATATCAGGTGATTGACATTTTCCAGTGGCTTTGTTTCGTGTATTTTGTCTTTACAAATGCTCTGATGTGGTTGACTACAATTTTTGAAATATAATTTTGTTAACAATACAAAATCTGTCAGATATAAAAATCTAATCATTCTAATCTTGTTTTGATGAGTCTACAATTCACTGACTACATTTTCTTTAACTGACCTTCTTTGATCACTTCATGTATTATTCTCCTCCTCCCCAATTTGAATTAAAAAATTCTTCATATAGTTACATGAATGTCAGTTAATCTTCAAGTATAGAAAGATTAAAAAAAAAATCTCCCTGTCTTTTTTTCTCTCTCTCTCAAATGTACCAAAAAAAAAAAATTTTCTGAGATATATTTTGAAGCCATAGCTTTCACATCTTTTCATTGTTTCTTTCAACATTAATAGCCAAAGACCAAAATTAATAATATTCTAGATATTTAGAATTTATATTTATATGATGTCAGTGTTACTCTATCGTCTTTTTTATTTTTTATTTTGAACTGGGGATCCAAAATCAAAAGAAAGCCATTTGTTTATTCTAGTTAGTACCAGAGCATCTTCGCTCCATCAGAGAATAATTGGCAACCAAAATTGAAGCATTCTCAATTAAGATTATAGTGATAGATTGTCATAGCTTTTCTAGTTAGATAAAGAAAGTACAGGGCTTCAGAATTTCCAGAAAATTATGAATACACACATTGATGCACATTTATTTAGATCTCTAAGGACCTGAGCACATATTCATCTGTATACAAACGCATTTAGTTTGGGGACTTTCATCCTCAGCACTACTGACATTTCAAGCCAAATAATTCTCTTCTGTGCAAAGTAGGCTGTTTAGCAGTATCTCTTTAACTTTACCTTCACCTTTACCTACTAGATGCCATTAACACTCTTTATGACAATCTAGAATGTTTCCAGTCTTTGTCCAGTGTCCCTTGGAGACAGAAGTGATCCTTTGTTTAGAACCATTGATATTGTCCTTTCTAAATAAATAAGACTTCTCATCTCTAAGAAATAGATTTTGTACATAAACTTTAAACTAAACTTGAAAGAATATTGATATCTAGTAATATTATTTGAACTAGATTGTAAATCCGTATAATCTGTAAATATTTATGGAGCACCAACTGCATGCAAATTATATTCTTTTTTTGTACTATTTAAATTCAATGTAAGACACAGGGTCAAACGGGTAATGCCTTAAACAGACATGACATCATTTTAGGGAATTAGAAAGTTAATTGTGAACTACAAAATATTTACCACACTGAATGTAATTTGTCACTGTTTTTAAACTGCTCAACATATAAAAATTAAAGGCTTATTTTGGCTTAAATTTTCTATATTCCAAATATGAAGTTTCATGATAATGTTAGATATTTTATTTACTTTTATGTATAATTTGCATTCTGGTTTGTCTTATTAATACTGCTATACCTGAGAAATGCATACAAGTAATACACATTTTGATAGAGTTGAAAAAATTCCAAGATTAAATTTTCCTCTTGTAAGCTCTTCAAAGGAGGAGAAGTTGGTAGTGAGAGTGTTAAATTTTACCTGAGCACCATACTTCTAAAATACAGAGAAGGTTACTGTATTAATCTGTTTTCACACTGCTGATTAAGACATACCCAAGACGGGTCAATTTACAAAAGAAAGAAGTTTAATAGACTCACAGTTCCACATGGCTGGGGAGGCCTCACAATCATAGCAGAAGCAGAAAGTCATGTCTCACATGGTGGCAGACAAGGGAAGAATGAATTAAGCAAAAGAAGCTTCCCCTTATAAAACCGTCAGTTCTCATAAGACTTATTTACCACCATGAGAACCGTATGGGGGAAACCACTCCCATGATTCAATTATCTCCCCCTGGGTCCCTCCCACAACATGAAGGAATTATGGGAGCTACAATTCAGGATGAGATTTGGAGGGAACACAGCCAATCCATAGCAGTTACAAAATCCTCCCAACAATTTGTGTTCAGAAAAACTGTAAATGACCACTTTATAAGGCCTACCTCCACCATTCCTCAATTATTACCTTGTTTTGTAAGTGCCTAGTGATCTCCTTCCTCTTTGAGACATTTTTTATCAATTAAAGTTCTTCTGATTTCATAGCCAGAATAAAATTATATCCTTAATTGTCTTGTGCATTTTGTCTTTCAAAGTGGCTTTTTAAAATTATTTTGTGTTTATTTGTTTGCATGGTTTTTATTTTTGTTTTCATTTATTTGTATTCAGATATAGGAGAGTGGAGAAGTCAAGTAATCTCAGGAGATCCTGGCAGTCTCACAAATTATGCTTCAGCCATAAGTAGTCTCTTATCATTTAACAAGAACCCCAGATTATTCATATCCACATTCGAATTTGACTCGCATCATCCTTCTGGTAACCTATAGGCTGTTGCATTTTCTTGTGTCTTTTCATACTTCTACCTATAGTTAGCAAATGTCTCCTGTTAGAGTAATTTTAAAGATGAGTCTCATCATTTCATTAAGATATCAGGTTCTTTCATACTAGCTTTTGTATATGTTTCTTGGCCTAAAATGACCCACTCTCCTATCAAAATCCTACTCATTTATTGTAATCTGTCATTATATATGCCTGTCTCCACTAGAGCAAATATAGGGTAGAAGCTGAGACTCTTCCATTTTGTTTTGTTTTTTCACCTTAACAGTAGCACTCAGGAAAATTGTATGCAGTCCATATATATTGGTAATTACATGAACTGAATAAAGAAGATATAAAATAATAGAACTATTCATTTATTTATTGAAAAATAATTATGAAGGACTTACAGAGTAAACACTGTTTCTGGTGACAGGATTTCAAGATATACAAGTTCCTTGCACACAATTAGTGATCTCAGATCATGATATGTACTTTGAAGTAATATCAACTATAAAGTTGAAAATTAGAAAGTATCTGGTTTGCAAAACAGGTAGCCCCTCACAGGACAGGTTATTTGAGCTGATGCAAGACAAGGGAAGGGCCTGACCTGTATATATTGATCAGCTAGCAACAACGTGTTCTAAGCAGAAACAGGAAAAGCTTTGGAGTGTTCAACTGACATAATGTGGCTAGATTCTGCAAGCAATGGGAGGAGTAATATGAATGAAGAATGGAGAGGGAGATTTAAATTTTAAAATATCACTATTACTGCTCTGAGGAGGAGGAGAAATGAGTAGCAAGAGCCTGAATCAGTAGATCTGAAAATATAAAATGGTATTCCAAAAAAAAAAAAAAAAAAAAGAAAGAAAGAAAGAAATTCACTGAATAAAGCTAATAGCAGGTGAAGTTATAAGAAAATGTCATACTTGAAGACGGCCGAATAGGAACAGCTCCAGTCTCCAACTCCCAGCGCGAGCAACACAGAAGACCGGTGATTTCGGCATTTTCAACTGAGGTACTGGGTTCATCTCACTGGGGAGTGCCGGACGATCGGTGCTGGTCAGCTGCTGCAGCCCAACCAGCGAGAGCTGAAGCAGGGCGAGGCATTGCCTCACCTGGGAAGCGCAAGGGGGAAGGGAATCCCTTTTCCTAGCCAGGGGAACTGAGACACACAACACCTGGAAAATTGGGTAACTCCCACCCCAATACTGCGCTTTAAGCAAACAGGCACACCAGGAGATCATATCCCACACCTGGCCGGGAGGGTCCCACGCCCACGGAGCCTCCCTCATTGCTAGCACAGCAGTCTGTGATCTACCGGCAAGGCAGCAGCGAAGCTGGGGGAGGGGCGCCCGCCATTGCTGAGGCTTAAGTAGGTAAACAAAGCTGCTGGGAAGCTCGAACTGGGTGGAGCTCACAGCAGCTCAAGGAAACCTGCCTGTCTCTGTAGACTCCACCTCTGGGGACAGGACACAGTAAACAATAAACGCAGCAGAAGCCTCTGCAGACGCAAATGACTCTGTCTGACAGCTTTGAAGAGAGCAGTGGATCTCCCAACACGGAGGTTGAGATCTGAGAAGGGACAGACTCCCTGCTCAAGTGGGTCCCTGACCCCTGAGTAGCCTAACTGGGAGACATCCCCCACTAGGGGCAGTCTGACACCCCACACCTCACAGGGTGGAGTACACCCCTGAGAGGAAGCTTCCAAAGCAAGAATCAGACAGGTACACTCGCTGTTCAGAAATATTCTATCTTCTGCAGCCTCTGCTGCTGATACCCAGGCAAACAGGGTCTGGAGTGGACCTCAAGCAATCTCCAGCAGACCTACAGCTGAGGGTCCTGACTGTTAGAAGGAAAACTATCAAACAGGAAGGACACCTACACCAAAACCCCATCAGTACATCACCATCATCAAAGACCAGAGGCAGATAAAACCACAAAGATGGGGAAAAAGCAGGGCAGAAAAGCTGGAAATTCGAAAAATAAGAGTGCATCTCCCCCGGCAAAGGAGCGCAGCTCATCGCCAGCAACGGATCAAAGCTGGACGGAGAATGACTTTGACGAGATGAGAGAAGAAGGCTTCAGTCCATCAAATATCTCAGAGCTAAAGGAGGAATTATGTACCCAGCGCAAAGAAACTAAAAATCTTGAAAAAAAAGTGGAAGAATTGATGGCTAGAGTAATTAATGCAGAGAAGGTCATAAACGAAATGAAAGAGATGAAAACCATGACACGAGAAATACGTGACAAATGCACAAGCTTCAGTAACCGACTCGATCAACTGGAAGAAAGAGTATCAGCGATTGAGGATCAAATGAATGAAATGAAACGAGAGGAGAAACCAAAAGAAAAAAGAAGAAAAAGAAATGAACAAAGCCTGCAAGAAGTATGGGATTATGTAAAAAGACCAAATCTACGTCTGATTGGGGTGCCTGAAAGTGAGGGGGAAAATGGAACCAAGTTGGAAAACACTCTTCAGGATATCATCCAGGAGAACTTCCCCAACCTAGTAGGGCAGGCCAACATTCAAATCCAGGAAATACAGAGAACGCCACAAAGATACTCCTCGAGAAGAGCAACTCCAAGCACATAATTGCCAGATTCACCAAAGTTGAAATGAAGGAAAAAATCTTAAGGGCAGCCAGAGAGAAAGGTCGGGTTACCCACAAAGGGAAGCCCATCAGACTAACAGCAGATCTCTCGGCAGAAACTCTACAAGCCAGAAGAGAGTGGGGGCCAATATTCAACATTCTTAAAGAAAAGAATTTTAAACCCAGAATTTCATATCCAGCCAAACTAAGTTTCATAAGTGAAGGAGAAATAAAATCCTTTACAGATAAGCAAATGCTTAGAGATTTTGTCACTACTAGGCCTGCCTTACAAGAGACCCTGAAGGAAGCACTAAACATGGAAAGGAACAACCGGTACCAGCCATTGCAAAAACATGCCAAAATGTAAAGACCATCGAGGCTAGGAAGAAACTGCATCACCTAACGAGCAAAATAACCAGTTACTATCATAATGGCAGGATCAAGTTCACACATAACAATCTTAACCTTAAATGTAAATGGACTAAATGCCCCAATTAAAAGACACAGACTGGCAAACTGGATAAAGAATCAAGACCCATCAGTCTGCTGTATTCAGGAGACCCATCTCACACGCAGAGACATACATAGGCTCAAAATAAAGGGATGGAGGAAGATTTACCAAGCAAATGGAGAACAAAAAAAAGCGGGAGTTGCAATCCTAGTCTCTGATAAAACAGACTTTAAACCATCAAAGATCAAAAGAGACAAAGAAGACCATTACATAATGGTAAAGGGATCAATTCAACAGGAAGAGCTAACTATCCTAAATATATATGCACCCAATACAGGAGCACCCAGATTCATAAAGCAAGTCCTTAGAGACTGACAAAGAGACTTAGACTCCCATACAATAATAATGGGAGACTTCAACACTCCACTGTCAACATTAGACAGATCAACGAGACAGAAAGTTAACAAGGATATCCAGGAATTGAACTCATCTCTGCAGCAAGCAGACCTAATAGACATCTATAGAACTCTCCACCCCAAATCAACAGAATATACATTCTTCTCAGCACCACATCGTACTTACTCCAAAATTGACCATATAATTGGAAGTAAAGCACTCCTCAGCAAATGTACAAGAACAGAAATTATAACAAACTGTCTCTCAGACCACAGTGCAATCAAACTAGAACTCAGGACTAAGAAACTCAATCAAAACCGCTCAACTACATGGAAACTGAACAACCTGCTCCTGAATGACTACTGGGTACATAACGAAATGAAGGCAGAAATAAAGATGTTCTTTGAAACCAATGAGAACAAAGATACAACATACCAGAATCTCTGGGACACATTTAAAGCAGTGTGTAGAGGGAAATTTATAGCATTAAATGACCACAAGAGAAAGCAGGAAAGATCTAAAATTGACACCCTAACATCGCAATTAAAAGAACTAGAGAAGCAAGAGCAAACACATTCGAAAGCTAGCAGAAGGCAAGAAATAACTAAGATCAGAGCAGAACTGAAGGAGATAGAGACACAAAAAATCCTCCAAAAAATCAATGAATCCAGGAGTTGGTTTTTTGAAAAGATCAACAAAATTGACAGACCACTAGCAAGACTAATAAAGAAGAAAAGAGAGAAGAATCAAATCGATGCAATTAAAAATGATAAAGGGGATATCACCACCGACCCCACAGAAATACAAACTACCATCAGAGAAAACTATAAACACCTCTACGCAAATAAACTGGAAAATCTAGAAGAAATGGATAATTTCCTGGACACTTACACTCTTCCAAGACTAAACCAGGAAGAAGTTGAATCCCTGAATAGACCAA
Source organism: Papio anubis (assembly GCF_008728515.1). NCBI lineage: Eukaryota > Metazoa > Chordata > Mammalia > Primates > Cercopithecidae > Papio > Papio anubis. Next base: position 126,224,623 of record NC_044977.1, read on the forward strand.
CAGCAGGCTCTGAAATTGAGGCAATAATTAATAGCCTACCAACCAAAAAAAGTCCAGAACCAGATGGATTCACAGCTGAATTCTACCAGAGGTACAAGGAGGAGTTGGTACCATTCCTTCTGAAACTATTCCAATCAATAGAAAAAGAGGGAATCCTCCCTAACTCATTTTAGGAGGCCAACATCATCCTGATACCAAAGCCTGGCAGAGACACAACAAAAAAAGAGAATTTTAGACCAATATCCCTGATGAACATCGATGCAAAAATCCTCAATAAAATACTGGCAAACCGGATTCAGCAACACATCAAAAAGCTTATCCACCATGATCAAGTGGGCTTCATCCCTGGGATGCAAGGCTGGTTCAACATTCACAAATCAATAAACATAATCCAGCATATAAACAGAACCAAAGACAAGAACCACATGATTATCTCAATAGATGCAAAAAAGGCTTTGGACAAAATTCAACAGCCCTTCATGCTAAAAACGCTCAATAAATTCGGTATTGATGGAACGTACTTCAAAATAATAAGAGCTATTTATGACAAACCCACAGCCAATATCATACTGAATGGGCAAAAACTGGAAAAATTCCCTTTGAAAACTGGCACAAAACAGGGATGCCCTCTCTCACCACTCCTATTCAACATAGTGTTGGAAGTTCTGGCTAGGGCAATCAGGCAAGAGAAAGAAATCAAGGGTATTCAGTTAGGAAAAGAAGAAGTCAAATTGTCCCTGTTTGCAGATGACATGATTGTATATTTAGAAAACCCCATTGTCTCAGCCCAAAATCTCCTTAAGCTGATAAGCAACTTCAGCAAAGTCTCAGGATACAAAATTAATGTGCAAAAATCACAAGCATTCTTATACACCAATAACAGACAAACACAGAGCCAAATCATGAATGAACTTCCATTCACAATTGCTTCAAAGAGAATCAAATACCTAGGAATCCAACTTACAAGGGATGTAAAGGACCTCTTCAAGGAGAACTACAAACCACTGCTCAGTGAAATAAAAGAGGACACAAACAAATGGAAGAACATACCATGCTCATGGATAGGAAGAATCAATATCGTGAAAATGGCCATACTGCCCAAGGTAATTTATAGATTCAATGCCATCCCCATCAAGCTACCAATGAGTTTCTTCACAGAATTGGAAAAAACTGCTTTAAAGTTCATATGGAACCAAAAAAGAGCCCGCATCTCCAAGACAATCCTAAGTCAAAAGAACAAAGCTGGAGGCATCACGCTACCTGACTTCAAACTATACTACAAGGCTACAGTAACCAAAACAGCATGGTACTGGTACCAAAACAGAGATATAGATCAATGGAACAGAACAGAGTCCTCAGAAATAATGCCACACATCTACAGCCATCTGATCTTTGACAAACCTGAGAGAAACAAGAAATGGGGAAAGGATTCCCTATTTAATAAATGGTGCTGGGAAAATTGGCTAGCCATAAGGAGAAAGCTGAAACTGGATCCTTTCCTTACTCCATATACGAAAATTAATTCAAGATGGATTAGAGACTTAAATGTTAGACCTAATACCATAAAAATCCTAGAGGAAAACCTAGGTAGTACCATTCAGGACATAGGCATGGGCAAAGACTTCATGTCTAAAACACCAAAAGCAACGGCAGCAAAAGCCAAAATTGACAAATGGGATCTCATTAAAGTAAAGAGCTTCTGCACAGCAAAAGAAACTACCATCAGAGTGAACAGGCAACCTACAGAATGGGAGAAAATTTTTGCAATCTACTCATCTGACAAAGGGCTAATATCCAGAACCTACAAAGAACTCAAACAAATTTACAAGAAAAAAACAAACAACCCTATCAAAAAGTGGGCAAAGGATATGAACAGACATTTCTCAAAAGAAGACATTCATACAGCCAACAGACACATGAAAAAATGCTCATCATCACTGGCCATCAGAGAAATGCATATCAAAACCACAATGAGATACCATCTCACACCAGTTAGAATGGCAATCATTAAAAAGTCAGGAAACAACAAGTGCTGGAGAGGATGTGGAGAAATAGGAACGCTTTTACACTGTTGGTGGGATGGTAAACTAGTTCAACCATTATGGAAAACAGTATGGCGATTCCTCAAGGATCTAGAACTAGATGTACCATATGACCCAGCCATCCCATTACTGGGTATATACCCAAAGGATTATAAATTATGCTGCTATAAAGACACATGCACACGTATGTTTATTGCAGCACTATTCACAATAGCAAAGACTTGGTATCAACCCAAATGTCCATCAGTGACAGATTGGATTAAGAAAATGTGGCACATATACACCATGGAATACTATGCAGCCATAAAAAAGGATGAGTTTGTGTCCTTTGTAGGGACATGGATGCAGCTGGAAACCATCATTCTTAGCAAAGTATCACAAGAACTGAAAACCAAACACCGCATGTTCTCACTCATAGGTGGGAACTGAACAATGAGATCACTTGGACTCAGGAAGGGGAACATCACACACCGGGGCCTATCATGGGGAGGGGGGAGGGGGGAGGGATTGCATTGGGAGTTATACCTGATGTAAATGACGAGTTGATGGGTGCAGCACACCAACATGGCACAAGTATACATATGTAACAAACCTGCACGTTATGCACATGTACCCTACAACTTAAAGTATAATAATAATAAATAAATTAAAGAAAAAAAAAAAGAAAATGTCATACTTCACGTGTTGCTAGAAAGACTCTCTTAAGACACTAAGAGACTCCTTTAGTCCTATGCTTCTCACGTTTCAATATGCATAGGTGTTTTCCAGGTACAACATTAAACTGCAGATTCTAAGTGGGGCCTCAGAGTCGACATTGTTAACGAGCTCCCAGGTAATGCTAATGTTGCTGATCTGCAAAACACCTTTTTAGCAGAAATGTTTCAGACAATGGCATGTTAAGAAAAGAAGCAGAAAAACAAAATCGAAGGTTGTCATTATTGGGTTCAAGAATTCTCTACTGCAACATTAAAGTGTCAGACATGAGGGCATAGACACACTCAATTCGATTTATGAAGGCAATTGTTAAATACTGGTCAAATTTGTAATGATCATATTGCCTCAGATGTTACAAACTGGTATGATTCCTTAAGTCTAAAATTTTAAGAGACAAGGAGTAAAAAACTGCTTTGAAGACCTACTGGAGGCCGGGCGCGGTGGCTCAAGCCTGTAATCCCAGCACTTTGGGAGGCCGAGACGGGCGGATCACGAGGTCAGGAGATCGAGACCATCCTGGCTAACACGGTGAAACCCCGTCTCTACTAAAAAAAAAGTACAAAAAACTAGCCGGGCGAGGTGGCGGGTGCCTGTAGTCCCAGCTACTCGGGAGGCTGAGGCCGGAGAATGGCGTAAACCCGGGAGGCGGAGCTTGCAGTGAGCTGAGATCCGGCCACTGCACTCCAGCCTGGGCGACAGAGCAAGACTCTGTCTCAAAAAAAAAAAAAAAAAAAAAAGACCTACTGGTGGCTCAGTTTTCTTATGTCCTTTATAGTTTTGATTGGTGAAATCACTTATAAAATATTGCTATTGGCATTTCTTTTCTGACCTTTTTGGCAAAGACACATTAATTCTGTCCTTTAGTATGTTGCAGTGGGGTTCCTCAACTCTTGACATCTCTTCCTTTTTCTAAAAATTTATTTTTTGGCGCTTATTAAAACACTGATAGATTTGGGAAAATCCTCTGGAATGAGTAAAAGATAAACACTCCCATTTTTACTTAAAGGACTTTTAAAATATTTTTGAATGAGAAAAATGATAAAAGTGAACCAGGACTTGCATAAAACTTAGCACACTACGTTCCAACTCAGAAATTTTTTTTTTCAATCCAATATGTAGGTCCACTAAAATGACCTCCAGCTTGTCTGGAAACTTTTCAGAGACTTACATGGAAAAAGGATAAACAATTTTAAATACAATAATGTGTACCATCACTTGATATCACTGTCCAGCTCTGATGTATGCCCATAGAATTCACCTCAAGTCTGTGAACAAGCTGGATCAGATATGTCTTAGTTTTTTAAATTTTAAAATGATTGATCAATGAATTGAATAAATAAAAGTAAGTTAATCTTGTGATTGACAGACAAAATAAATTTCTAGATGATTGTCACACAGCCTTTTAGAAATTGATGCAAATTTGTGATTTGAAATTTGGGAGAAGTCAACAAATTGAAAAGCCTCGAGAAAAGAAAAAAAAATGTCTTGGAAGGAGAAAGTCAGCAAATAATAGGTAGTCTTATGACATATTAAAATTTGACAATATAATTTGAAATTAGAATATGCATTTTCTTTAACACTATGCATTTTCAGAAAAAAAGTAAATGCCAGTTTTCATTGTATTGAAATATATTTAAAACATGTTTCTAGTTTCAGCTTTCCTTTGCATCCCCCAATATTGTCATAATTGGCTAGAATTCCCTAAATATACAAAAAGAAATTTGAAAGGCCATTCTTAAGAATCCATTCCTTATGAGAATGGTGATGGGAAATCATCTCCTCATTTTTATAGGTTAATTAGTCAATACCTAAAATAATCAACTTCTTTTAAAATTGTCTAAAAACTAAGTGTTCTGATATTGAAGGTTATGAAACTTCTACATGTAAAATGGAAGAATTGGGGCACATATTGATATTTCTGAATAAAAACTCCTGCAGGTTCTAAAGCTTTACAGCTCACTCTTAAGTAATAGTAAGTCAATTTGAAACAACTGGGCAAAATACATAAAACAATGCCTTTTGAGATATTTGGAATTACGCAATTAAAGACGGTGATATTTTCAAGAAAGGGTTAAATTTTTTAAGATTTTCACTACATGGAATTATTAACTCAAAATAGATCGTGACTTAAATGACATAAACAAAAACTATAAAAATCCTAGAAGAGGCTGGACACGGTGGCTCATGCCTGTAATCCCCGGACTTTGGGGTGCCGAGGTGGGTGGATCATTTGAGGTCAGGTATTCAAGACCAGCCTGGCCAATATGGTGAAACCCCGTCTCCACTAAAAATACAAAAAATGAGCCAGGTGTGGTGCCGTGAACCTGTAATCCAAGCTAGCTGGATGGCTGAGGCAGGATATTTGCTGGAACCCTGGAGACAGAGGTTGCAGTGAGCTGAGAGGGTATCATTGCACTCCAGCCTGGGCAACAGAGCAATACACTGTCAAAAAAAAAGAAAAAAAAAATCCTAGAAGAAAAATTAGAAGAAAAAAAAAAAATCCTTGTGACTTTGAGTTAGGTAAAGATTTCTTATATACATTTCCAAGCTTAGGATTAATGAAATAACATATTGATAAATTGACTTTTTAAAATTTATTTTTATTTTTTGAGATAGCGTCTTGCCCTGTCACCCAGGCTGGAGTGCAGTAGAACGATCTTGGCTCACTGCAACCTCTGCCTCAAGGATTCAAGCAATTCTCCCGTCTCAGCCTCCCAAGTAGCTGGGATTACAGGCGCAGGCCACCACACCAAGCTAATTTTTGTATTTTAGTAGAGACGGGGTTTCACCATTTTGGCCAGGCTGGTCTTGAACTCCTCACCTCAAGTGATCTACCCTCCTCGGCCTCCCAAAGTGCTGGGATTACAGGCGCGAGCCACCGCACCCGGCCAATAATTTGAATTTTATCAAAATAAAAAACTTCTGCTCTTCATAAACAGCAGAAGGGAAATACAAGCCACAGACAAGAAGATAATATTTGTAAATCATATATCTGATAAAGGACTTGTGTCCAGAGCACATAAAATACTTTCGAAACTCAAAAATAAGAAAATAAACCCAATGTTTTAAAATAGTCAAAAGATTTGAACTTGCACTTCATCTAGAAGGTATACAAATAGCAAATAAGATCATGAGAAAACACTGACATAGAACAATCTATGGATATAAATTAGGCTTCTGAAAAAAAATATTCAACAACATTTGTAATCAAGGAAATGCATATTAAAACCATTATATACTGCATACATAATGGAAAATATAAAATTTAAATGACTGACAATATCAAGTGTTCTGAAGGAGGTAGAACAACTAGAATTCTCACAAATTGCTGGTGGGAATGTAAAATGGTACAATTAATTTAGAAAACAATTTGGCAATTTAATTAAATATTAACCATGGACTTACCTATAATATGATCCAACAATTCTGCTCTTAGATATTTGCCTGAGAATTAGCATATATGTTCATGTAGTGACTTGTACACAAATATTCAGAACAGCTTTATTTGTAATAGCCGCCAAATGGAAACAATCCAAATATTCAAAGCAGGTGAATATACAAACAAAGTTTGGTTTATCTCTTCTTTTTTTATTTTTTATAAAATGCCAGTTATGTGGAAGAAAATTTTAGTATATCTATACAAGGGAATATTACTCACCAATAAAAATAAATAAAGTGCAGATACATGCAACAACATGAATAAATCTCAAAGTAATTACGCTGTGTGAAAGACACTAGACAAACAAGATATTATACTTTATTATACCATTTATGTAAAGTTCTACAAAAAGCAAACTATTATAAGTGACCAAAAGAACAGTGGTTGCCTGGGAGCTAGGAGGGAGGGAGAAGCAGGAGGTATGGATTAAGAAGAGGCATGAAAAACTTTTTGGAGACATGAATATGTTCATTACCTAGATTGTAGTGATAGTTTTATGAGTGTATGTGTATGTCAAACTTAACACATTGTACACTTTATGTGCAGCCGATTAGATGTCAATTATATTCAATAAAACTGTTGAAAAAAAAGTAGTCTCTTTAGTGTATATTTATGGTTTCAATTTACAATGTTCTAAATATTCAATTTACTTCAAACATTGAATTTTTTTTTTTTTTTTTCACTTAGGGAAATGTAATTCCATCTCTCAAATAGTTTGAACTGATTTCTCATGGGGAGGCAGGCATAGTCAGCTTCTTTCTTTCTGACTCAACAGCTGCTGTTTTTGACATTTTCAAGGGTAGGTTTGGTGAGAGGTAAGAGATGTAAAAAATTCAGATTTGATTGCCACTATCATGTAATGGATTGGAAATTTCTAGGTCTGGCAAGTATTTAAAGCTGACTTCTCTCTGGAGATATTTTTGTTGGTTCTCTAGAGCTTCACTGCTCAATCTACAGACACGTGAGGCTACTATACACTTGAAATGTGATTATTGTAAGAGTAAAGTACACACTGATTTCAAAGGCTTAGTATGACACAATACTGCAAAATATCTCAACAAATATTTTTTAGTTTTGACTACAATGTTGAAATAGAAATATATAGTTTCTTAAATTGTACTTTAAGTTATAAAATATAAATAATTTAAATTGTTAAATTAATTTTACTTTTTTACTTTATAAAAGTGTGGCTTACAAAATTTTGAATTACATGTGTAATTCACAATATCTTTTCTACTGGACAGCTAAAGAGAATCTCCCTTTAGGTCTCGTGATATAATTCTCTTGGCTCTGACAGTGTTCTTTCTTTACCTGATCACTTCAAATACAGTCTTGGCTTACGCCACAATAATATACTTCATCGGACTCACTCCTAGTGTGCCCTTACCTTAGGAGGCAGAAGACCACAGTCTGACATTCCATCTGTGGGTTCCTCATATAGAACTCAGAATTTGGGATTGTTGTTGCAGTTAACGGTCCGTACTTCTCTTCAGGAAGAAGGACTTAATTAGCCACATAGTGGGTGGGCCACTCTTAGCTATCAACTGTTTCGGATTATTTCCTTCCATGACTAAGCAGTGTCCTAAGACTGATTAACATGGGGAAATTTGGCCAGGCACAGTGGCTCACGCCTGTAATCCCAGCACTTTGAGAGGCCCAGGGCGGTGGATTGCCTGACCTCAGGAGTTCGAGACCAGCCTGGGCAACACAGTGAAACCCTGTCTCTACTAAAATAAAGAAAAATTAACTGGGTGTGGCGGTGTGTGCCTGTAATCCCAGACACTCAGGAGGTTAAGGCAGAAGAATTGCTTGAACCCGGGAGGCGGAGGTTGCAGTGAGCTGAGATCTCACCACTGCACTCCAGCCTGGGTGACAGAACAAGACTCCATCTCCAAAAATAAACAAATAAAGAAATAAAGAACATGGGGACATAACAGACTTGCCCCCTTGTCCCAAGTCATGTAAATGCTGAAGAGCCATTCAACTTCCCAACTCAACTTCTTTCTCAACTCTCCCTTACGCAGCTGTTGATCCCAAGAGTACTCACTAATATATTTTTGCAAGGTAGCTAATCACTGTTCCAGTATCTGCTTCCTGGAGAATGCAATGTGCAATATTATAGCACATTTGACTCATGAAAAATGAGTGTAAGTTCTTTGCAGAAAAATTTGTTCACTCTGTTGACACTAGTCCTTTTATCTTTGTTGGTCCTGACTTAAGCACCACCAGCCTGTTAAGCCTCTCAATTACGAAGGACACACATCAAGCTCTCAAAGTAATCTCATTGAAATCCTTCTTATTAGGCTTGAGTTTAGGCAGACATTGTTCTCTTTGTAACTCAATGAGAAGATGGAATTCATAGTACAGCTCTCTCAAAAATAATCCTTTAAAAATGTTTTCTCTTTATATTACTGTCCTGTCTCTTCTTTATTTTCTTTGTGAGTCAGTCACAAGTTTTTGGTCATGATATTCTCACAATTCATTTTGCAATGTAGCATTTCTCTCTTTCCTGGTGACCTTTTTTTTTTTTTCTTTGTGCCTCAAGATAAAGTGAAGCAAGAAAGGAAGAGGAAAGAGTTCAATCAAATATTTAGTTACTGGTAAAAGCTCTGAGATTTCCATATGTCCTGGTCTTACAGCATAAGAATAATACAAGCTCAATAAAAATGCCACAAGACTGTAGTAGCTAATAAAAGTTTTAAAAATCTGCACTAATTCAAATTACTGTTTTAAACTAGCTTTTAACATGATTGATATGATTAAATCTGTTTTTCCTGTTGAGCATTATCTTTCCCTCTCTGGATTTTGGCTACATATATTTGATTTTATTATACTAACAGCAATTCCAAATCACTCAATATTGTTTATACATTTTTGCAAACAGTTTTGTTATCTTCCTAACCTTTTTATTGTCAGAGAGCTAAAGTAAATTTATTAAAATCTTTGAAATATTTTGCATGCATGCTACTTCTATACAATTATATATCTGCAATAATAGGTTTTAAAAAGCTAATGGACTTTGTTAAATATCTACTTTGTAAAATGAGCATTATAAATCATTATGAGGAGTAAAATGTACTTATTAAAATATTATTTCATAGATATATTACAATGAAAAATATTTTAAAAGATTGAATTTTACACTCAGCAACTTTTTGAAAATTAATATGATTCTCTACCCTTCAATTTTAATATTATTACAAAGCTTTTGTGACATATCAGTGTTTATTTATAATCTTTCCTTGATATGTGAGACATAAGATTAGTATTTTGGTTTGGGTTTTTTATTTTGCTTTCTAAACAACTGAGAGATCACATTGATTTAAAGTTTCTCATATTCTATTTAAATAACTGTATAGGAAATAACGGGTCCCTGAATTAGTCGTAGTGTTCTGAGGTGAGAAGTAGAAGACCAGCCCTATTTCTAGCAGAAAGATGATTTAAAATAAAGCTCCTTAATGATATGCTCTGGTATTTATTTTTGAAGTTAAACTTTTTATAACGTATGCCGAGAAAAATATGATAAATTTGCAACACAATTTGGATTTATATGTAACATGATTAGGGAGGTCAACTATAAAAATTTTGCTGATTTTCCAATGCAAAATTGACATTTTCTGTCTCACTGCCAGGAGAGCATGCACTTTAAGTTTCTTTTAAGACTGGCAATGATGAATTTGCAGCATCTGATTCATATACTCTCACAGGGTCCTTCTCAAAAGCACAGAAATTGTCTAGGCCAATGTCTATGTCTATGACAGGAACAGAAAGCCGACATGATCAAATCTCCACTACGGGCCTCACCAGCACGTTTCAAAGAAGTGAATCATCAGTTTCAGAAGTCATACTAGCAATTTAAAGTTATGATTAGTAGTAATATTATTTTGTTATTCAGTGTACAGGTAGATCAAACAACTTCCTAGTTCCCTTGTCCAGCTTATTCATTTATTTAAGAAGTCTTTACTGTGTGATATTAAACTTTATGAAACAAATAAAAGGTATAGATCTTGTTCTCCAGAAACCTATGGTTCCAGCATAAAGCAATATATGCACAGGAATGATTTCAAGTTATGTGAAGAATAGCTCCTTTTTGTACCTATGTTTGTGAACTCCAAGTGCATTGTTCTAGTTCCACTGGCTACAGCAGAGTAGGGCCCAAAATCTTTACATGGCACAGACTACACAACATGTATATATAGTTACTCAACAATGAGCTGTCACACCATGCTATTTCATAGCTTTATGTTTGTCTTGGGTTGAAATACATGGCCTTACTTCCAGACCTTGTTACATATGGCCTCCTTCAGACCTTGTTAACATACGACCTCCACCGTGAAATCATCTTCAAATCCTCTGAAAAGAACTAATTGATATCTGAGCTTTGGCTCAGTAATACCAGAGAAGGATCATAATGAAACAGAATATGTATGGGTTTTAGTACTGGACTGCTGTTGTTGATTCTATCTCTAAAACTTACCTGCTAGGCAGCCCTTAGACAAATTGTTTACCTGCATGAGCCTCAGCTTTCTCTTAAAATGGAACTAGTAACACCTATCTCATAGGACTTGGTGAACTAATATAGGAAAAACACAGTGCTTGGTACATAACAAACCACAGAATAACATAAAATATTATTATACAATTACAATATATATGCCTAAAGTATAATCAGGTGGTCAATAATACTATTTAATAACACCAATGATAAGAATAATAAGTAATCATATCTAGGCTTCTATCCTTTTTTTTTTAGCCTGTGATAAAACTAAAGACAACTGTCTTCAGTTTATTTCCTTAGTTCAGCTAAGCCTCTCATCTGTAGTAGACGTTCAATGGCTGTAAAATTAATGACTCAATAAATTAATTAAACAAAAGTTGAAATGATTATGTTTTGCTATACTGGGATGACTTTCCAAAATGTAATGTAAAAAGATTATTCTGAAAAGTAATGGGTAGGGAATATGGGGATGTAAATTGAAGTAGTGGCACTAGATTATAAGGAATGTAAAAATCTAGTGGTATGGGGGAGATAATACAGGTTTCTTTGAAGAATAATAGGGGTTAGATTATTACCCTTGTTCTTAGTGTTATGGTGACTCTCTGTTTTGTTACCCATTGTATAATAGATTCTTATGTACAGCGATACTCAATATTATTTTAAATAGAAAAATGACACACACTATAAAAGTGATATGAATTATGTACTCTTAACATAATAAGTCAGTGCAAAGTCTTGGCACCTTTGTCAAAAATCAATTGGCCATACATGCACAGGTTCATTTCTGGGCTCTCTATTCTGTCCCATTGGCCCATGTACATGATATTTTAATTACTGTAGTTTTACATTCTGTGCTATAGCTGTGTATAATTTGAAATCGGGTAGTGTGATACCTTCAGATTTGTTCTTTGCTCTCATGATTGACTTGGGTAGTCTGCGTTCAAATTTTTGAAATCAGGAACTGTGATACCTTCTCCTTTGCTCTTTTTGCTCATGATTGACTTGGCTATTCTGGGTTCCAATGTACAATTCTGTGAAAATTGTCACTGGAATTTTGATAGAGATTGCATTGAATCTGTAGAGCACTTTGGGTAGTATATATATTTTAACAATATTAATTTTTCTAATCCATGAACATAGAATATCTTTCCATTTATTTGTGTCCACTTCAACTTTGTAAAAATGTTTCATAGTTTCCAGTTTTCAGATATTTCACTTTCTTGCTTAAAGTTATTCCTAAGTATTTTGGTTGCTATTACAAATGGATTGTTTTCCTAATTTTTTTTTCAGATAGTTTGTTGTTAGTGTACAGAAATGCTACTATTTTTTGTTTGTTGATTTCATATCATGCAGTTTTACTGTATTTGTTTATAGGAAATGGATAGTCTCTTACATAAATAATGTTGGGAAAATTAGTATCCACATACAGAACAATAACATTGGACCTTTATCTTACACCACATTAAAACAAAATCAACTCATAATGGATTAAAGAATTAAATTTCTGATTTTAAGGACAGACACAGTAATAGTAATAGAAGAAAACATGGAACAAAAAGCTCCATAACTTTGGTCTACACAATAATTCTTTGTATTTGGACCCAAAATCACAGGCAAGAAAGCAAAAATGGACAAATGGAATCACTTCAAAACAAGAAGCTACAGAGCAAAGGAAGCAATTAACTGTGTACACAGACAACCTACATGTTGGGAGAAAATAGTTGGGATCCATTGAATAAGAAGTTAATATCCAAAATATGTAAGAAGTTCAAACAACTCAATAGCAAGAAAACAAAGCAAAGAAAAATACCAAAAATGGGCAAAGAATCTCAATAGACATTTCTCAAAAGAAGAGATAAAAACGGACAACAGATATATTTTAAAATGCTCAACATTGATGATCATTAGGCAAATGCAAACTAAAACCAAAATAAGATACCATCTCACACCTGTCAGAGCAGCTATTATCAAAAAAAGACAGAAGATAGCAAGTGTTGGCAAGGATGTTGAGAAAAGAGAATTGTTACAGATTTTTGGTGGGAATGCAAATTTGTATAGCCATTATAGAAAACTGAATGGGGATTCATCAAAAATTAAAACTAGAATCACCATATCATCCAGCAATCCCATTTCTTGATATTGAATCAAAAGATTTAAAATTATTTTGTGAAAGAGGTGTTTGCATTCCCAGTTTATTGCAAAACTTTTCATAATAGTCAACTTATGCAATCAACCTAAGTGTCCATCAACAGATGGATAAAGAAAATATGGTATATATTCACAGTGTAATACCATTCAGCCTTTAAAAAGAAGGAAATTCTATCAACACAAGAAGGAAATTCTTGCAACAACATGATGGAATTGGAGAACATTATGCTAAGTAAAACAAGCCAGGACAGAAAGACAAATACTGCAAGTTCTCATTTATATGTAGAATCAAAAACAAACTCATAAAACCTGAGAATAGAATGGTGTTACAGTGACTGGGGCAGGCAGTAATAGGGAGATGATGATCAAAGTGTACAAAATCTCAGGTGGAAGGAATATGCTTCTATTTAGATCTATTGCACTGCATGAGGATATAGTTAATAACAAAGTATTCCACTTTTCAAAAATGTTGACAGTATGAATTTTAAATGTTATGACAAAAATATTAAATATTTGAGATTATGGATATGTGAACTAGCTTGGTTAAATTACTGTGCTTTGCATTCATAAATTATAATATCACTTTATATCCCATAAATATATACCATTATAAATCGACAATATACCATAAAAAATAAAAATAAACATTTTGTCTTACCAGTAAGCTTTTTCTAGAAACTTGAAAGCCTTGCTGGCCAAGAAGAATCAATAGATCATGTTGGGAGGCCCATATGGCTAGGAGGTGAGAGTAGCCTCAAGTTGACAGCCAGCAAGAAGCTGAAGGACCTCATACCTACTGTGGCAAGAAAATAAATTCCTCTAACAGAATTATTTGTTAGAGGAGGATTTGTTGTCAGTTGCGCCTCCAGATGAGAATGCAGCCCAGCTGACATCTTTTGACTGAAGCCTTGAGAGACCCTGAGCAGGGAACCCAATTAAGTCACAACTGAACTCCTAAACCCAAGAAACTGTCAGATAATAAATAGCCAACTTATGGTTGATATAACCCCCAAAAAAATTAAAATTAAGATAATAAGGCTATATGGGAGAGCAGAAACGTCCATGAGGACACAAAAGATACAACTTATCCTTGCCTAGACTGATGTACTTGATGAGATTTAATCAGGATAATGCTGTTTTCTTGACTCCAATTACTTGCCATCCCCAACCAGATAAATAAGGACTCAATGTCCTGTCAACCCATGGCAATCTTTAAGAGGATACTGAACGTTTTTCATCTTTTTGTTGTTTCTGTGGTCTCTGTGAGTCTATGACTCTGTGTGACATAAGGCAAGTTATTTATTATCTACTTCAATTTCTCCAAATGTAAAATAGAAATATATAGGAGATAATAACATCTCTGACCTCACAGAATTTCTGTAAGAGTTACATGAGGTTGTCCATGCAAGACGCTTAGCATTCAGTAAGCACATGTCACACAATACGTATGCAACTGTTACTTTTTACTGTAATTAGTGAAACCCCATTCATATGTAGGGAAGATACCCTGCTTTAGCTCTACCTTTAGAAGTACAAAGTTATAACTTAATCATACATTTCGCTGAATTAGAAACCAGGGCACAGGAGTTCTGACTTTATATCTACCACTTATTAAGTGGCCTTGATTAGATCGCATAGCTTCTATGGGCTTCGGGTTCCTCACTTGTAAAATAAAGCCTTCAACTAAATGGTCTCTATAGTCCCTTATCGCACTGACAGTTTATAATCCAATGCACCATTAAGGGTAAGTGATATATGAAGAAAGTCAGTCTTGCCTATTCAGGGTGCTGCCCTCTCAGGAGAGCAGTGGTCAGTAAAGAAAAGGGATAGAAATGATAATTTGTGAAACGAAACAAAGGAAAAATGAAAGAAAGCAACAATTCATCTGAACATAAAGCAATGGGATAGAAAGACTTAATAGAATGGAATAGAAAGCCACGTTAAAAACTTATAAAGCAGAGGACACATATCTGTGTTTAAAGACAGAAGGAAGATATTGGTAAAGAAAAGGAGATAAAAATATATATCCTTCATATATGTTAATTTTCTAAATTAGAATTATTATTTGTTTTTCCACCATTTTCATCAGCTAAAGATTATGTTTTGTCAGTAGTAGTCTTTTGAGAATTTATCCCACTTGTTTTATCATTTCAGAAAGTCTCTCAACAAGATGTTAATTTTGTTCCCAATCTAGGAAAGTTAACTTAAAACTATAGGTGAAATTTAATGCTGTCTACAGTGCAATTTCTTTTGTTCCATAGAACTATTGTACAACCAGAAAAGTTTTAAAATCAAAACAACTTATGATCTTCTAGCTCTCTGTACTGCTCTGAATTTTAAACATCAATGAGGTACTTTCCCACGTTAGCTGAGTAAGACTCAGAAAGATGAAGCCACTTCACAAGTCACATAATTAGTGGCATCACAGAGATTCAAACCCAAATTTATCACTTTGGAAAACAATGCAAGTTCAGGAAGAGAACAAAAGAAAACCCAGGAGAAAGGATTCATTGTTAAAATTTCTAATTCAGGATACTATTAGTAACATGAGAAACAAAAGGAAATTATGGGCAGAGAGAAAATTGACTAAAACAAATTAAAATAACAGAAATTTAGAAGAAACAATTATGTCATTTTTAATCAAAGCCCTCTTTATATAATTTTATATTAATTTATATCCATTCCCTGTGTGTAATGCAATAAACTAGTCATTCTATTTGAGCTGCATCAGATTCACCAAGAGGGTTTATTAAAGGAGATTGCTGGACTTCTCCCTCAAGCAGTTCAGATTCAGTATGTCTGGGGGTGGAGCCTGAAAATTTTCATTTCAAATAGGTTCCCAGGTGATACTCCTGAGGTCCAGGGACCTCATTTTGACAATCAGTGTGTACGCTATTAAATCTGGATGTCCAGTTAAAATAGGACACTGTAAACTCTATCATATCATTTAAAGCAGTAGTGACTTTGTAAAACAAATCATTCAAAAGACATGCACAAAAAGAATAAAAATAAATCAAATTTAAAAAATGAAATGCTCAAAACCTATTTTTCATATCCTTTCAATGTTGCTCAGAAAGTCATTGCTGTAATTCATTTTTAAAGTTGAAATACCAAGCAGAATAAAGGATGTGGGAAGTTATTGCAGAAATTTCTTTCTTTTAATTTAACCTTTTAAAGTACAGTAGACTCAAGCATTAAAAAGGAATGGTGTTCACTGATTACAGGGCTTCAGGAAAAATACTTAACACGAGGAAATAGAAATCATTTAACAATGGAACACAACTGTCATTCACTGAACCCATGTGGGAGTATGTCTTTATATACAAAATTAGACTATACTGCTTGAAATATCTTCATATAATCACATGAATGATAAAATTCCTGGTTTTGCTCATGCCTAATCAAAATTAACATTGGAAGGAAATGAGAAGAAGGAGAAAAGAAAGAAGAGAAGAAGAAGGAACAGGAGGAGGAGGGTGAAAAGAAATAGGGGGATGAGGAAGAGGAGGAGGAAGAAAAAGAGAAGTTTAAGTTGTCTGGTATTATTTTCAACAATGTGTTGGTAGACTGGTAGTCTCACTAAGGGGCTCTCTGGCATCTATACAACACATCTTTTTATACTGCCTACCACTGTATTGTGGTTCAACCCTTCATCAACTAATAAGGTAGTTAATGTGTTCTCTACTATAAAAGTTTTATTCTCTTCTGGCATTTTCGGTCAACATTTCAGGGATTTAAAGTGAAAAAAAATTAATAAGTGATGAAGAAATCACCTCTCTGTTTCAGGTTAATTTTGAATTGTGAATTTCATAAGTGTACTTTAACACAACTAAGGCAAATGAGTCACTGAGACTTCCTTCCAACCCTTAATCCCATGCAGAGCACACAGAGAATTCCTTGGGTGTGAACTTGATTTCAAGATTACAAGAACTGTTCCTTATGCATTCTGGCTGGAGTTTCCTGTTTGTTTCAAACCATGGATTGAAGAAATGATGTGAGAGAGAGTGATAGTTCATTTTCTAAGTAAAAGTGGACTATTAGTTGGAGTAGATTTAAATCTACATAGCCTTTAAATGTGCAGATTATACATTGTAGGGCTTGTTGCTAAACTACTCTTCGTTCATTTTGGAAGAGATTAGTTCTTGAGGAGTGGAAAAGTAAAATGAGGATTAAAGGAATGGGGTAGAAAAAAGACAATCATTTTTTAAAAACTAACTGCATACCAGATATTGGTGAGCACTTCAAGTCTCTGAGCAACTCTAGAAAGACAAGATCAAGACAGGATAGCAAGAATATAGTAGAGGCAATATTCTCCCACTAAATGAAACACAAACCTAGAATAGTCCCAAAGACAATTTATTTTATTTTATTTTATTTTATTTTAGCAGACTCTCGCTCTGCTTCCCAGGCTGGAGTGCAGTGGTGCGATCTCAGCTCACCGCAACCTTTGCCTCCTAGGTTCAAGCAATTCTCTTGCCTCAGCCCCTTGAGTAGCTGGGACTACTGTTGCACAACCACACCCAGCTAATTTTTGTATTTTCAGTAGTGACGGGGTTTTACCATCTTTGCCAGGTTGGTCTCAAACTCCTGACCTCAGCTGATCAGCCCGCCTCAGTCTCCCAAAGTGCTGGAATTAAGGCATGAGTCACCGTGCCTGCCGGCAAAGACAACTTCTAAATGGAATACTCAAAATCACCTACTGCACGAATATCTGCTTCAGATAAACATTATAAATATCTTTTCATTTGAAATGATTTAATATAAACTAATGGTTAGCATTATCTCTCTCTCATCTCCAAAATTATTTTTAAAATATTTGGTAATTTTCCACTTATTGTTTCTAAAGAAGAAAATATGCTTTTATATTTAATGTGTGATTTAGCTTACTTTGAAAAAATTAGAAATGTATAGATAAATGATTGAATAGTATTAGCACTTTGGGCTTTTAAAGATAGTCATTTGCATTGAAATATTAATCCCTAAATTCTACTTTAAAGTCTGCAGGCATCATTAAAAAACAAACAAACAAAAATCCACAACTTTTCATTTCTTTTGCCAGTATTTCTTGGGGGCATACTTAATAATGGAAAAACACCTTTCATATTAAGAAACTTCTTTTTCCCCTTTTAAATGGGAGATCTGACAAGCAACATTAAATTAATGTCTTTGGATCAATTGCAAAATTATTGTTCCGCTATCCTGATATTTTGTAGCTATCTTCATAACTTTGCATTCCTTTTCATCAAATTTATACCAACTTAAGTCCTCCTCTCTAATCAACTTGCCACTAACTTAATATTTCTTGCTAAGGAACCACCCAACACACTGCTGTCTCTGGATAGCGGTTCTTGCTACACTTCTGTGAGAAAGAGCATCCTTTCTCTCTTTCTACATAGTACTCAGGACTTCCTTATTCCACAGATATTTCTAATCTCATCTCACATGATTCCACATTTATTTATTTATTTATATTTTCTTATTTCTCGAGACAGAGTCTTGCTCTCTCGCCCAGGCTGTAGTTCAGTGGCATGACCTCGGGTCACTGTAACCTCCGCCTCCCAGGTTCAAGCAATTATCTTGCCTCAGCCTCCCAAGTAGCTGGCATTACAAGCACATACCACCATATCCAGCTATTTTTTTAATATTATTAGTAGAGACAGGGTTTCACCATGTTTGCCAGGCTGGTCTCAAACTCCTGACCTCAAGTGATCCACCTTCCTTGGCCTCCCAAAGTGTTGGAATTACAGGCTTGAGCCACCATGCCCAGTCCACATTTATTTTTGATGAAAATCAGAAGAGAGAAGTAAAAGTGTGAAATAAATGGTAAGGCAGATACAAGTGGCTCTCCTTAGAAACATCCTGAATAGGACCCTAGATAACTGAGCCAAGACTTGTAGCCATTGCACACCATTCAAAGGATTACCTCACATTTCCTGGGTGTTGAAGTCAAGTTAGGTTTTCATTCTACACTGGTGTGTGTAGGTCTCTCATTCTAGCATGATGACACTAGTTGTGTCCTAGAGTTTGAGATTCCAGTCCAACTTCCCTCTTGTGAACATCTGCTCCCTTCTTTCAGTGAGTTTAATACTCAAAGAATATTACATGGGAAAGAAAGTCAAACACCTGTTTTAGGTAGGACCCCAGAGTTATGAAATCACACTCTATGAGGTTGAAGCTTAGAGTATTTTGAAAAATCAAGTTAGTATTTTCCAACGTATATTCCTCTCAAATGATATTCATAGGACCTTAAGTTAGTAGCTAAAGTGGTAGTCATTAAAGAATTTTGAACTGAGGCAAACTAACACAAGAGTTATCCTGATCTGATAGCTACTAGAGAGAATTGCGATGGTTAAATGAATGATTATGAAAGCCTGAACTATGCTGTCTCAGAATTAAATAACAAATATAGACTCTAGAGATATCACTGGAGATGGAAGCATTAAGATTTGAAAACTTTTTGTTATTGATGAAGATAAATGATGGGGAAAGTGGACCACGAAGAACAAGGATTCTAGTATGAGTGACTGGGAAACATAGTTTCCCTTAAGAGAAAAGAAGGTAGCATGTGTTGTATATGTATTTCAGGACTTGGGTGATCAGGGAAGGGCAATGGAATAGGTTAAGTTTTATATAGGTTAAATTTGAGTAGATATGAAGACAGCAAGAAAATATGTTCAGCAGTTAGACATGAAGAACTGGAAATAGTCTATTTATTTAAGTAATGAGCACGGAGAAGATATTGGAGGCCAGATGCATGGATATAATCAAAATTATAAAAGTATAAAGAGACAATAGGGCCAAGCATGATATCTCAGAGTACCTAAAATTAGGAAACAGAAACAGGAAGAATACAAATGTTGTTATTAGTCACTAATAATATAGATGGATCATCTTTTATATCAATTTGGCACGATAACAGGATTAGTACTTGCTAATTTATTATGACACTATTTATTATTCCATTTCTCTTACGTTAATAAAAAGTCACTATTATTTTGAAAACATTGCCAGCAATGTAATTCATTATCTGCTTATTCCAAAGATATTTACTCATAGGCATAAGGTTATGTGTTAGGCATTGGGAGCTATGTAGTTTAAAAGACATGGTGTTTGACTTCAAGGGACTTTTGTAGAAAAGTAGTCAAACATTCTTTTTTTTGTTTTTGAGATGGAGTCTTGCTCTTTTCGCCCAGGCTGTAGTGCAATGGCACGACCTAGGCTCACTGCAACCTCCACCTCCTGGGTTCAAGTGATTCTCCTGCCTCAGTCCCCCTGAGGGGGGACTAGCCTGTAGCTCAGATTATAGGCACCCACCACCACACCAGGCTAATTTTTGTATTTTTAGTGGAGGTGGGGTTTCACCATCTTGGCAAGGCTGGTATCGAACTCCTGACCTCAGGTGATCCACTTGCATCGGCCTCCCAAAGTGCTAGGATTACAGGTGTTGAGCCACCGTGCCTGGCCAGTCAAATATTCTATTATATATTAATAAAACACAATACTCTTTCAAAATAGTGATTATAACTTAAACTCCTTTTCATCGATACCCTTGAATAGTACTGTTAACTACTTTATCCACCAATTTTCACATTTATCCATCTCACTTGATCTTTATAACAATGCTGTTGAGAAAAACAGACAAGTATGTTTCTCCATCTGACAGCTTTTTCTGGCCTATCCACCCACATCTGTTATCTCTTAAGAGATTTTTCAGTCAGGGTAGGGTGTTGATGATGGAAAAATATGATGCAACTTCAACTCTCCTTCTATTTAGAAAATATTAAAAACCTGTGGCTTCCTTAGGAAGATTGATCTTGTCACTAAAGTTCAGTTAGGCCTTTTCCTCAAATACTGGTAATCAGGAATCCATGAGTTTATTTGCAGAGTCTGTTTTAAATTTTGTTGATTTAAAATTATGTAATAGAAGTATATTTTATTATTTTCTGCATTTAAAATGACAAATCCATTACATAACATTTTGAAACCACAAAATGTGATACAAAAAGACATCAACCATAATTACCATTTTAAAGAAAACTATCATTTTGGTGTTAAAACTTAAGATTTTGGTGTTCTCTAAATATCTATATTTAGGTCTATACCTATATATACATCTACATCTACTACATACAGCAATGTCATATTTTATATTCAAATATGTATCCTGCTTTTATCACTTAACATTATTTTTATCACTTAACAAAATCATTTTTCCTGTAAATGGAATCCAACAAATGAAATATAATTTACCTTGCCATGTCCTGTGGTAGGATTATATTTGAAGGTTTTTATCTGGGAAAGGTGAAAAATAATGTATGTAAGTCTTGTTTCTATAGTACTCTATGAAAACAAAAAGACCTTTAAGTAAAAGGGAGCTGGGGAAAGCGCCGAAGAGAAAATCCATAGCACTGCATAAACCCTTTATCTCTGAACCTGACCTGCTCACATTTTTACTAATGACTTGGATAAATATGATTGATAACTGTGTAGATGGCATAAAACTGGTAGAAGTAACAAATATGTTGCACGATGAAATCATAGTCCAAAAGGATCAAGCAGGTTGAAATGACTGGCTAAACCAAAGAAGGGTAAACTTTTAAAAGGATGAATATAAATTTTCACATTTTGGTTTTTTAAAAAATCATCAATATATGATATGAAATGTGAAATGAGTTTTTTTAAAAAATCACTAATATATGATATGAAATGTTAACAGAAAGTTCATGCAAAATACAAACAACAAGCTATAAGAGACAATAGCATAATCTGGCTGACAAAGAAGCTAACGCAACAATAAATATGACCAAAAAATACTATGACCAAACTGTAGAAGATGACGGCTCGTTTTCCTCTAAACTAGAAGTCAAAAATTGAGTTTGTTCATTTCTCTTCTCCATACCTTAAGAAGAATATATAAAATGGCTGCCGTTCAATAGAATGTACTCATGATGCAAGAAGTATCAAAATATAACATATAAAAGAAGGTTGAAAATATTAAAGATATTTAGTCAGGGCATAAGAATATTGAATTTTAAAAATTAATTTAATAGTTATATTAAAATATGTGGAGAGATTTAGGAAGATTTTTATTTGTCCTGATAGACATGTTTTGTGTTCCACAAAAGCAAAATTAGGACAAAAGAATTATTATTATGGAAAGATTAATTATGGCTCAATATAAGCAATTTGACTGATATGTAACAGTTTATAACAACCATAATAACATATAACATTTGAAAGTATTCAAAAATAAGATGAGCTGACTCAGTCTATCTCATGTGTTTAGGAATTTTTAGTCTCCAGACCTGTTCAATAAAAAATTAGATAACATACAATCATCTACATTCTTCCCCTGCAGAATCTCATATATTCACATTGGTTAGGTTGTCACTACTGATGAGTCTAATATTGATTTCAAGTCTTCTCTGTTTCCTAAATTCTAGACACAAAATATCAATATCTTCTTTGTTGTCTCTATACCAGTGGTTCTCAGTTGGGTGCAATTTTGTCCCTGTTTCAGGGAAGACTTGGAAAAATCTGAAGATATTTTTTGGTTGGCACAACTAAGAGAGGTACTACTGATATCTGGTGAGTAGAGTCCATAAACATTGCTAAGAATCCTAAATGTACAAAATAGCTCCTCACCCCCAAAAAGGAATTATCCATCTCAACGTGTCAATATGACCAAGATTGACAAACCCTGCTCTACATATAAGTCCAACAGGTAACAAACTCAGCATGACAAACTCCAAACACATTATCTCCACTCCACTCTCCTGCTTCTCCCTTAAAATCCCAAGCATCCCTTCAATAAAGCTTAGTTTCTATAACTTACTATGACTAATGCCACTATTAGGTAGCCAACTACATGAGTTAGAAATCTCAGAGTTATCCTTAAATCCTCACATTCCCTCACCTTTTAATGCCAAATTGTATTTATCTACTTGTATCTCTAAATCCACACCCCCCTTTTCATTACTGCTGCCGCTGGCAGTTTGGTCCCACATTTTCTACCAATAAGATTTTTATTTCGAATTCATCCTTTACATTGTTGCCGGGATTATATTTTTAAAACAAAAAAGCAATTGTCCCATTATCCCATGCAGAAACTATAGGCAAACCTCCATTGTACAGTGAATATATGTTCAAGCTTTGAATTGCCATAGAAGATGGAGTGGGAGTAACATTGTGTTTGTTACCATTTTTTAATGGAGTGTTACAACTTCTTCAGGGAAGATTAAAAATATAATAGTCCTTTGATGACAGCACAGAAAAGGAAACAAATATTTGACTAATGCCAGAGGCCAGGGTAAAATCACTAAACATACAGATGTTTAAATGTTAAGTATGAAGTTAAGAAAGACCACATGAAACATATTTGAGCATGCACCGCATTGCACTGGATATATTAAAAGTATACAAGTATTGAAATTATTTTTAATAAGGTAGAAAAAGAGGCATGTGCACAAAATAATGCACCCAAATCTTTTAAATTTGCCTTTGGAATTTGGATTGATTGATACTCAGTCATACACACAGGCACTCAGTCTTCCTCTCCACGTCTAAGCCGAATCCTTCCTAAGGAGACCATGCTGTTGGCAGCAAAAAAACAAAGTTAGGTGTTCCAGGGAAGCAAATCTGGGGTTCCAGCCAAATCTCCACAAAGCAGAGAGTTCTCTAAATAATAAAGAGTTGACTGTGATGGCAAAAGTCTTCTTGCAGGTGCAGATGCATGTATTTTCGAATATAAATAAACTCTTTCAGCTGCTTTCCCTATCCCACTATCACCACCTTATTCTCATAGTGTTCTGATCTCACTGGCATTCTTAACTCAGAGATCTCTTTACTCTAACTTAGTCCAGGTGTGGGGTGGAATATGAAAACGATGAAAATAAGGGAGGATATTGATAGAAATAAACACATAATAACAAAATAAAAATTGGAGAAAAGGGGGAATAAAGACCCTTCTGCTATAAAGGGCTTTATGTTGGCTTCAAGAGTATAATTGATGAATATGGTTTAGAGTTAATATCTGAAAACCAACCTTAATGTATACATTGCTGACATTTGGAGTAGTAAGTAAATGAAATGGAGCCCAGACATCAGTTAAGATATCTGTGTTATCACTGAATTAAAAAAAAAAAATTCCTGAACTTTGGTTGAAATTATTTTGTTTTCATCAGTCTCCTCCATTTCACATTTATCTTTGTAATTAACTAGTTTTGACATAATCTAATTTCTTACCAGAGCCTAAGAAACTGTTGCACAACACAAGTTTGGAACATTTCATTTCCAACCTGTCAAACAAAAAAATTTCTCCTTCACAGTTCTTTTTATTATAAAATCCAAATCAGTAATTGATCTACTTAAGTACTGTTTTAGGAAAAATTAAGCAGAGTAATTTCTCAAGCTCTCCAGTATGCTTATCAGTGGCAAATGAAACTTAAAAATACAGCCCACTGATTTGCACAGCTTCATTTTCTGATCTCTAGCCTAATGGTTATACAAATATAGATTTTTATTATTCTTCACAATGTTATGTAGATCATCAAATCAGACAGACAGCATCCTTTTCTTATGGGTGAATTTTCTGTAAGTCTCATAAACTCAATATATAATCTGTTTAGCCATATGTAACTTGCCCAATATTACAGTACTGACAAACAAAATCTAGAGGGATTCTCCACTTTTATCTTCCAGAAACATTTCAACATGAAAGATTGAAACAATTTAAAAATATATGTGAAAAGCAGAAAATTATTTATTTGAAAATGTAACAGTAAATATTAAAAGTTTCTCAAATTGATGTACAAAACTATAAATGTATTTCAGAATAATTTATCATAATGATTTGTACTCATGCTGAATAAATGAGTTCAGATTTGAAAACAGTTCATGAAAAAGTCTACAGCGAATCTAATTTAATCTCATCTAATATTGGAAATCCACCATAGCTGCTCTATAGTGAATCTAATTTCCTGTATATGAGATACCCATATAATAATCTCCCTGTGACACTGACTAAAAGATTCTGTATAGAAAGTAGCAATCAATGAGACTCCAGCAAACTTACCACCTTAAAAATCCATAAATATACCGGAACAGAAGATGACTTACAAAATGAGAAGAATGAGAGAAAAAACATGGAAAACTCACTAATTAGATGGTGCAAAATGATGGTTAAGTTACTGAAGTATAAATTAAAGGAAGAAACGTCAGTTTACATTTCTAAACTAAAAGGATAGAAGAGGTCCTTAACAAAAAGTAATGACTCAGAAATAAGGTAAAATGATGATCATTTAGTCAGACAATCTTTCTATTTAATGCTAGTGTATTCACAATATTACCTGCCATCAGGATGGTCAGGATTCAATACACAATAAGTGGGTGGTAATACGATTGTTACTCTTCAATATAGGACAAGGTTTACTGTTTTGCATTATTGATAAATCCGCTTAATATTTGGTACAAAACTTTGCACTTGAATAGTACATGCCTACAGGACAATGATGGTAGGTGTCTGAAATGTATACATAAAATCATGTACATACAAAATTATACTGTAAGGTGTGTACCTTTAATCCTTCTTCAGGATTCAACTGCCATTTTTTTTTTTCGTTGTTTCTGAGTGTGAATGGTCAAGTGTAGAAGGTGAAAAGGCCAGTGGAAAAAGTCAAGCAGAGAATTAAAAAAGAATAGCCAATTTAGATAAATTACAAAAACAGGGAAAATGATTTTAAAAACTACAAGTAAGAAGGCAAGGAAGCCTACAAAAGCCCCTCTTGTAGCTCTCTGCATGTGAAGTACACAGCGCTCTGCCCTGCAGAAAGAACTCATCGGCCGGGCGCGGTGGCTCAAGCCTGTAATCCCAGCACTTTGGGAGGCCGAGATGGGCGGATCACGAGGTCAGGAGATCGAGACCATCCTGACTAACACGGTGAAACCCTGTCTCTACTAAAAAATACAAAAAAACTAGCCGGGCGCGGTGGCGGCGCCTGTGGTCCCAGCTATTCGGGAGGCTGAGGCAGGAGAATGGCGTGAACCCGGGAGGCGGAGCTTGCAGTGAGCAGAGATCTGGCCACTGCACTCCAGCCTGGGCGGCAGAGCGAGACTCCGCCTCAAAAAAAAAAAAAAAAAAAAAAAAAAAAAAAAAAAAAAAAAAAAACTCATCAAAAGTGCATGGACTAGGTGCATAATGTGTCTGCAGTATTTATTGAGGGAGAGATTTCTGTAACAATCTCCTAATATCTAAATGACATGTATTAAAAGGTCAGTGGAGCACTTTTCTGTTTGCACCAAGATCAAGAGTGAAGACGTGGGCTTATACAGCAGCAGAAGTATTCAGGGAAGGGTTTCATAAAGAATCTCACAACAATGTGGGTAACTGACACGGGGATAGGTTAGCAAGAGAAGTTGTGACATGGCTTTTTTGAAAGTGCTTTGAAATTGTAGAGATTCTCCTTTCTTCCTGAAAATCACTTTTCAAGCTCCTCTTTAGCCCCCTAAGATTGTAAGCTTATGTGTTAAGGACCAATACAAAAATACAACTATAGAAGACTTAAAGGTTAGATTTAACCAGAAAATGCAAGTCAAATTATATAGTTTCCACTATGTTTATTAGACAGTAACAGGCCCAGAAAATTAGTTGGCACAACTCAAAATATTTCTGTAGCAGAAGGTACACTAGGAAATTTAATACCATCAATTAAAATTTCAACAATATTAATGTCAGGCAGCTTACTAATTCCTGACAAAAACACAGTTTCAGAGAACATCGGTCTCAGATATTAGAGATGTTTTCTTTAGTACACTCTTTAAGAATTCACATCAAATACCACAATACAACAAAAGCAAATGTTCTAAAATCTTTGGTGTAATTTTAATTAAATAATATAGTGCATGTCTCCCATAGAGAACTTTCTTAAAGTTACAAGATGTTCCCGTCAACTATTTAAAATAATTAAAATATGGGCTGAAAAATTCACTGAAAAGTTGCTTTTGAGCATCATTCTTGAATGAATTAGGACTCTTATTCTCTGCAAGCTCCCTTTGTCATAGGAAAAATCAATTTTATCAACTGCTATTCAATATAAAAGGCTAGAAAAAATTCTATGGAAATACAGAGAAGGGAAGAAATAATTCTAAGATATCCTCCTTAAAAATAAAAAAGTCAAACAGAAAATTCAGATCAGGTTTCTTAGTTTAAGTACTATATACGTGATTAGGATCCACAGGCATCACACATCCAGTGCATTTACCTTCATAATCAACCCACGTTAAAGCACATCCTACTTTGGCAAAACATTGTCACCTGCCATTTCTGTTCAGTCAACTTAGTATTATTTTTGCTTTTAATTTCAAGTGCCTTGAATGTGTTTCATATTTCAAATTACCTGAGAAAATGAAGTCTTCAAACCCTGAGTTGTTTTTACATCCTCACAGTTTCCAGCCATACGATGCCACAGGAAGCTCCATCTACTTTGAACCAGTGACTGCCAAAGTTTCGTGTCTCGTGTTAAACTTTTCATCCTCCCTTCAGCATCATTTTTCTAGTTGCCTATATCTGTGGTTGCCATTTAAAATATTACCAAAATTACCAAAGGAATTTGTTAAAAACAAAGTCAGTGACCTACTTCAGATTCTGGATCTAAATCTAGATTCATGTCTGGAAATTTGGGTTGTTAATGAGCCTTCTGCGAGTCCCTCAATTCCGAGGAGATTATCAAATTCTGTCACTTTCAGAATATACTTTATGAAATACCTATGAGCCTCGATGCTAACATTGAGCCCTAGGATAAATTCTTTTGGATCTCAATCTCCATATATTATTCAACTTAACCATCACAAAATCCTACACGGTGAGTATTACGGTTTCTATTTTACACATGAGGAAACTGAGGCTCAGATAAATTAAGTGTCATGTGGAGCTATGAGCACTGCCAGCACGCTGTGTAGACTGCATGGTGGAATGAAGAAAATAAAGTGTTGAGGAGTGAGACTTTTATTTGAATCCTGGCAGAGCCACTAAAACAACCTGATTTTGTCATTCATTGCCTTTGAGCCCCAGTCAGTCATAGTAAAATGGTAATTATAACGCTGACCTTCATAGGTGATAGCATACCATGGTCTCTCAAAAAACATTATTCCACTTCCATTTGCCATTTCAATTTATTTCTTGCTATTTCGTTAAATATTAATTCTGTCTTAAAATTTTTTTGGGCCTGTTTATCTCTGAACAGAAGTGCATTACCCCCTTCGAAAATATTATTAGTTGTTACATCATCATCTAAATATGATTATTTAGAAGGTACATCTGTCATGTAAAGCACCATAGTAAGCTGTTCAAATAAGTGAAAATTGAAAAGAATAAACCAATTTTCAAAATTAGGACAATATTAAACAGAAGCAAAACTACTAAATAAAATTATGATACAGCCATATATGATAATGTTATGCAGGTACTGACAATTATAATTTTTAAAGAGAATGATAAAATAATGGGTACAAAACAGGACATAGAATATATGTATAACCTAATTTCATATTAAAATGTGTGTACAAATGAATGTGTATATATAAGCAGATGTGCATGTAATTCTATCAAAAAATAGAAAAAAAATGCCAAGATGTTAATAGTAGCTATCTCTTAGTTGAATAATTATGGATAATTTTTGCTTCCTTCTTTGCTGTTTGTATTATGTATTTTCAGCAAAAAGCATTTTATAGTGAGAAAAAGTAAACATTACAAAATAAGTATAATTTATAAATAAAACAAAATAAATAAGGAATGCTGCAAACTATTAAAACAGGTCATGATATCATTTACTTCTTTTTTATCTTGAAATCCATAATATTTGTTACAAAGGTTTCTTTAGATTCTAACATGCCCCACACCATATAATGCTCAATAAAGATAAGGGTTCTCTCTGACTGCACACATTAGAAGTTTTTCTCTAACCATATTGGGCTTCCATGGGAATTCTACAAATAAAATATCTGCAACAGAAGGCTCTGAAACCAGAGAACAAACTGTTCTTAACTGTTTGGTGTAATTTCCCATTTATACAAGAATCAGCCTTCTCTAAGTAAAATTGCAATAGTCCCAATTCCAGCATTTAGCAAATATCTACTCCAGCCTAGTCACTCTACAAGGCCTTTCACTTTTATTATTCTTCTCTCTGTGACCTTGGGCAAGGAAGCTAAACTTTCCATGCCTCTATTTCTTACATAAAGTATTGTGCTAATAGTACCTACCTGATGATTGTCTTTTTGAGGATCAACTCAGTTAATATGCAGAAAGCCCATAAATAAATCCTCATAGCACTACTACAAAAAAAAATATATTATTTAACTGTAACAACTACATTTTAAACATTTATTTATTATTTTAAATAACTTTTATTTAAAGTTCAAGGGTACATTTTCAGGTTTGTTATCCAGGACAACAACTACTTTTAAAAGGCAGGTATACAATTGTCACAGATAGTAGATGAGGACACGAGGACTGAGAGTTTATTTCCTTTCAGCTCACACATGGCACTCAGTCAAATACCTCCTTTATCGATATCCAAGCCCATACAGCCTATACATAGTCATAAAGCCGTCATGCAACAGATACTACTCATCAATATTTACACACCTACTGTATGCAAGATAGACACTGAACAATGTTGGAAAAGACTCAGCTCTTGCCTTTCTTGAGCCTAGTGAGGAGGGCAGGCAGGTCTTCAAGCAGTAAGTGTGATGGTAAGGGTGAGATTATGAGGCCATAAC
Source organism: Papio anubis (assembly GCF_008728515.1). Lineage (NCBI taxonomy): Eukaryota > Metazoa > Chordata > Mammalia > Primates > Cercopithecidae > Papio > Papio anubis. The sequence continues at coordinate 126,254,237 of NC_044977.1, forward strand.
AGTGAAGAGAAAGGTGCTAAATGCATTCTAGAGAGGTCAGGCAAAGCTACCTGGATGAAGCAACACTTCAGCAGAGATCTGAAGAATGAGTAGGAGTTAGCCAGCAAGCTGGTGAGGAACAACAATCAGTTGGCATTTGCTCCCTGGTGCTCTGTGCTGGAGCTCCAGAGCTGCCAACACTAACTTCATGCCAGGTGACAAATGATCTGAGTGCCCACAGCTGCAGCTGCCGCTTTATATGCTCTCCCTCCTACTTCCATCGTTAATGAGCCTGAGACTAGGAAAGAATACATCTTAGTAACCAAAAGCTCTTCTGTTAGCCTTTGGTCCAGAGACACAAGAGAAGCTTCTTCACTCCTGTTAACAATACAGCCACAGATCCTTTGTTATTTTCCTCTAGCACTTGCTAAAATAGCAGTTTGCAGCTACTAACTCATTTTTATACATCTTGGTGGCAGGTGGGGGTATGCTTATAAATACGCTCATTATAAAAAATGCATGATTTTTTCCCCCAGGAACAGCTCTAAAGCATATAAATGTGTCTAAGCTTCCTTAAGGTTAATTCTTACTGCTAGGAACTCTTCTGATTTGTTCTTTTAGTAGTTCTAACTTTGGAATATTCCACCTGCAGTTATACAACACCCTAGAGACACAGGTATGCTAGAAGATAGCTATTTCAGACGTAAATAGCTCTACCAAGTAAAGGCAAGTTTTGTGTCTTTATAGATATCTCCACATTTCAAATAATATTTTTAAAAAGACGTTTCATTTCTAACAGCTAATTAAGGAGAAGGAGCTTTCTCTTTCTGCTGTGATGTGTCAGGTATAACATTCTTGGTATATAGAACCACTAGAAAGATTTCCATTTTGTCCCTTAGAAGTTGCTATTATATGACTATATCTACTATTTTAATTAGTGTGAAAAAAATTATAATTTAATCTTTACTCAATTGTCAAAAAAAAAAAAAAAAATGGCAGGATCCAGGAGGGAGCTCACACCTCTAATCCCAGCACTTTGAGAGGCTGACACAGGCAGATTGCTTGAGCCCAGGAGTTCTACACCAGTCTGGACAACATAGCAAAACCCTATTTCTACAAAAATTACAAAAATTAGCTGGGCATGTTGGTGTGCACCTGCAGTCCCAGCTACTCTGGAGGCTAAGGTGGGAGGATCACCTGAGTCCAGGAGGTTGAGGTTGCAGTGAGCCATGATTGTGCCACTGCACTCTAGCCTGGGTGACAGAGTGAGACCCTACTTAAATATATATATAAACTTAAGTGCTTTGTGGCTGGCAGTATGTTTAGTATAATACAGAGATTCAAAGAAAGCATAGAATTTGTTTCCTGCCTTTAAGGAATTTACAGTATGGTCACACAGGCTAAAGAAAAATCATGTTAAACTGATTCAGTGTCACCGTTGATAAAAAATAGTGACATTAGAATACACAGAGGGAGATCTTTCCACTACACCCAGAAAAAGGAGTACAGTATGAATCTAGTAGCAGAAACACTTCCATTAATTGTATATATTTTGTTTTTGCATAATTTTGTATGTCCAGCCTTCCAAAGAAGACACAAAAGCATGTTGTTCAGGGCATTGTATTTGTATCTTTCAAAATGATCATTTAACAGTGATCATTCAGAAGAAATAACCATTTCTTCTGAAATAAGTTTTTAAAAACATAAGTTAGACAATATTGACCAAGCCAGCTCCATATACGAAGTCTATTTCTATTGTTTCAATACAACAGCCTTAAGTCAACCACTAGGGGGAAAAACCTGCAGTACACACTGCAGTATATTTCTCCAAAACTGAATGCCCAGCAGTATTTAGACAAGGTATTCTTTTTCTAATAGATTAATCTATTAGGGAAAGATTAATCTCCAGGTCAAGCCACACACTAGGGTTTTGAATAAGGTGAAAGTCTTGGGCCAGCCACCATGCCATACTACCTCCTCTCACAGGGATAAAAATAAAGCATTACCAGCAAGTCCAGCAGGATGGAGACCAGGCTAGTGTGGAAATTTGTCTTATTGACACTGTTGGGAGAAAACGCCTGACTTCACACAGATTAGCTCAAGCTGAAACTAAAAGCTTGCATCCTCAGTTGAACTGACACATAAACCCCATCGATATATATTTTTAAAGTGAGAAATTCCACTTTAGTGTATTTTTAGATGGGTGATACACAAGTAAATTAAGATATATAAATCGTTATCACAGCGGAAAGCTCTCTCTCGAGGATCAGGGGAAACTCCAGGGGTTTATTTTTGAAGTTGTTGGTTCAGTGACATTGTTTATTCGGCCCTTCTATTTACAAGTCATTATGCATTCATTTACAATTTAGTTGGGCAAATCACATTTATAAATTCCTTTAAAATGATTGTATCTTTTCACCCAGTATCACCCTTTCAAATGACAAAAACTTTTTTCTTCACTAGTTTCTCCACAAATTCCTGTCATTGTCCATAAAAAGTATAGATATCAGTACACAGGAACAAAAAAGAGGACCACTGCTGTTGGGGGGACAGGGGCTGTGACCCCTAGAAACTATCACAGTGTCCCCAAATACTATATAAGCAAATAGCTAAGGATTTCCCAAATGATCACTCTGCATATACAAAATTATAAAGAGGCTCTAGAGAGTTTCGCCTAAATCAAGTTGCAGAGAACCAAATATTAGAAGTGTTCTAATCAGGAGGTAAACATATGTTACAGGGAGCAAAGACATTCTTCAAACCCTCAACTCTTTTCCTGAATGTATTTGTTTAATGTGTGTTATATACTCACTATGTCTACTATAGGGATATGAAGAGGAACTGTTTAATTCTGCCTGAATAATCACACGGTTTATAATTATCTTAATAACCGTTTTAAAAATGTAAAGGCAAGTCTATTCATAAAAGAGGTTAAAAATAGAGTAAGATTAAATACTAATAGTGGAATTCCAGGGAACTCACTTAGAAGTACCTGAGCCATAAGTGGAATCGGCTGATACAATAGCTTCAAAGACTTGGTAAATTTTGAGGATTTTAGTAATTTAAGACCATCAGGAAAACTAAATGTGAATGATATAGAACCCTGACTATATTCCAATTTTACTAGTCATTAATTCATTCAGTAGATAAATATTTTTTCAAGTACTTTCTAGGCTCTGAGGATATAATACTGAAAAAGAGTGCTATGTCTTGAAACTTACATTCTAATATGGTAGACATGCAATACATAAACCATACAAATATCCTAAAACTTTGTGCTGGCTCTTGCTGTTACATAGAACATTCAATGTTTTAAGAATACTGAATGCCTACATTGTTAGTGGCACTGGGAATGAACTGACGATGAAATCCACAAATTTCAATCCCATGTTCAAGATCATCTTCAATATTACACAGCCTATTTGCATAATATTATCTATCTCTTACTCCTTACCTCTGAGACCAATAAAGAAAGCCACAGCCAACCCAAACCACATGTCTGACCCGAATACATCTCTTGCCCCGAACCTCTTCACACCTACAAAAATTGTTCTTGTAACCCATCTCTTTAGAAGGGGGCTCTCCAATCTGAAGGCCTTACTAATGCCCCTAAGTTAGATTTCTCCCTCAATTTAAATGCTACACACCTGTGCATGTCTCAATTTAATAGCATTTATTTTGTCTTTTACTGTGTACTCGTATTCATGAACATGCCTAACCTAGTCATTTGAATGGCAACTCTTTGAGGGCAGGGACTCTATAGTTTCTAACTTTTCTCAGTATATTAGGCTTTATTTAGCATGCTACCTTACCTAGTTCACTTGCAAGTCATATTTCTTGTATTGAATCGTGTTATATTTGCTTATGTGCAATGATAGAAGATAAAATTCAGTCACTGGTTCATGAACAACATCTGTTCAAGGGAATCTATACAAGTTTATAAGTAGTCTAACATTAATCTTAGAGTAATATTACTAAAGGTACACCCTCAGCCTTGATAATATCCAACTTAGCTCTGAATCTTTCAATTTTCTTGTTTCTAATGTAAACTCTTGGTCAGAACTCTCGAGTTTTCAAAACTGTTAACTCTTGTGAATTCCACATATAACCTGAACTTTAGGGAACCTATGTTTATATGTCTATGAATCCTATCTCCACATAATCATCTCAGCCAATAATTTATGTTCAAAATATAAAAACCAGCCTTTCCTCAGAATTTAAAAGCATAGAAAACTCAATGCACAACTGAATAGAATTCAACAAATTTAAAGTGTAACAGTGAAAACAAAATATTGTTTTTAATTCATATTTAATATTGTGGCAATAGATAATCTCCATACTAAGTTATCCAGACAGACATACAGTGTATGAAGGTTCAGAAATTAATCTATGTTCAACACATGCCTATTTGTAACCATACGATAATAATTCTGCATCTAGGTCACATATACATGTTATTGTGTGCGTATACACAACACACATTCACAAAACGTATTAGACCATACAAAATGTACACATTCATGACATGCATTTTTCATAACTAGTGTTTTTATAGCTACACAATGTTTTTTTCTGGCACACAGATTTGAAAACACTGATATATTACAGGTGTGCTTAAGTCTACACCTACAGGTAAAAGTCTACTCCACGGCAGTCAAACATTTTTTGCCATTGTCTTTTAAGTCATATCCAGTAACACTGCACAGTGATACAGGTTACGTTTACTTTCTTTTTCTCTAAAAAAGAAACATAAAAGAAAAGTATTTTTATACCATTATCATGTGTTTCTAAAGACTGTGACTCGGGTCACGCTTCTATTAATAAACAATGTTCTGTAAAGCTTTTATTATATCATTTTGGAAAAATGAAAGATTATGACTCCCAAGTCCCCATGATCCTGGTGAAAATGAAATGGGTGTATACACATAGGCGCAATCCAGGACACACAACGTTTGGTACACAAAGGACGATCAGACCAGTCCTACCCAGAACAATTCCATTGAGTAGTTTCTGTTGCACGTACCAGCTCGGCTGCCCAGGATCCATTCTGCCTTTAAATACTACAAAGCAATTTACACTCCAAGTGCCGCCAGCTTAAGTTCTTCCTTTTGCTCTCAGAAATGGAAATACTTGTACAATGAGTGATGCCTTGTTGCAGCTGCTTCGCGAGTCCAGAAACCCATCTCTGAGCCGCGCGGGATTAAGCCCTGCGGCTCCAAGCTCATTCTCCCCAGCGGCTGGCAACTGGCTGGTCGCTGGGAGGCGAGAACAGGCACCAGCGCGCCATCTGGAGGCGTTACGAAGCAGCTGCAGCAAATTTATAACAACTGGGTGGAACAAGGATGTCAGAAAATTCTGTTAAATAACCAAATGTTTTTTTCTCTTGTTAAATAATCAAACGGTTTTATTTACACATTCCTGTGGATTAAAAAAAGAGAAAATTGCAGGAAGATCTCATTCTGTTGCCTATGAATATTCTCTGTCTTTCATACTTCACAATAAAATAAAAAAATAGATTTCACGTATGTACAAACACCACTAGATGGCAAATTTTCTGCTTGTCGGTGACTCATCTCAAAGGAAGATAATTAACACTGACTGCTTTCAGAAGTTTCAGGATTTGTGTATTTAACTCAAAGGCAGCTTTCCAAAAGAGAAATCTATCCCTCTGAATTAACGCAATCCAACATGCTCTGCTATTTTGAAAAATTATGAACCTTACATCTGGAAATGTTCGGTCTGCTTCTTATCAATGCATTACACTGACTTCAGTATGATAACAAGGAAAAGCAGTTTCAGCTATACTTCATGTGATCAGGTGTTCATATGACTTTAATATTTCAAAAAAAAGTTATTTCAATTAATTTCCCACTATTAATCTCCATAAGCTTCTTTCCCTTAAAGAGAATAATTTGGTATACCTGGATGAGATATAAGCTTAATTAATTGAATAGAACATTTTAGGGCTTGTCTACCGCGATATGCATTTAGAAATATAATCATTAAATATTTCTTCATTCCCTGCAGGTGAGTGAACCCCACCCCGCCCTGATTCCGACTTCTATCACTGCATCATGATTTTGAATTTCACTTTTTAAAAATAAAAAATTCACTTTAAAATTATTTAATCAGAATCTTATATAGAGTGGTTTTGTTGTTGTTGTTGTTGTTGTTTTCAGGGAAATGTGAACCAGAGATTGATTATGTACTCTGTGAGGTCCCCTTGGGAAACAGAAATTCTTAATCACCTCATTCTCAAATCAGTTTTTGAGAATGTCTGGCAGAATAAACATAGAAGAAGTTTCCTTCATCAGTATTTCATCTCAAGTGTTTATTCCCATTTTTATAATAAATGAACATACTGTTTTTTCAAGTGCATACCACTAGACATATTCTGAAGAAAAGTAAAATTTTTATTTTAAATACAGACAGTATATACCAAATATTTATACTGTAATTTTTTGTGAGTTTGTTAAAGGTCTGAAAACAGATGTTCTGTTTTTAGATGAGATTAAAAGGAATGTTAATTCTTCGTGTCTCTATACCTTTGGCTTTTAGCACTGTGGAACTTGAAAACTATTTATTAAATAACTGACTCCTAAATTACATGACTTCTATGCTGAAGGATAGTTATAGACTTCTTAGAAAGTCCAGACTTCAAATGTATAGTTCAAGATAGCAAGCAGAATAAATAGCACTTGGAAACATATAAATAATAAACAAATATACAGTGACCACATATAGATGTGTCTAACCAAATAAAATTTACATGAACATTCAGATGTAACATGTAGATAAATCAGGGATAAATTTTCACACATAAACATCTTGACCATACAAAATCATTGTTTAAGTAAATATTCTCATTTTTTACAAAATATCAAGTAAATATTAATCATTGTTTAAGTAAATATTTTAAAAATTAAGAATAACTTTACTGAAAAAATTAAGAAAATTAAATATTTACATGTATAAGCAGAAAAAAGTGAGACATTAATGAGAGGAGTGAACATATGAATCTCATAGTCAAAGACACTGTGGCTATGCTCGTCAGAACCAAGAGCTGAAAATGATAGGAGCTGATGCTGCATGCAGAAGAGATGATTATGTGGTTAAGGGAGGAAGAAAAGTATTATGGTCACATGTTGTTTTCTGAAAGGTCTACACTTAGTTTTAAAACACTGAGAACGGGGAAAATATAGTAAAGGAATAAATCCCGAAATAGAAAGATACTAAGGAAGTAAAGGATATTATTTCAGTTTCCATAATTTAATATGTGTAACTCAAGAAAAGAAAAAGTTTAAGACAGAGTCACACCGCGAGGTCTAAAGAAATAAAATAATAGGGGGTTCTTAATGTTTGTCTCTTTCAATAAACTAGAATGAGGATCTGTATTAGATTTCTATTACTGTATAACAAATTACCAAAAATTTAGTGGACTAAAACAAAATACATTTATTAAATCGTGGTTTCTGCAGGTCAGCAGTCCAGACATGGCTGAGTCCTCTGCTCAATGTCTTATGAGACTATGATCAAGAGGCCAATTGGGCTGCGTTCTTATCCGGAGGCTTGACGGAATAATTTATTTCCAAATTTAGTCAGGTTGTTGAAGTATTTATTTCTCTATGGTTGTAGAACCCATGGTTGCTTGCTTCTTCAAGGATATCAGGAAAATGTGTCTTCATTTTCAGGAGGTTACCAATCTCTCTTTTAAGAAATTTCACCTGATTAAGCTAGGACCACCCCAAACAACCTCTCTTTTGGTTAACTCAGAATCATCTGATTAGGGAGTTGAATTACTTCTGTATAATTATTTCCCTTTTGCCATATTTTATTGAGTAGAAGGAAGTACCAGGTTCCATCCACACAAAACAACAGGGGATTAGGCAAGGGCATGACCCATTGGGGGTCACCTTAGGGTGTGTCCACAACAGGATCTATGTAAAGGCACATGATATTTCTTGCTTACCATTCCAAAGTTAATTGGGGTAGACTTGGGGAAGTGACAGTATGGGGTCATTTTGTGGTCTTTAGGGTCAAGCAGAGCATGAATTTATTTATCATAGGAGAACTATAAATGCATAGTTATATCTGTGATGAAAGAAGTGTAACAAGAACAACAAGAAGCCTGGAGGAGTCATCTGATGAAGAAGAAACATGGAAGTAAAAGATCAATGGAGTGAATTGAGGAATTATATCAGTCTTATGAGTAGGACTTGGGACAGTGAAGAACATTGGTGCAGATGAAGCTGCAACAGTTTTATGTGTTAGACATATTTATGTTGCCTGGATGTCTTCCCACAGGCCCTCATGCCTTCACAGCCATGTTCTGAGGTGGCTCAGCTTTATTAGATAAGTGTATATACCTGACTGAAAATAATACAAGAAGAGATTGTCCAGAAATTTGTGGTCTGTGTGGCCTTACTGAAAAAAAATTAACCTGTCCAGTTAGATTTTCAGGAATTTGAACTAACAGAAAAAAGAAGTTATCAGTTGCTAGAGAACATTGTAAATTAAAGGTCGTGAAATAACTGAACTGACTGCTAGCTAATATAAAAAAGAACTATTTAGCAGGAAAAAAAAGAGACGCAAAAGGAAGTAGAGATTAGAAGTAATAGTCATTCATTTAATTCAACCTCCAAAACATTCATACGTAGTTCCTATTATGTACTGGGCACTGTTTTGGGTGGCAATGATACCACAATGAATTAAAGTCCCTGTTGTGATAAAACTTATTGTTGTAGGAGGTGGTAGATTAGCACAAGTTAATAAATTATATGTTATCAGGTAGATAAACTGTAGGAATAAACAAGTTATGCAGTTCAAGAGTAATGAGGGAATTACTACTTGGGATAGCATGGTCAAGAATGCCTACATGACTATATGTCCTTTGAACAGAAACATAAATACAGTGAAGGTGCCAGCTAATATTTGTGGAAGGATGTTCTGGGCAGAGTGCATAGCAGCTTCAAGTGTCCTAAGATATGTAAGTTCTTTTTAATTTGAAGGAAGAGCAAGGTGGAAAATGTGGCTGGCACAGTGGGAGCAAAAGAGCAAATGATAAGGCATAGGTCAGATATGGGCTGAGTGAAATGATCATATAGGGCTTATGAACCTGTGTGAGGACTTTGGCTTTTACATAGACAGATAGGAAGCCAGTAGAGGGTTACTGGAAAATTGCATCATACTTAAATTTTTAGGAATCGCTCTTCCCTCTGTAAAGAACAGAAAGAAATTAAGGAAAGTGTTAGGGAGGCAACCATGCTGACCCCAAGAGAGACAGAAAAAAGACCTAATATCCTATTATGTTCCCCATGAAGTCTGGCTGTACTAGTTTCAATTCTTGATTTCTATGAGATAAAGACTGTAAATCTTTTAAATAAACAAACAAACAAAATCCCACCAACAACCCTTTTCTTAAACTAGTAGCATGGATCTCAATTCCTTGTCAAGTGAACACTATACTGTCCACATGATAGAAAGAAGCCAGTCCAGCTTACTGAGCAGCAGGTGTTGTGTTTTGATTGATTCATCCTATCGAGCTGAGTTGTATATGAAACGTCCCTGCATGGATTAATACTTGCTCAAAGCTTTAAGGAATGTTAAAAACTATTCAGCACTTGAATATTCTGGATTCCTGTTTATTTTGGCATCACAGTTAAAAGGTAGTAGAGTTTTTAAAACATGTTACCTTTTAGTAAATGATAGAGGGCGCTTGCATATGGGGAGTTAATGTCAACCTACTATATCATTGAAAGGAGTTATTTTTCCAGAGTATTGGTTTAACACAGAAAAAGGTCAGTTTCGAAAGATTATCTTATCTTTTCTGACACAAGTGTTCCAAAATTTCTAACTTAGTAAATATTATCATTCAATATCAATACAACATATTTAGGACATATAATTCATTTTTAATATGTTATAGATAGCTATTCTATTTGTTTTATACTACAGAATCTTTGAAACCAGATATTCTCCCCATTTTAGAAATAAAATAATTCAAACAAATAATTTATAAGAAGTCCCTTAATTTCCAACTTTGTATCCTTCTAACACACACACATACAGAAACACACACACGTTTGTATCACTTGTATATGTGTAGGCATATTTTGGCTATTTTTCATGACACTTCAATTGAAATATCACACAGTCAACTGTAATACATTTTAAGGTGAAAGTGGGAGACGTCAGCAGTTGCTTTTTCACTTTCTTAACCATATCAAACATTTCATCACTACCCTTTGAATAAAAATATCTAACTGAAACAAAAAGAAAATTAGTTTTAGGTCAGATTCTCCTTTGAAATTATTAAGGGTACAACATGAAATATGTACTTAAATATACAAGTGTCAAATATTTATCTTCTATTTATGTTTTTGGTAAATCTTTTTAGAAGGTACTTTATGATTTTTTGGGAGGTAGAGGTGAATTTGTAATATCATGGGTTCTACATTATTTGATAGCTTTACCATCATTAAAAACTAGTGAATGATACCTTCACCAAGACACATATGCTTATTATTTTTTTCTTGTTCATATTATTTAAAATATTTGCAAAATAATGACATTTGTAATAAATGTTTTCCTACTTACCAGTGTTTTAAAAAACCACGCCAACTGAAGTGCCAAATTCAGATCATTCATCGTGAAAGTATTTTGTCAAACATGGTGAAGAAAAAAATGACATGCATATGGAATAATACATTTATCTTTAGATGCCCAAATAAGAAAAAATCAATTTCAGTACTAAAAAGGCAGAGTTACAGTTATGGAAATCACTAAACATTGGTTGTTTAGCAACATAGAAATGTGAAGGGAGACTTAGATAGAATATAGTAGCTAAAAGCAGCTATAGATGCCTAAGCCTCAGTAGTGATATAAGGGAGGCAGCCAAATTCAAAGAAACTTTAGGTTTTTTTTTTTTTTTTAATTTAAATAAGTTACTTTGTGAATTTCTGACACTAAGAAATATATTCAGTGTTTCACTACACTCTTGTTCTATACTTAAGATGCATGACTGTACGTAAGATTTCCATTATTTGTGAATTCCAGCACATGATCATATTAAAGCCTTTTATCTATTCTCATATTTGGTGCTGAAAGCATTTTTCATCAGGCTCTTTATATTGAAATCAGCCTGATTTCAAAATATTCACTTTATATTCATGTTCTCAAATGGCTTTCAAAAATTCAAAAACCATGAGAAATTTGGTTTTACATGTAAATATTTACATATATGGTTTATGCTCTCTAATCTCTGTAGCTGATACCAGTACTGTTCTTCTATGATGTAGCTGGTTTAAAGTCGGTAGATTAAAAGGACACATACAGAACTTCAAATGTGCTCCCAAAGAGATATCCATGAAGACTAATGAAACTATTGTGGATGTTTCAGAAGTAACTCTCAAGCACTACAATGCTCTCTAACATTTTGTCACTTCAGTGCTTACAACATATTCTGTAGTTTCACGGCTTCAGTTATTTATCAAGTTAAATCAGTCTTTCTCTAGCTCAAACTCATATCTGGAAAACTAGTTCTGCATTTCTACCTGGCAGGTGAGTTTCTTTGCATAAATATAAACTTAAATAACTAGGAAGTTCGCTACCTTAGACTTTTAAACAAGTCATCAAGGGGTAAAACAAAAACAATTGACGGAAAGTAGAAGTTTTAATTTGCTTAACTTTCTTTTCAATCAGTTAGATTTGTCCAAAAATAAAATGGCCTGCTCTGAAATGCACTAAGCTCCAATACCTATGAAACAAGCCTGCACACCCTTCATGTGTACCCTGGAACTAAAAATAAAAGTTTATTTTAAAAATGTTCATAATCTTGATAACAACTTGCTGGGGGATAGTGAAGTAGATTCTAATATCACATAATTGGTCAAATTAGATTACCTTCCAAGTCCCTCTTAACCTTGAGATTTTATGATTCTATAAAATTATTATTTTATTCTCTCATAATATCATGTTTAAAAATATTTTTCTACCATTAAAGCTTATTTGATTTACCTTTTTCCATTATGTATAACACCTACCTTTATTTCCTGATGCGTTATTCAATAATCAATTTACTTCAACTTATACATTTGATTTATTTCTCTTCATCTTAGTCTTTTAAAACTTTTTCCCCCTGAGTAATTTTAATCTTAACATCTATAATTTATTAATTCCAAATAATTTTGAAAAATATCTCTAAAAGGAGACAATAACTTTGTGCCTAATTCAGCCTATAAATAAACATTTGTTCATGCTGAATAGTTTAAATCTGATTGTCTCAATATAGCTCACATAACCTTTGAGATTAAAACACTTGTTTACTTCAAAAGAAGCTGAAGTTTCATTTAGTAGATGCCTATAAAGTGCTTTAAAATGTTTTAGTGAAACAGGATATAAAAGATCAATTTTTAATTGAATATCTTGCAGCTTCTTCATACTTACAGCTTGTTAAATCTATGCTGATTCACTAAGTTTTATAAGATGCTATTAAAAAATTATCAATTGGTTTGGAACTTTTTCTACGACATAAAATGTTTCAAAAGTGTTTCTTCTATGGAGATACAGAAAGATCAACAGAAATAAACATACAACAAAAGTAAAAATATTAATTCATGTTTTATCATATTTTTATTTATTTAACTTCTACAGCCTATGTTCCCATTTATAAAATTGTGTGTAACTATATTTTCAATGGTTTCAACAGCGGTATATCAAAAGTTAAGCAAATGGTAAGGCAGTTAGGTTTTGATGGTTATCAAACATGTAATTTGTTGACCTAAACAGATTTTGCAATGAACAAAGAGAAAAAAAAATGTTTTTTTTTTTTTACCAAATGTTTTTACAATGCTTCACAAATGTTTTTACAATGCTTAATAACAGACAAACCGAATACGTAAATGACCTAAGTATGTTGTACATAATCATAGATTACTACAACTACATTTAGAGTTTGGAACTTTCTTGAGTGCCCACTTCATCGTACAACAAACAGTTCTCTAACCCTAGTTTAATTAGTAGTAAATCTTTTAAAACATGTATTTATTTTATTTAAAGTATCAGAATGAGCAAAATATATGCTAGACGAAAAAATAAAGTCTATCTTAGTTATTTTGATATCATTGTTCCCCTCTGAAAAATGACAGAATAGTTTAAAAAACTATATAAAATATTGTAATGTTTATAATTTAAAAACAAATCAGCAATGGAGACACAATATTTGTTGAACTAAAAATTACATCCTATATATTATTTTATGTAAATGATGTTTGGTTAAATAAAACTAGGGACATGTAAATGTCTGTGTGGAAAGCACTAAAAACTCACAACATAAAATCAAATATCCATCATAATCACTTACTCTACAATATTTTTATCTGGCCTGTAATATTTGTATGGGGAGTACTCACATTTAACACTAACAACCCATTCTAGCTATTCAATCTTCTGCAGCTCCCCAGTACCCTCAGGCCATACTAACATCTGCTCAGAGTAAACAAATTAATATATTCATAGCTCTCTTATCAAAATAACCTTGAAAATATTTCCAAAAAGTTAAAGAGATCTAGTAACTTTAGGAGTGATGTTGCCTAATGTCTTTCAGGATTACTCTAATATCCTCCAGCCCTGGGGCTCAAAGGGGATGTGTGTGATTTCACACTTGCCCACATAAAATATGGTGTACCCAGGAGTGATTCTCCTCAAATTGGGCAACCACCTGAAAAGGCCAAAAATATCTCTGTGACACATCAAACTACTGATGCAGTTTGGTTTTTCCTAAATCTGACTGATTCATTATGGAGATGTACTCCTTTGGCAACCCTGCCTGGATATACCACTTTGAAGGCCAATTTGGAGACCCAGTGAGTGAAACACCTATGACAAATGTTTCTTGTCCATTTATGTCTTCCTGTATGTAAAATTCACATGGAAGAATCTATTATCCTAGAAAATACTGGAAAGAGGTTTGGAACTCATGCCAGTGAGTCTGAAATGCTTTCTTTAAAAAGAATCCATTTTAATACATGGTGCTTTTTACTACTTTCTAGGTCCCTGTAGATACTTTACTAATCTTAATAATCTTCAAGAATGCTGAGTATTTTAAAGAACAAATGGAAACAATGTAAGTATGATATATACATATATATATATATATAAAATCTAAATTCACTTTATGCAGAACCAACACAGTTGCCATACTAAATTTAGTGTGTGTGTGTATATATATATCCCAAAAAATTCCACAGGCCTCTGGCTGTCTCTATGACCAACTCCATCCTTTCCTATCTTTTAATGTAGGTAATATGGACACTAACTTGTGGTATTATATGTCCATAATATGAACTAATGATGGTATAAATTATAGTATATACAAATTCACTAAATAAAGATGCAAAACATATATCCAGGCCTGTCTGTAAAAGGATTTTATGCATAAATTAAAAGAGAGTACTGTTTATTTGCAAAGGGTGAGTTGGAGTTCTTTGAATGATTTTAAAAATAGGGTCAAGATCATTCTACCTCTACAATTATAATAGCTAAATAACTTTGCTTGCCTTGGACAATGTATTGCATTCACTTCAGGAAGAAATGGCAAGAGATACAGAGATGATTCCCCAGGCTACCTTCTATTCACTTTGGGAGTTAGTGGAAGGCTGCCCTCTTTCCAACACAGTAGCAGATGAAAGGGATCTATTAAAAAGAATTGCGTTGGTTTACACTGCAGATTGAATGGAGCATTAAACGACTGCATTAGTATGACTGCAGTGGGGGTAATGGTCGCCTCTATAATGTTGTAATAACACTTTCACATACGTGTAATAATTGTTTCAGTGTCCTTATCTAATTTGTCACGAAATGATATCCAGCATCTCTCCGGAAAATGCCCCCCTCCCAACTCCCTGTGCCCTACAGTTTTATTCCCCCACCCCCCCACCCCTGGCAAATGTAAACAGATGAGGAAATATGTGTACTTTCAAATCGTCACCCATGTATCATGAAGGTGGGGGATTACTGCAAATCACTTGGAAACCGCTCCCCGGAGGCGTTTAGCGATACCGCCCACCAATACAGCTCAGATGTTCTTAATTTGATTACCCACCACCTTTTGGGCTGTAATTTTCCAAACAGGCATCTCTCTCATTTGCAAATACACGTTACAAATCAATCCACAGATACAGAATGCTGACTTCCCGACACTCAATTTCACAGGGTGTCTCTTGAAGAGCTGCCAGGTTGTGACCGATAATGGGGGAGAGGGAGAGGGGCACAGATCGAGCGAACGAGAGGCGGGGGGGGGGGGGGGGGGGGGGGGGGGGGGGGGGGGGGGGAGAGGGAGAGAGGGGAGAGAGAGAGAGAGAGAGAGAGAGAGAGAGAGAGAGAGAGGGAGAGAGAGATCACTTGCTTCCTTGCTTCCTAAGCCGGGATTTTGCCTGCGATGCGCGGAGAGAGGACTGCGGCGGCTGATTTACACAGTTGGCGCGGAGGAGGGGCCGGGGGTGCGGGGGGGACGCGCTGGCGGAGCTCCGGCGATGGGCTGATCTGGGGGCTCCCGAGCGCCGCTCCCTTGGTGCGCGATTTGGGGGCGGCTGATGGATTTGCATTCAGGTTCCAGCCCTGCGCTTCCTATATTGACTCCTTATACCCGACCTCGCGCTTCCGTTTAGGAGGAGACGTTGGTAAGTAACGTGTAATCCGATTTTAGTTATTTCCTAGGCCATTAAAGTGGCACTTTTAAAGCAGGTCAGTCTTAAAAGATGCCGCCGCCGCTGCCGCCGCGAGCGTCTCCTTGGCCTGAAACGTTCTGCGGTCCCCTCCCCCTCCCGCCCCCCTCCCCCGCACCTTCTCCCGCTGGAGAAGTGAGGGTGCTTGAATGGTGAGCGGTCAGGGGACTCACTCTCTGCCAACGGGCTCGCTTCACCTTCGTGCTTTGCCTGAGGTCTCCCAAATCCAAGTGGAATTTGGTGTGCACAGCCATACTGTGTATTTGTATCTTCTCTCCCTCTCTCCTTCTTTCCCCCCACCTTCGCCGTCTGACCAATGCTGGGATCTGAGATCTAGTCGCCCCCTTCCTGCCTCCTTTCCGCCTCTCCCCACCCTTTTCTTCTCTCATCTACACACCATCCACCCCCACTCCCACCCACCTAAAGGGCAAAGAGCAAAGACACCCTGGAAAAGCAAGGGCTAATTCCATCTTTTCGGATGGAAGGAGGCCTCGGGCAGGGATTGTGAGTGACAACCCTTCAGGAAGAGAGAAAGAGAGAAATCCAGAGACTGAGCTCAGGCTCTCGGGAACAACGAAGCTCTACACTGATCGAGAGCACTGAGATTTTAAATCAAAGGAACCTAGTCCTGGGACACTCACTCTGCCTGCCTGCCTGCCTGCCATCGAAGGCATAGGGAGCTGTGGTTGTGAGCTCCCTGTCACTGACATCGCAGCGCTAGGTGCGCGCCCGGCTCTCCCATTGGTATGCAGCGACCATTTCCCTGCAAATCTCAAAGGTGGAAACATTTAAACGGATTACAAGCGTGATTTGGTAGCCTTTCGGAAAGTTGGTGGCCAGAAGAGGAGAAGCTACAAGGCTACAGTATGATGGATACAATTCAGCCTCCCAGAGAGTTTGCCCCTCCCGCTGGGAAGCCCCTCGGAGCAAACCTCGGAGATCCTGAGCGCTCTGCACCATAGGTACTCGCCGCCATCCTTTCCTACTTTGCCTAATTGAAACCAGTATTTCTCGTATGTAGGATGTGCATTGTAGAGCACATCGAGTTTGGCCGCGGTGTCTTCTGTACGCTCACAGGTGCTAGGGGTTTGTTGCAGTTTTGAATTGGATCAGTTAGGTGTAAGGACGTTGGTGGAAGGAGGGGTATCGGAGACTAACATACCCTCGGACCTCTTTTCTGGGTGAAGACATCGTAAGTAACTCCAACAAATAGGCCAGGCGGCAGAGCGAAGGACCCCTCCCCCAGTGGATTGTTCGCTAGTGTTGTAAGAGGTAGAAGGAAAAACGCTTGAGCTTTTAATAATTTTCCATTTCTAAACAGACCATTGTGCGTTTCGCCTGACGACAGCAGATTAGAAAAGGATCTATAGACGGCTGAAAGCTCTTCAGAAAATGAATGATGCAGCATTTTAATTACTTGTTCTAGGGAAGATAGTTTGCTTCCATATTGAAATATTTAATCTCAGATCTGAAGAGATTAGTGAGCTGTAAGATCCAGCAGTGGGGAGGAGGAAGTGGGAAGGGGGCACAGCGGGGAGAAAGGGCTTCTTGTCCTCTCTCTGGACAAACAAATGGCTCTGGGCGCTCCCAACAGGACACGGAAAAAATCGGGGCCCCATGGCTCAATACCCCTAACTTTTGGAGACCTCCCTGTCTTTTAGACACGCTATCCTGAGCTAAAGGAAAGCAAAAAGATGAGATAGCCTTTAGGACATAGCCCAGGTCCAGAACTTAAGGGGTTTTAGTTCAAGAAGGAACAGAGACTTCATCGCCGAGACAATATTTACCGTCATCTGGAAGCTCAGGGCAGCCTCCGGGTTACCCATCGATTCCATCACATCATGGGTTCCGATAAGACCCGATAAATAGTCACCGCCTCTGCACATTGGGTACCCAAAGTGCTGGGCGGGGGATGGGGTGGGGGAGGGTGCGGGTGCAGGCAGCTGGTGAGGAAGGGGGAATTGCTCTGATTCTGAGCTTAGGCTATCGGTATTGGTTTACTTCTTGGCTGAGACCTATGGGAATAAATAGGGTGGGTCTGGAATTTTAAGGGTAGAATGTTAGAAAATTCTGCCCTCCTGCTTACTTAGTCTACGGTGGCATGTTTCTAAAATTAGCTACTGTGTGTCAGTGGACTCACGCGCGGTCATTTTAAATGCAAAATATTATGGAAATTGCCTTTGACTTTTAAGGAACACATTGTTAGGTGATTTACCTGTTGTAGAGCAGTAAGGTATTGATATGTAAGCTGTGCTTTGCTTTAAAATTTGCTTTTGTAAAGCGTCCTTTAAGGGGAAACCGTCTCTACCTACTAACTTTGAGCCCTTGGGCAATTGAGGTTCAGTTTAGTTCTTTTGCAACCAAAAAGTCCCTCCCTTCTCCCCCTCGGCAAGTTGGTGACAGGGTTGGTGTGTGCTGGTGGGGGCAGATGGGGAGCATCCACAGCACACGGGTCCTGTTAATTAGACTCCTTTGCTGCACACTTGGCTCTCCCCAGTTTCCTCACCAAGCTGCATTCCTTCCCAGCAGGCAGGACTGTAGTGCTGTCAGCTGAGCCTTAAAAAATTCCTCTGAGAGGGTTCCTGAACTATCATCTGGTAGTCCCTCTACAATACAATATCTTCCTTCAATCACCTCCATCCCCATTCCCACCACTCCCTAGGATACACTAGGGATCCACTTCCCGAAAATTTCACTGAGAAATATTTGAGTTTAAAAAATAAGAAAGAAAAAGAAAGAGCGGACAAAAACATTCAAATCCTTAAATCCACCCCAATCCCGCGAGGTCTTTTCCGGCGGCAGAATGTGAAATGTACCATTGTTACCCAAGTGGTCTGTATCTCCTTCCAGAGAATTGGCTTGTCTCTGTTTTTAAAAAGGCGAAAGAAAAGAAATGTTGTTGAATCCAGGGGATATCGAAGGCTTTGACCTGCAGCACAACAAAAGAATTCCTGGTGCAAAGGGATCGAAGCAAAATGCAGGAGAAACTCGGTCCAAGTCTTTCAGGCTGTCTGAGCTTTTATTCGGGACACCCAGGCAGAATCAGACAGATTTAGCTTTTCTGCTTTGGGGACCTGGATTTTCCCCCCATCCCCGTCATTTCAGGGAATGGCTGTCCTGTGAAAAAGATAATTCCGAAGGACAGTCTCACTTTTCAAACCACCTGCACTAGAGAGGGGGAGCTTTGGAAACTAGAGGAGCAGATGATCCAGGGGATGGTTTCCTTGAGAAGTTAAAGAAAGAAAGAAAGAAAGAAAGAAAGAAAGAAAGAAAGAAAGAAAGAAAGAAAGAAAGAAAGAAAATGCCTAAAATGCCTATCCCCCGCCCCCCTCCCCCATCTCCACCTTCCCCACCAAAGAAATGTTTCCCATAGGTTGGTCTCCTCCCACTTCGCTCTTGTTTCTTATTTTGCCAGTTTGTGTTCTCTATCCCTCTACTTATTTTTCCTACACACACACACACACACACACACACACACACACACTCACTCACTCACAACTGTATAGTCAGGGCTTCCTATCGCTCGCTCCCGAACCTATGCTAAGCGCGTTCCCTTTGGAGCTCATTTTCATGACGTGGAATACTGGGTTCAGGGTTATAGCACATATATATTTTTAAAGCCGGAGCGAGGGAAGTCTGAGATTCTGCACTGTGGTTGAGCCTTCCTTCCTCCCTGCCTCCCTCCCGCCCTTCCTCCCAGTGACCAGTGATGTGCTGTGGGTACCCAGAGAGAGCAGCCACCGCGGCGGCAGCGGCAGGGGCAGCAGAGCTGGAAGCCTGCTGCAGCCCCTTCTCCTCCCTCCTCTATTGAGTGTGCCAAGCGGCAGTTCTGCATCCTAAAGAAGCCCATTGAAGAGCCCATTGCATTCCCAGCACGTCTCAAGCTTGCTGCTCTTTTTTTTTTTTCCTCTTGGTCCCCCCGCCCAACCCCCTTTTATCCCCTTTTGCTTCAGCTTCAGCAAAGCAAAGGGAGTGGGAGGGAAAGAGAGAGAATCCTTAAACTCAAGCTTTTTTTTTTTCTTTTTCTTTTCATGGTTCACGGTTCCAGGCTAAAAAATAAATAAACAAACAAACAAATAAATAAATAAATTCCAAAAAAAAAAAAAAAGAAAGAAAAGAAAAGAAACCCAAAAAACTCTGGCAAAATAGGTAAGTCCAAGACATCTGGAGCCTTTTTTGCCTAAACCACAGGGACCTGAAAAACAAGAAAAATATTTAAGGTAGTGAAGAAGGAAGAACTTAAGTAGATTTTAATATTTCATAAGGGAGATGGAAGACTAATTGATACTGCAATGTAGGCTTTTCTGCCTTTTCTCTCTCCCTCTTTTTCATTTAATTGTTTTTAATTTTTCAGTATTGCATGTCTGAGGCAGACTTCTCTTTGTTTTCTCACGGTATCTCCTTTCTTTACAGCTGTGAACATTATATGCAAGTGTAATGTGAAGATTTATTTTTTCACTTTTCCTATAAATTATATCATTGTGTTTTAAGAAGAAGGTTGATGAAATATATCTTTCTGTGTGCTATCTGTGAGGAAAATATATGCTAGAAACTTTGGTTTATTTTTATTGATTAAAATCAGCTATTCAATTTTGATGGATATTTTAGTGACTCAGAAAGGAGAATATAATAAAACTGCATTATTAACATTTATTTATGTAAACATTTTCATATACTGATGTTATTAGGCAAGGAAAGCGATGCATAGAGGAAGACTCTATGTTATCAGAATAGTGCATTGCATTTGTTTCTTCTGATTGGAAAAGAATGATATCTTTTTTGAAATTTATTTCATGTGATAGGTCATTTATCAGCAGGTAAGAATAGAGGTTTCCACTCTCTCTTGACTTTAACTACCCGCCTCCCCTCTAACTAGTCACCTACTCTTCCAGCTTTTTAAAGGGTTCCTCAGTTGATCTTGAAGGCACAGATACACATTCCAAACTAAGCTTTGCGAATGTTTTAATTCAGACACTTTCAGACTCAGCATCCTCTAGCTGTCCCTATCTTTAGCTCTGACAATTGCATGGGCATGTTTTTTAGAAGGGCTAATGACTCCTACATGCTTTAAATAGTTAAATGATACAAATATATACAAATTACTTATTAAATTAAAGAAGATGACAGTATTCTATTCTTGGGCCAAAGGATGTGGACATATAGTGTACATACTGACTATACACTATTATAAAGCATGTTATGATCATTTCATAAAAATAAATGTTAAGTTTTCCTGAGTTGCTGATCATTTTACACATCTCAACATCTGATATTGAGCAACAGGCTCACACTTTATCATACTAATCAATATAATAATTTTGGAGTATGTCATGTATTTTTAATAGTCAAAACCTATAATTCAAAGAACATTTTTTTCCCATCAGAGTTCCAATCAGATTTATTATGAGTATCTTTGATGTCAACATGAGTTTTAACAGGCAAACAGGTGTAATGGCCACATTATTGCTATTATTACTGAATCTGCCTTTGCCTAAAAGGAAGTACGATGTACCAGTTCTATTGTTTGTTATACAGAGGCAATGCAGTCTGCTTTTGTTCATGCGATATGCCGTTTACCAAGTATGGCTTGGTTCAGGAAAATGTCACTGCATGGTTCAATATTTCAGAGTCTCCTAAGTTTAAAATATAGGACACACTCTAAACGTTAAGTGTATTGCTAGCTCATTTTGAGTGTCACTTCTACAATTGCTGAAGTTTTTATATAGCTCTTAAAATGCCCCACATGTAGGAGTCAATTAAAATAGTACATATGACTAAAAGCTAAAAATCTGCATTTTTATTTCTGTTGCAGTTTTGTAATCAACCACGAACGATGAAACCTTCCATAGCTGAGATGCTTCACAGAGGAAGGATGTTGTGGATCATTCTTCTAAGCACAATTGCTCTAGGATGGACTACCCCGATTCCCCTAATAGAGGACTCAGAGGAAATAGATGAGCCCTGTTTTGATCCATGCTACTGTGAAGTTAAAGAAAGCCTCTTTCATATACATTGTGACAGTAAAGGATTTACAAATATTAGTCAGATTACCGAGTTCTGGTCAAGACCTTTTAAACTGTATCTGCAGAGGAATTCTATGAGGAAATTATACACCAACAGTTTTCTTCATTTGAATAATGCTGTGTCTATTAATCTTGGGAACAATGCATTGCAGGACATTCAGACTGGAGCTTTCAATGGTCTTAAGATTTTAAAGAGACTATATCTACATGAAAACAAACTGGATGTCTTCAGAAATGACACCTTCCTTGGCTTGGAAAGTCTAGAATATCTGCAGGCAGATTACAATGTCATTAAACGTATTGAGAGTGGGGCATTTCGGAACCTAAGTAAATTGAGGGTTCTGATTTTAAATGATAATCTCATCCCCATGCTTCCAACCAATTTATTTAAGGCTGTCTCTTTAACCCATTTGGACCTACGTGGAAATAGGTTAAAGGTTCTTTTTTACCGAGGAATGCTAGATCACATTGGCAGAAGCCTGATGGAACTCCAGCTGGAAGAAAACCCTTGGAACTGTACATGTGAAATTGTACAACTGAAGAGTTGGCTGGAACGCATTCCTTATACTGCCCTTGTGGGAGACATTACCTGTGAGACCCCTTTCCATTTCCATGGAAAGGACCTACGAGAAATCAAGAAGACAGAACTCTGTCCTTTGTTGTCTGACTCTGAGGTAGAGGCTAGTTTGGGAATTCCACATTTGTCATCAAGTAAGGAGAATGCATGGCCTACTAAGCCTTCCTCAATGCTATCCTCTGTCCATTTTACTGCTTCTTCTGTTGAATACAAGTCTTCAAATAAACAGCCTAAGCCCACCAAACAGCCTCGAACACCAAGGCCACCCTCCACCTCCCAAGCTTTATATCCTGGTCCAAACCAGCCTCCCATTGCTCCTTATCAGACCAGACCACCAATCCCCATTATATGCCCCACTGGGTGTACCTGTAATTTGCACATCAATGACCTTGGCTTGACTGTCAACTGCAAAGAGCGAGGATTTAATAACATTTCTGAACTTCTTCCAAGGCCCTTGAATGCCAAGAAACTGTATCTGAGTAGCAATCTGATTCAGAAAATATACCGTTCTGATTTTTGGAATTTTTCTTCCTTGGATCTCTTGCATCTGGGGAACAATCGTATTTCCTATGTCCAAGATGGGGCCTTTATCAACTTGCCCAACTTAAAAAGCCTCTTTCTTAATGGCAACGATATAGAGAAGCTGACACCAGGCATGTTCCGAGGCCTACAGAGTTTGCACTACTTGTACTTTGAGTTCAATGTCATCCGGGAAATCCAGCCTGCAGCCTTCAGCCTCATGCCCAACTTGAAGCTGCTATTCCTCAATAATAACTTGCTGAGGACCCTGCCAACGGACGCTTTTGCAGGCACATCCCTGGCCCGGCTCAACCTGAGAAAGAACTACTTCCTCTATCTTCCCGTGGCTGGTGTCCTGGAACACTTGAACGCCATTGTCCAGATAGACCTCAATGAGAATCCTTGGGACTGCACTTGTGACCTGGTCCCCTTTAAAC
Organism: Papio anubis; assembly: GCF_008728515.1. Taxonomy (NCBI): domain Eukaryota; kingdom Metazoa; phylum Chordata; class Mammalia; order Primates; family Cercopithecidae; genus Papio; species Papio anubis. The sequence goes on from NC_044977.1 coordinate 126,277,494, forward strand.
AGTGGATCGAAACCATCAGCTCAGTCAGTGTGGTTGGTGATGTGCTTTGCAGGAGCCCTGAGAACCTCACGCACCGTGATGTGCGCACTATTGAGCTGGAAGTTCTTTGCCCAGAGATGCTGCACGTTGCACCAGCTGGAGCATCCCCAGCCCAGCCTGGAGATTCCCACCTTATTGGGGCACCAACCAGTGCATCACCTTATGAGTTTTCTCCTCCTGGGGGCCCTGTGCCACTTTCTGTGTTAATTCTCAGTCTTCTGGTACTGTTTTTCTCAGCAGTCTTTGTTGCTGCAGGCCTCTTTGCCTACGTGCTCCGAAGGCGTCGAAAGAAGCTGCCCTTCAGAAGCAAGCGGCAGGAAGGTGTGGACCTTACTGGCATCCAAATGCAATGCCACCGGCTGTTTGAGGATGGTGGAGGTGGTGGTGGTGGAAGTGGGGGTGGAGGTCGACCAACTCTTTCCTCTCCAGAGAAGGCCCCTCCTGTAGGTCATGTGTATGAGTACATCCCCCACCCAGTTACCCAAATGTGCAACAACCCCATCTACAAGCCTCGTGAGGAGGAGGAGGTGGCTGTTTCATCAGCCCAAGAAGCAGGGAGTGCAGAACTTGGGGGTCCAGGGACACAACCACCGGGAATGGGTGAGGCTCTCCTAGGAAGTGAGCAGTTTGCTGAGACACCCAAGGAGAACCATAGTAACTACCGGACCTTGCTGGAAAAGGAGAAGGAGTGGGCCCTGGCAGTGTCCAGCTCCCAGCTTAACACCATAGTGACAGTGAATCACCATCACCCTCACCCTCACCACCCAGCAGTTGGTGGGGTTTCAGGAGTCGTTGGGGGAACTGGGGGAGACTTGGCAGGGTTCCGCCACCATGAGAAAAATGGTGGGGTGGTGCTGTTTCCTCCCGGGGGAGGCTGTGGTGGTGGCAGTATGCTACTAGACCGAGAGAGGCCACAGCCTGCCCCCTGCACAGTGGGATTTGTGGACTGTCTCTATGGAACAGTGCCCAAATTAAAGGAACTGCACGTGCACCCTCCTGGCATGCAATACCCAGACTTACAGCAGGACGCCAGGCTCAAAGAAACCCTTCTCTTCTCGGCTGGAAAGGGCTTCACAGACCACCAAACCCAAAAAAGTGATTACCTCGAGTTAAGGGCCAAACTTCAAACCAAGCCGGATTACCTCGAAGTCCTGGAGAAGACAACATATAGGTTCTAACAGAGAGAAGAAAATATATTAGTGCTTTTTTTTTTCCCCAAAAGAAAAGGAAAATAAAAGAAATATATCCCTTGCTCCCTTTACACTTGTCCCAATAACTCCATCCTCACGATCTTCCCTACCCTGAACAAAACTGAAACCGCATGATAACTAGAGAATACAGATGTATGCTCTCCCCTCTCAGATGTGATTTGGAGGAAGGGCCATACTCAGATCATTAATCAATGAAGTGCCTTCGCAGACTTTTGCCAGCAAATGTTATCATTATTTTTTTATACTGAAACTTGAGACTTTGACTGTGCCATGTATAAGGTATACCGGGGATCATTGTATGGATCCTAATTAAGTAAAATTCAATGTGTCTTTTTATTTTCAGTAACTATTTTTTTTTTTTTTTTAGTTGTAGTTTTGTTTTAAAGGGAGGGGGGAAACAAGTTGACATTTGTCATTTGTGGCTTTCTTTCTTCTCATCATGGCACAGATTCTGTACATGTATTAACAATGCAGTTTGCTGCATGCCTGGAAACTGCAAGACGGGGAGGGAGGGGGCGGGTCTTGCTCGAATGTTCTCACTCACTATCTTGTCTCTCATACACATATCCATCTGCAAACCGTGATCCCTAAACCTGCAGTTTCTTCCTGCTGGTGCAGGTACACACACACACACACACACACACACACACACACACACACACACACTCCGTACCATTCCCATTCAACCCAATCTGCTTAGTTCGGGTTTGATCCATTTTTCTCCTCTCCATAGTTCCACTACCCTTCACTGCTAGTGTACAGCTCACAGCATCTCTCCTATCACCCTGGGAAAAGTCACATTCTAGGCTGGATTCTACCGAAGTGGAGGCCTGGTGGTTTAACAGCCGAAGACACGCGCCTAGGGGTGAGCACCCTCTTTGTGACACTTCATCCTGATGCCAAGATTTTTTGGAGAACATCTGCACTTTCTTATATATATATATATAATATTTAAAAAAAGCAACTGGGTATATATCACTAACAGCTTTGTAGGAAGCACTTTTAATGTTTTCTCTCTCACACACAAAGATTCAAAAGAAATGTGCATATATTTATTCTGTAATTTCAGTGATTATGAATTGTAAAGGTAATGTTTAATCATTGTATAGTGATTATGCGTCTGGTATAGCTTTCCTAATAAAAAGTTTTTGAAAAACATAATACATTATATATAGAGGATACAAAGCTTGAACCTTAAACTCCAGCTATGCCATGCCTTTCGTGCTCCCGTTTTAAAAAATGATTTCTTTTACTTGTTACACAGAAAGTAATTTATTAACGGGTTTGATGCACTGTGATGTTGATAAATCTTATATCCCACCATCTCTATTCCAAACCAGGATACAATTGAGACTTAAAATCTGACTTACAGGTTTTTTTTTTTCCTTGACTTATGAATTTCAATCTTAGTAACCAATGATGCACGTTTCCTAGGCAAGATGCAAGGGGGAGAAAATAAAATAACTAGATCACTGAGAAGTACAGGATTAATTAGGAGAACGTAATCAAGGATCCGTACATCTTAAGATAATAGATGACATAAATAAATCGGAGAATAAAATTGCTATTGTTTTTAAAATATGTAGTCCAATGCACACCCTCATACACCCACACGCTTCCACATACACCCACACAACCCAGTAAATATCAAAGGCCTTGGCCTTGGAGCCAATTATATGGCCAGAATCCTGTGAAAGCTGTCACTTACATTTGACTACTATTTTCCAACCACTGACAACAACTGGCCCCAATAACGTTTGAACTAAGTCAGAGGATGCTGAATGAGTTTTTCGTCCTATGACATTAAAATTATGTAGAAAAATTAACCTGACAACAAGCCAAGTTTAGATCCATTTATATGTGAGCGAAACCAAAGAATACTGGATTTTTACGGCGCCGGTATCAAATTGGTGGAGGAAACTTAAGAAAACAGACCTATGAGGCAGGCACTTATCGAAGTAGGCCATTAGAGGGCAGCAGAGCTCCAGAGAGCCACAGACCCAGGACCTGCAGAACTGTGCAGTGAGGCCGGTGTTCTCCGCTAGTGTTTCCTCAAAGTGCCCATAGTAGGAATTATCATTACGTGTTGAATGTAATTCATCACAAGTCACTGATGCCTTATATCACATTTTTTTTCCACAAAAAGAGAATGAGTCTAGCAGTTTCTGAAGGTGTGTCACTACTATAGCATGAAGCCATTGTAGTAACAAAATGAAAGCCCCATGAATGTCTACAAGAGTATATTTATATTTCTCTTGATTAATTATATAGAAATGTCAGCATAGGTATGCATAAAAATAAAAAAAAGTATATCCATATAAAATTGCAGTTTTGGGGCACTTGACAAACTTTTATGCTTAATTGTTTGAATATATTTTGGAATTATTTTAGAAGGAAGAAGCCCGTGAACATCATTCACTTTATCTCTCTGTGTAATATTGAAGTGAAGCTCTTATGCAGAAGACTCAGGCCCACTATTAAATAGGTGTCATTCTTCTTTTTTGTTTTATCTTCTTCTTTTCTTTCTTGCTTTCTTTTTTACTTTCCCACAAATCACCTTTCTTCTAGTTATCCCACCTCCTTTATTCTTTCTAATTATCTGTCTCTTTTTTTTTAAGGTACATAAAACCAATATTACACTTTAAGTGTTTCAAAGCCCAATTTATAGAGTCTCTGAACTAGCAATTTATCATACTTCTGTTACTCCTAATCAAATGGTTTGGGGAATAATAGAAAGCATATGCATAGTAAAAACTTAAAAGTGCAAAGCTAGATGCTTCAGATAATAGTCCTCATTTCTTTAATGAACATGTACATATTCGTAACACAGCATATTATACAATTCAAGCTAAAGTACAATCTCAAAAAGACCCTGGTGCTTTCAGCATTTGAGAAATGAGCGTCCATAAACGATATCAAATTACAATATAACTTGATAATTATAATGATTATATTTTACTTGTGAAATACAGAAAGTAAGACTGTTTGGTCTTAAATATAGTTGGTACTTTCACCCTTGAATGAGAAATATATTTATTTATTTAGTAAAAATAAATGTATACGAGAACGGAATTTTGTATTTAAGGGAATAGTTTTTTGCTTTTATGGAATTTTCTACCCCCTGATTAGGACATTTATTTTTGCTGTGCATTAACATTACCTAAGTTAGCTTCAATTTATAATACCAGATCTGTTTTCATTAAACATGATGGATATGAATGTAGGTACTATGATTATAATATGTTTTATGTTTTTGCTGCAGTAAAATACTTATTTTTAAGAAAAAGAGTACTAATTCACTTCATTGTGATGACTAACTTAACTGAAGCAGACCCAGTTCTGACAGATATTTGCTATTATTCATTGCTATTTTTATTACTAAGTATAGTAATAATATTTAGAAATAATAAAAATATTGTAATATCTCTTAAAATATAAGAGGATTAGTGAGAAATAATTGGAAATTAACTATTAGTTTAATTCAATAACAATTTTAACATCATGTTATACATCATATGTGGTATTATTTATGTAGATGTTTTTATATTTTTATTTAGAATGCTATATTATTTTATCTAATTGCAAATACTTAAAAATAAGGATGATGAACACTAATTTTAACAAAGTTTAGAGAGAGAGAATCAAAAGGAAAATTTAATGACTGAGCTTGAAGATTTCTTTTTAAACGTGGCAGTATTACTTTAAACCCTTCATATTTGAAAAGAATATGTTTAGGTTTATGAAAATTTATAATGCAATTATAGAACAAAAGAACTTTAACTATCGCAACACATTATTTTGATTCACTTAGTGTAAATTCATTATTCGTACAGTCCTGTCCTTTTGCAATTACGTTGTCTAGGCCAATAAATGTTACACTTTTGTGAAATGGCTATGACAAAGGAAGCATTAATGAAATGCTACACAAAATTTGAGAAATACGACTATAACAAGTCAAGATAATGTGAGAGGAAATGGTAATCAATGGACACTCCATCTTAAGTGATGTGAGCTAGTTTCATTGGAACTTAGACATTTATAACTTAGCTCAAAATTTTCAACTGTGAATATTCAGGTGAACGGAACACAAATAAGTATCACTAAAATCACCGTATTCTCTTCAATATACTATGTTCTGTTTAATATACTATAGGCCTTTTAAAAGTAATAGGAGCAATAACACATGTGTAATTGGGCCATTGTGTGTGTGTGTGTGTGTGTGTGTTTGTGTATATATATATAGTACTATTATATATGTATATACATTGTATATACATGTATATAGTTTATATATGCTGAATTTTACTTCTATGTAAATTACACATTTTTTATTATATGTATAACAATTTCTGTTTTATGCATTTATTTTTCTTGCTTCTGTCTAACCACCATCCAAGAGAAGCTGGATTAAATTACGAGTCTTCACTTTTGGAATATTCACATGTAAAAAGTAACACTGTAATTAATATTTCTGAATTTAAAAGTTATGTTATCTTCCAATTTGTTTCATTTTGTGATTTAAATCATAGGGGATACGTCTCAGTGACATTGTGATTTATTTTAAGTCTTCAGAGTATAGGAACTAATTTCTTCATATAAGTATACAACATAAGTCTAATAAAAAGCAAGTACTTATTTTTCCATTTTTCTTTTTTTTTTTTTTTTTTTTTTTTTCTGAGACGGAGTCTCGCTCTGTTGCCCAGGCTGGAGTGCAGTGGCCGGATCTCAGCTCACTGCAAGCTCCGCCTCCCGGGTTTACGCCATTCTCCTGCCTCAGCCTCCCGAGTAGCTGGGACTACAGGCGCCCGCCACCTCGCCCGGCTAGTTTTTTGTATTTTTAGTAGAGACGGGGTTTCACCATGTTAGCCAGGATGGTCTCGATCTCCTGACCTTGTGATCCGCCCGTCTCGGCCTCCCAAAGTGCTGGGATTACAGGCTTGAGCCACCGCGCCCGGCCTATTTTTCCATTTTTCTATTTATAGAACAAATTTTACAGGTAAAAACAATTTTAGTAACTTCATTAATTAGACAAGACCTTTTAAATTTATCTAAGTCTGTAGGAAAAGTGAGATATTTAAGTTGAAATATAAAAGAAGGTCCAGTTTAAGACATCCAACATCCTGTTTTACTTTTAAAACATTATCCTGAAATTAAAATGTTTGATGATAGTAGTAATAATAATAAACAAATATTACCATCTTTAGTTTGCTTATAGGGAATCTGAATTGAAGGGACATATTTTTTTATATGGAGAAATCAAGTGTATAACAGGGGTTGGTAGTTGTGAAGAAGCAACATGTTATGGCCATCTTCTTTAATTTTGGTAATTTTTACTCCTGATAATACATATTATTGAAAAAATGTATTTTTTTCTATTGCACTTACATAGATGAACTTTTATATTAAAAATTCTAATAGAAAATAATTCTTGTGGTGGATTTCAAAGATACACAGCCCAAAGGCATCATAATAAATTTACAATTTGACTCAAACTAACTCCTATAGTACCATTAAACTTTAAAACACAATGAATGTTAGTAAAAAGAAGCCTTTCTTCTTCACCACCCAGTAACAGAAAGTCTCAGCATGCCTAATTAAATGTTTCTTTAGTATATTTAGTCTATCTACTTACCAGTAAGATGAGTAGTACAATGAATTGATGAGTTTGCAATGTATTAAGTTGTATCAAAACCAAACAAATTGTATTAAGAAGAATGTGCCATTGACTTAGATAAAAACAAACATGAATACTTTATTTTGATTCAATTATAACAATTGGGAGATTGTTCTCTTGATAATGCAAGGTACTCTATTACTTATATTACAATGTGTTATATGTGAAGACAGAGCTTTTGTATTTCTGATACATTTTGCTAAGAACTTGTAGGTTTACAGTCTTTTTGAATGACGAAACACTATATAATTACTTTTGGTAGCTTTGAAACAAGAGCATAACTTCCCCAAACCTGGGTGTGTCAAAGTCAACTCTGAAAAAAAAAAGATGTTGAAAGAAAGATGTCACTTGATTGTGTGGAGAGATGGAAAGAAGTTCTGTTCTTCCTGCAGAACTCATTGCTTTCACTATTCCTGACATCCCTGCTTCTACTTCTGTTTCTGACTCAGTGCCAAGATAATCTTATGACTAAGGGCGTATTCATTGAGCTCAAATCAGGTGTCAAAGCAAGATCAGGGATTGATGACATTTCTCATATCAAGTAACAAAATGCCCAATTCATTTATTGTTGTACCTAGGCTGAGAAGATAATTCAACATATATACCCTGATTGTGATATCATTCATAAGTCTGATGAAAAAAGTCAAAACCTATAGTAAAAATATAACTACTTCTGGAAATTGACAAAATCAGTTAAGTGTTTCAAAAACATGAAACTCATCTTGAAAATCTCAAAACCTTGCCTTTCTTTTTCTGCAATGCTCTTTATCTTTGCCGTGGCATCCAAAATATTGGCTTCATTAAAGCTACTAGAATTCGTATATTGTTCCTGCTTTTATTCACAGTGTAAACTTTTGACTATTCAAACGTTATGTGGCCACATATAATTCTAAGGTTTGTTTTTTTTTCTTCAGAATTCTGGTAAAACAATTTATCTTAAAATGCTTTTCTTTTTAGTATGTGGTAACAAACTTTATGATTAAAAACAAGTCCATCAAATATGTAAAGTATTAACAAATCTGTATTTTTTTTTTTTTTTTTTTTTTAGTAGAAAACCTTCAGGTCCATCTAAATCCAATCTTTTATGTGTATTAAATCCAATTGGAATTTTTTTTCCCCTACGCGTTCTCTGCTTAACCAAATTTGAATTCAAAATTGAAATCTGTCCCTCTGTTTCCTAGCTGACCCTTCATTTGTTGTTTTATTTTTTTCAGCTGGCAATTATAAAAGTAGGTAGAGAAAAATGTTAACTACAGGTATAAGTATGAAATCTGTCTGTGGAATAACCAGGTCCATGAATCTTTCCCTTATTCTTTAGGAAACCTTCTTCAACAAAGGTACAATGGAAAGATAGGGATAAAATGAAAATGTCCTATTTCTAAAGACCTTTTGATAAAGGCTTAATGGAGAAAGTTTGAACTGGGTTTTTGTATTAACCTGTAAGTGTGCTATCTTTGGAAGAGTTTAAATCCCACAGTTGATTTACTAAGCTACTTCAATTAGCATCTGTTAACAAATTCACTGAAAATCAAACCTTAATGGTAACTAAACAAATTATAATTAAACGTAAATATTAATGCAAAAAATCACTAGAATGAACTAAGATAATGATATTAAAACATTTAGATTAGTTCATGGTACAGATGTGTAAAATAAATGAGGTCTTTTTTCTTCTTTTAAATATTAATAGCTTCTTGTGTACAAACAAGAACTCCTCATTGCCTGCAAGTTAATTTTTGGGCTATTTTAACATAACTGTCCTTAGCCCATTACTAGAACGTATTTAAGGAATACAACCAATTATTAATATTTTAAAGAAAACTTTATTATGTATTAAAGTATTATAATCTATTATGTAACATATTTCAGAGCAATGGCTATTTCAGGGCAGAATATACATAGTTTAAAGTATTTTTGTCATCTGTAATATTGCTCCCCACATTTATTTTTATGATTTGAATTTTAGCAGTATAAATGATAATGGCATTGCATTTTAATTTGGATCACATACTCTTCTCTCTTTATAAATGTGGATAAAATAAGTGAACATTGCTCAAATGAATTCTGGATATATATATATATATATCTCCACACACACACACACACACACACACAAAATGCATATATATGTGGACACCATCTACTAACATCTTTATGAAACAAATGACAGTTTACATACTGCATTATTGCACAGATGTAGTTTTTAATAAAGGCTTAAATTTAAGGTTCAAAATAGGGAAAGATGTGGTGTGGAATGTTGAACAGTATATAAAACTGTAGTCGGTAATATTTTATTTGTTGAATGAATCAGGCTTGAGTTTGACACTTACTCACTTCTCATGTTAATTTAAACATGGCTACCCAGTTATGAGATACACCTTTCACTACTCCTATTCCATTTCAAAAATATATGTGAACATTTCCATAAATCATTGTGTCCTAACTCAAAACAGGTAGTATGGAGACATTGGTTCTGTGGAACTTTTCTTCAAATTGCAATCCGCCTTTCCTAACTGCAACATGCACAGATTCGCCCTTATATCCACTGCAAGGGACATCACAGAAAAATGGAAAGAAATGTAGCAAACAGAAAGTGAAGAGAGAGAGAAGATAATGTGCAATCAGCTGGGGAAAGACTTCTGAGGTAACTCTCTTATGCCTGCTCATCAGCCACCATTTTGAGAACTATTCCTCTCAGCAAATATCTTACCAAGCAAATACTTTATCTTTCAGAATATGCAGTTTGCTTATTCCCATGTTTGTACAAATTACTGTGGTTATTCTTTTATCTCCTGGAAATACACATCTTTCATGGGCATCAAAATTCAGTTTCAAATTCCCTTCATGCAGTAGGCTTCTATTGATACAGTAAACTAAATTTTGAGTGTTCTCTCAAATACTCCCGCACGCTATTTACTTTATGCTGATTTGAGTATGTTGGAATATTTTACCCTAAGTGTCCTTCAATCATTTCGCCTATCAGTGCCAAGAATTCTGGCTTTTCAATTATATTGTAAGCACTTGAGAGCACAGATTGTCTTCAATCTTTTGTACCCCAGTGTCTAGGACCATATTTTGCACAGGTATGGGCAATACATTCTGATCAAACTTCTGAGTTTCATGAATCTTATCCTGTTTCTGGAATAACCACATCACTACCTTTCTTCCCATTATTTCCAACACAGAGCCTGGGTAACAATAAACCCTAAATAAATATTTGTTGAATAAATGAATGGACGGAGTTTTAGATATGTGTGGGCTATAGATTCTTGCAAAAGTTGAAAGTCCTGTGTATGTAACCTAGAGAAATGATAAAAAGGAATAGAGTTTGGAGTGTAAGAGTAAGAGAGGTGGTAAGAAATGTTACAGTATGAGAAATAACTTCTTTTACTTTTCTTAAATTTGTTTATTGGAAATATACATGCTGACTAAATAAGCAATATACATGCTGACTAAAGAAGGCAGAGGAAAATGAGTAATACGAGCATATCTCCAAGGAGAAACTAGGGCAAAAAAGGAGGAGGGAAGGAAGGAAGGAAGGAAGGAAGGAAGGAAGGAAGGAAGGAAGGAAGGAAGGAAGGAAGGAAGGAAGGAAGGAAGGAAGGGAGGGAGGGAGAGGAGTAGCTATAAAATGTATTCATATGCTCCTCAGCAGTAGACAAAGCAGAGAAAGGAGCATGACCAATACTACGCAGATGCGGTGTTAGGAAGCTTTTGCTCATTTCCTTAAATGTTTACAAATAAGAGCAATAATTTAATGGGCTCTATTGATGTCTTCTTTGTTATCATTGCTTAACAACAGGTTCTACCACTTCACTCCAAATTTTACTAGAATGTTAATGCAGCCAAGATTATTAGAATAAAACAGGGCATACATAAAAGTATTATACATATTGCCTTCCTTTAAAAAGAAGAGCAGTTTAAATACCTTTTTATCTGTTCTATACAAGACAAATGTATAAGAATTCACACTTGGAGTGTCAGGATTTGACTAGCTATATTCCTTTCAGTTCTAACTCTGTTGTGGACAAAGGTGAGGTGTAATTAGATTATGAACAAAAGATTGCAGAGATACTCATACAAATTAATATATGAAATATATTTCTGCCTCGTGGGATCCAAATTTTAACGCATGTCAAACTACATTTTCACTTAGGTAATGTGAGGGCTTACAAAGAGAAGAAAATGTATCTTATTCTTATCAAACTTTGATTCTTGAAATGCTATGATCACATTCTCTTCTAGCTTACTGAAAATATATAATAATCAATCAGAGTTTAATTGATGGTAAATTTAACCCAAAAAGAAATATTTAAGGCAGTTATAAGAACAAAGACATACTTTATACAATAAACTGAAGGTAAATATTTTTATTAAAGATATGAATATCTATATAAAAATTCAGAGTGCTTTTTGGGTCTGAAAGTTTGGCATTTTAGTCCCACACCTTAGTTGTCTTGAATGTTTGACTTTGTGTTGACATTATATATCTACATCGTCATTTTATATTGTCCTTGAAATACACTTATGTTTGAATTCTAATCTTATTAGGGAAAAAATAATCCTAAACTTCATATTTTCATTTTAAATGCATTTAGATTCTAATTTAATTATTTTAGAAGTTATTTTGCAAAAGTACTGTGTTAAAGGCATTGCAAAATTTCAAACTATTGTCAAAGAAATTAATGGCTTGTAGGCCAGTATGTCTTAGAATGTGACCTAGTAATATTTTTCTTGTCAATAGAATCAGGGATGCAGGGCTAATACATTCTTCAGACATAAAATAGGTTTGTATAAAATTGACATCTAAAATATGATCACTTAGGATGATGTAATATATTGGAATTGTAAAGTAAAAAATATGTATATACATATAGATATGTGTACCAATATGCTACAAATTTTTATTACTATTTTCATTAATAAAAATGTTATGACAAAATATAAAAAGGTTAATATACAACATACAAAAGATATGAACATGAGACATAAATTAAGTTTCATATCTTAACCCCTGTAAAAGTCAGTACACCTTTTAATGTGAATTTTTCTGAATAATTAACTGTGTTGGACTGAGAGTATTCCTGGTGATAATAACTTCCAGGAAAAGCTTTTCCATGTCTTGAACATGTTCACAGTCAGGCTTAAGTTTTATTACAGCAATATAAATTACTATTATCTAAGAAACATAAAAAGACATTTGCACTGCATATTAAAACGTTCTTTTTTGTTTGATCGTTTACAATTCTGATTATAATATGATCAGAGTTGTTTTAAGTAGTTGATGATCTCCTATGATATGCATATTCCACTCGGAGTCAATATTTTGCATGAATTATGCTCCTATCTTAAAAGACCAACTTGCCAAAAACAAATGAGGAATAGAAAAATAAAAATTCAACAACCATGATTCTCTTTAAAGTGCTTACTAAAGGGATTTAGATTGCCTCTGCCTCCTGCTATTATCAAGTGAAGTGAAAACTAGACAGAAAAAATACTACTGTAGCCTGTAATCTCATCCTTTTGTCTACATTTGCCCAATAACGCTACTATGGTTGAATAAAAAGCTAAGTCGAAAAAAGAATCTCACAGATAACCACAGATAATAGGTCTCACTGCTAAATATCCAGTTTCCCATATGAAAACAGATGCAGGATACCAAAATGAGTAGAACTATGATGATTCAGTTTGGTTTTTCAATAGTTCCAGTTATCTACCACACTCTAGCATGCGTGGAATAAGGGCTAAACTGCAGAGGCATGTCTTCATAATCCAACTACCGCTTCATAAGAAAGGGAACAATGAAGATCTATGTTAAGAAAATGGAACCTCTGCTAATGACAATTCTTCAGGTTTACCCTTTTGAGTCTCAAACTCTGTAAGATATCATGGTGAAGGCAGTACTGACTATTTCAATAACCTCACAGGAAGACCTTTACTCATACCTTAAGAAAATTTCAGACCCTGCAATATCTCAAACCTTTAAAAATAAATTGTAGCTAAAGGCATAGAAGGCCTGTTATTACTCTCCTGGCATATTAGTTGAGGTTGATATTGATAAAGATTTCCTGAGAGTACACAGATAATGGAAAATACCTAATTACATATAAATATAGCAACTGAGTATAGCCTAGCAAATAAAGTGAGTTTAGCAACTAATTGATTTCCCCAGGCCCATATCTTAGCTAGTGACAGTAGAGTGTATGTGTGTGACATTTCCTGTTTGAGAGAATGGGTCATAAGGAAATTTTATGGGAAAGAGGTGGTTCAACAGCCTTGATATGTATAAAATGTTCAGTCATAATCAGCTTCTTTTCTCTCCTCCCAATGCATTTATCCCCAACCAACACACACACTGCTTCAACATACTCACACATTATGTACTTTGCTGACTGTTGTAAAATTTTTCACTTTCAAATTATTTCAATCTGATTTAAAATGATTATATACACTGTGGATAGGACTCCTGAATATCCCCCAGCTTTGCTTGTGGATATATTCGAAGGAAAAACAAAAAAACAAAAAACAACAACATGTGAAACTAAAGTAAGTCACGGGGTGTTTGATATATGAAATTAGAGAGAAGAATTTTTGCATATTGAGTCACTGATATTTTAAATTTTCATTCAGAATTTTGATATTAAAAATAGGCATAGATACAATAATTTTGACATTAAAAATTAGGCATAGACACAATAATAACTAAATCAGGTTGTTTTCTTCATGTAATCATGAATGTAATAAAACAACTCTTTGAGAATTGTTACCTTAGAATATTTTTAGACTGTGATCTAAAATTTGGAGACACTTCTAAATATTAATAATACCAAAAATGAGCTAGATTTTTTTTTTTTTTTTTTTGAGATGGAGTCTCGCTCTGTCGCCAGGCTGGAGTGCAGTAGCGTGATCCCTGCTCACAGTAACCACTGCCGCCCGGGTTCAAGCAATTCTTCTGCCTCAGTCTCCCGAGTAGCTGAGACTACAGGCGCCCGCCACCACGCCCAGCTAATTTTTGTACTTTTTAGTAGAGATGGGGTTTCACCATGTTGGCCAGAATGGTCTCGATCTCTTGACCTCGTGATCTGCCCGCCTCGGCCTCCCAAAGTAC